>NC_044558.1:126699948-127015662 GCF_007565055.1 Rhinopithecus roxellana | reverse complement strand
CATTTCTAATCAGCTCCCAGACCATGCTGACCACACTTTGACTAAATTCCTAGATGATCCCATTATCGAGAAATAGATCAGTTCTTCAGATACTCAGGAGACACCAAAATATATTCTACCCTAGTAAAACCAGAACACCAGTTAGACACAATTGGTTTTTCTCACCACAGCAACTAATAACAGATTCTCAACAGTGTTATCTTTGCTCAAGTGATCAGGGAGTTGAGCTCCAATAACCTCATCAATGAACTTATCACCTGCAATGAGCTAAGAATCAAATTACATCCCACGCTTATGAACAGGGCCCAGGTCACACCTATCTCCACCTTTGTGTTATGAGTCAAAAAATATCTGCCATTGTGGTAACTGAAAACTGAGTTTTGAAGGTCTCCATAATAAAAGGCAAGAATACTAGTGAAAATAACATTTATTTGCAACTTCACTTCAGTTTGTTTTATGCCAACTGAGTGCCAGACAACACAAACACTGGAAAGGGGAGCAGGGAGGACAAGAGAAATAAGCCCTTGGCTTCATGGAACTTACGGTCTAGGGAAGAGGCCGTGCTCACTGTGCCATGCCAGGATGTTGGCCCAAAGCCCAACGTCCTCCACATTGCCCGGAAGGAGCCATGGTTGTACGTTTCTGCCCAGGGGGGCTTTCTCTTCTACTCAGACTGCTGACACAGATAGAAACAAATATGGTACTTGGGTGCCACAGGACATTAACCTAAAACAGGGGGACTAACCCAGACAAAAGGGCACCAAGGAAGGCTGTTCTGAAGAAGTGACACTCAAGCCAAGATCAGAAGGATGAATGATCAAGGCCAGGTTTCCAGAAGGAAAGGCTGTGGAGAGTGGAGTGGCAGAAGGAAGAGCATGCTCAAAGCTGCAGAAGCATAACAATGTATTTACCATCAACAAATATCATTGTGTTTTCTTAAAAATTAAAAAAAAAAAAAAAGCTGAAGGGTAGAAAATGCTGGAAGAACAGAAATCCAATATGGCTTCTCTCCACTAGCTAAATACTCATATAGGGAGGACAAAAGGAGGAAGCAAGAATCCCCACATAACCCATATGCCCAGATATATGAAGATTTTCAACTTTATAAGGAGCGTAACAAGTGCTATAAAAGTGCAAATAAGTAAATAAATAAATACCTAAATACATTTCTGGCAGGCATCATTCAGCCAGGAACACTTGCCATCACCTGGCAAATGAAAATGACAGACAGCCCCTCTATCAAAAGTTGGATTTCTGGCCTGGCGCAGTGGCTAACGCCTGTAATCCCAACACTTTGGGAGGCTGAGATGGACGAATCACATGAGGACAGGAGTTTGAGACTAGCCTGGCCAACATGATGAAACCCCGTCTGTACTAAAAATACCAAAATTAGCTAGGCATGGTGGCATGCACTTGTAATCCCAGCCACTTGGGGGGCTGAGGCGGGAGGATCACTTGAACCCAGAAGGTAGAGGCTGCAGTGCGCTGAGACAGTGCCACTGCACTCCAGCCTGGGCGACCAAGTGAGATTCTGTCTCAAAAAAAAAAAAAAAAAAAAGATATATTTCCAAAAAGAGACCAGAATAATCTGGTTTCACTATAAGGCTGAAAATTAATGAACATGTTATATATTTGAGGATGGGATTTTTTTTCTTAATTAGAGAAGGAATGAGAGAAATTAATCGTTTAAAAAATACTTCAAAAGCAAAGTGCTTTGCAAAGCATCATTTGCAAAGCAGTTTTCATTTGACTCCCATAGGTTTTAATTATAAAAAGGTGAGTAGGTATGAATTTGCTTCATGATATTTGGTAGTAAGACAATGTTTCATTTCTATATTTTTATTAGTCAAATTAACTTTGGTCCCAATCTACCCTTAGCTAGTAGGGCTAATGGAAAATTCAGTTTAACATGGTGTAGAAGGAGGGGTTCTCCCTCTTGTTATTTGGAGTAACGTCATCCTATCTGTTTGTCCAGGATCATATAAGAATTCGGGGAGTTCATCATGCTTGGAAAATAGGGGACTGTGGTGCTTGTCATGGTTACCATTGTTTCTCCTGCACCTGAAGATACCACAAGCACTGCCCACCATCACATCAGGGGCCCCTGAGATGCAGTCCCAGCTGTTCTTTCCTCTTCTCTCAGGCTCTATAGAGATACTCAGAAACATCCTCAAAACCAAGGCCCTCCATGTCTAGCCTCCACAGGCTTCCTACAGTCATTCTTACACACACAATCATGGGGGCTGCAGGCCAATGGTTACACGTTTTCACCACCCTTCCCAACATCAAGGGAGTCTTCCTACAATAAGCCTTCAACCAACCCTGCCTCCATCCTCTTATTCTCTGAGTCATCACTTTGGACCACATCAGTGGGCCTGAAATACAAAACCCAACACTTTTTCCATTGGGACTGAGGTAAAAACAGGTTGTACAACTACTCAAACCTTTAAGACACAATGCTGCACCGTTCCTTGGGGATAAGAATGG
The DNA here is from genome assembly GCF_007565055.1 of Rhinopithecus roxellana. Lineage (NCBI taxonomy): Eukaryota > Metazoa > Chordata > Mammalia > Primates > Cercopithecidae > Rhinopithecus > Rhinopithecus roxellana. The sequence goes on along the minus strand of NC_044558.1, from coordinate 127,013,175 downwards.
TAACAGGAGATGCTTTCTGCTTCCTAGGTAGAAACAAAGCAGCAAAATTACAGTTTTAAATGTCACTTATTTTCTTAATTTCCTTAATAATTCACAGCTGTGACAGAGGTATTTCCAACATCTCTTTACAGAAAAATTTCTCCATAAACCAAAAACTATTTCCACAAACATACAGTCACACATTAGTTCAATATAAACATTAACTCATTTTCATTCCCTCTCCATCGTGGCTCTCCATGCCTATTTGTATTCATTCTTCCCATTCATGCCACATGTAAGCTGACTGAATTAATCCTATGAGACTCATCCAACTCCCTTCAGGAGTTCTACCTGGATGCAAGGGTCTCATTTCTAACTCCCAAACTCATCTAGGCTTTCTTGATCTCCTATGTCCTCAAAGGATGGTAGAGACTAAGACTTCTGGCCAGGCGCGGTGGTTCACGCCTGTAATCCCAGCACTTTGGAAGGCCGAGGCAGGCGGATCATGAGGTCAGGAGTTCAAGACCAGCCTGGACAACGCAGTGAAACCCTGTCTCTACTAAAAATACAAAAATTAGCTGGGCGTGGTAGTGTGTGTCTGTAATCCCAGCTACTCAGGAGATTGAGACAGGAGAACTGCTTGAACCCGGGAGGCAGAAGTTGCAGTGAGCTGAGATTGTGCCATTGCACTCCAGCCTGGGCTACAGGGCAAGACTGTCTCAAAAAAAGAAAGAGAGAAAGAGAGAGAGAGAGAGAAAGAGAGAAGGAAGGAAGGAAAGAAGGAAGGGAGGGAGGGAGGGAGGGAGGCAGGCAGGCAGGCAGGCAGGCAGGAAGGAAGGAAGGAAAAGAAAGAAAGAAAAACTAAGATAAGACTTCTGTTCAAATCATCAAGACTGACTCACCATCCCATTGCACTCCACTCCCACACAAACAAGCATACACACAGCCACAGAAACTATCACCACTGTCATTCTCCAGGGCAATATCAACTTATGCTAAGAAGGACCTGCGGGATGGCCTAATTTGTCATATTGCTGGAGCCAAAATTCTCCTTCTATATTCACTTCCTTAATAGACACATAAGATCCATTTAGTTAGCAGAAAGTGGGCCATCCTGTATTTCTAAAGAAATAACCACTGAGGCAGGAGATAAAAAACCAAATTAAAAAAAATGAAATATGTTCAACTGTGAAAAGAGAAGAAAGAAAGGAAGAAAACATAGGCACTTAAAAACCACAAATTTTTATGCCGATAGAGAGGAGCTTTGATTAACCAGGAATAAAAAGATGTTTCTGAGAGTGACTTTTCTTATCAACATGGGCAACCTTATAAAAACTTCTAGGGAGAGAACTTTAAAGGAAGGGGCTGAGAAGCCTTGTGTGTGTGAGAAAAACCCTGGCTTTTCCTGGTTAGCGCTCACTTGCAATCTCTCCAAATCTTCATACCTTCTCCACTAGTAATAGCTCAGAAATGTTGTCATAAGAGGGATTTAGGACCACCAATGTGAATTATGGAGAGGCTAAAAGAATTATCTTAAGCAGAGTTTGCACAGGAATCACACAATTTGTACAGAGATTGTATGTTACAGACCAACTAAAATAATGCCTTTGAAAGGCATTTTCATTTGTACTTTACGTAAGTTTGAGAATATGTTCATTGCCCTTGTCAAATGTGTTTGTGTTTTTTCTTTTTTTTAATTTGAAGAGGTTTTGAGGATGAGGATGGCTGGGTTTTGAAAAAGCTATTTCCACTTCACCTCCATCTTCAATCTCAGTAGATGACCTCATTTCCAGTTTCTAGGAGAAAAGTGAATTCACCAAGAATTTCTGGTCAGATGTAGCTCATGCCTGTAATCCCAGCACTTTGGGAGGCCAAGGAGGGTAGACCACATGAGGTCAGGAGTTCGAGACCAGCCTGGCTGATAAAGTAAAACCCCGTCTCTACTAAAAAAATATACAAAATTAGCCAAGCGTGGTGGTGCACACCTGTAGTCCCCAGCTACTCAGGAGGCTGAGGCAAGAGAATTGCTTGAACCCAGGAGGCGGAGGTTGCAGTAAGCCGAGATTGTGTCACTGCACTCCAGCCTGGGTGACAGAGAGAAACTCCATCTCAAAACAAACAAACAGAAAAAAATAATTTAAAAAGAAAAAAAAAAAGAATTTATTTTATTTCCTCATCTATAAAATGGGGATAAAAATATTACCTATTTTGTGAGGATTAAATAAATTATAATACACAAAGCAATTAAGTCAGCAATAGCACATAGTAAGCACTAAAATTTGCCATTATAATTACTGCTCCTTAATTTCCCTCTAGCAAATCTATAAATCTACCTACATCTGCACCCATCAATTTCCTTTCCTCCTCTTGCTACAAGAGTAATGTCCCTCCTCCTATCCGAGCCATTTGTGCTCTGGAGATCCCATCTTTTCCAGGCTTCAAGAGGAAATTGTATTATCTTCCCTCATTTCTGTATCTTCAATCTTTTCCTCTCCATTCACTCCTTACCAGCATGAGAAACTAAACTTTAGGCTCATTTATATTTCTAGAATAATAAACCTACATTTTAAATACATACAATTTTCACCTTTTAGACAGACTGTTGCTACTTAATGATTACTATCCAAAATTGAACTCAAGATCTCCACATCACTGTTCTGAGACTCTTGGTTCAATTTTTCTTTAGGTTATGCAACAGCAACAAATAACCCTTAATTGTCAATTGCTTAAGACAATAGGATTTATTTCTTACTCAACTTATATATCCATTGCATGCTAGTGAGGCCTCTGCTCCATGTCTCCTCAATTAGGACCCCAGGCTGACAGAGTCTCTGCCATTTGGAATAGTATTAGTCATAGCAGCAGTGAAAAGGAGATGCAGTGAAAGAAAGGAAAAATTTCCAACAGTTCTTAAATGTTTCCATCTGAAAGTGTATGTCCCTCCACTCATATTTTGCTGACTGTATTAGTTCACTCTCACATTGCCATAAAGAACTGAGACTGGGTAATTTATGAAGAAAAGTTGAATTGACTCACAGTTCCACAGGTTGTACAGGAAGCATGGCTAGAAAGCCTCAGGAAACTTACAATCATGGTGGAAGGCGAAAAGGAAGCATGTCTTCATATATATGTATAATATATATCATATCATATATATGTATATTATTTATATATTATATATAATTATAATATACAATATTTATTATAATATATATTATATATAATACATAGTATATTATAATATATAATTTATATTATATATTATATATTATATATAAAATAGATATAATATACAATATATTAAAATGTATAACACATATTAAAAATTATGTTTATATAATTTATAATGTATATTATATAATTTATAATATATTTAATTTATAATATATTAATATACAATATATAATAAATTATATATTATATAGTGAGGATTAAATAAATTATATTATATAATTATATAATATATATTATATATAATTATATATGATTATGTAATTATATAATATATAATTTATATTTACATAAATATAATTGGATATTATATAGCAAATTTATAAATCTATATAAAAATCTGTATTATCTATAATATACAATCTATATTATATATATATATTTGCCACCCACAAGGATGAAAACATAAAATGCATCCGAAATTCCTGTAAGAACTCTGTCCAGAAATCATGCTCACCTCCTGTATATGTATACTTTTAAAAGCCTATTTTATTTGAATCTGTCGTGTTGGGTCATCACCTCTACCTCAAGGGAGACAGAAAAGGTACCAAACCCTCCCCATGTTTTTTTTTTTCCAAAGAGCTACATGTTGAGTCCAAACTGTCTACCCTTCAAAATCAAGTGAGCCATGCGAGACCAAGAGTTTCTAGTGTGTTTAAACTTTCAAAGCAAGTCTACCTTCAAAGATTATTACATATAGGCAATGGATGGGAAAGAGGTAGAAAGAAAAAGAATGAAATGGGACTAATTACTACTTTTTAAAATATTAGTTTTGACTGAACAATGCTAAATTTTATATATTCCAAATTAAATAAAAGTAGGTTCTTTTAAAACCCACACAACTGGAAACTGAAATTTTTTCTTTTTTTTTTTTTTGAGACAAGTTCTCACTCAGGGTGGAGTGCAGTGGTGCAATCTTGGCTCACTGCAACCTCTGCCTCCCAGACTCAAGCAATCCTCCCACCTCAGCCTCTGAGTAGCTGGAACTACAGGCTCACGCCACCACACCCAGGTATTTTGTTGTTGTTGTTCTTGCTCTGTCACCCAGCCTGGAGTGCAGTGGCGCGATTTCAGTTCACTGCAACCTCTGCCTCTCCAGTTCAAGCGATTCTCCTGCCTCAGCCTCCCAAGTAGTTGGGACTACACGTGTCTGCCACCATGTCTGGCTAATTTTTTCGTATTTTTAGTAGAGACAGAGTTTCACCGTGTTAGCCAGGCCATGGTCTCAATCTCCTGACCTCGTGATCCACCTGCCTCAGCCTCCCAAAGTGCTAAGATTACAGGCTTGAGCCACCGCACCTGATGAATTTTTGTACTTTTTGTAGAAATGGGGTTTCACCATGTTGTCTAGGTTGGTCTCGAACTCCAGAGCTCAAGCAATTCTCCCACCTCAGCCTCCCAAAGTGCTAGGATTACAGGCATGAGCCACCGCAGCTGGCCAGAATTTTAAAAAATATTTTTTAAAATTTTTAAATTTTAGTGAATTTTTAAAAATATCACTAACAATAGCACTATGAAATGCCTACGGATACATGTAGCCAAATACGTACACGACCTGTCAGAAGAAACTATAAAGTATAGCTGAGAGAAATTTTAAAACACCTAAATAAATGGAGAGATATGGTATATACATGGATTGGAAGCCAATAGCGTTAACTGACAACTTTCTCCAAATTAACCTACAGATTCAGGACAACTTCAATCCAACGCTCAGTGTCTATTTATAGAAACTGACAAGCCGATTCTAAAATGTATATAGAAGTGCAAAGGAACAAGAGCCAAAAACAATCTTTAAACAAGAGTAACAAAGTTGGAGGACTTATCACCTGATTTCAGGACTTACTTGAAAATTTCTGTAACCAAAACCTGCAGTATTGGAAAAAAGATAGGCATGGAGATCACTGAACAGAATAGACTATACAGAAATAGATCCACATACAGATGGTCCCCAACTTACACTGGTTCAACTTACAATTTTTCACATTTACGATGGTGCAAAATCTATACACATTTTGGAGAAACTGTACTTTGAGCATCCATATAGCCATTCTGTTTTTCACTTTTAGTATAGTATTCAACAAATGGCACAGGATACTCAAAACCTTATTATAAAATAGGCTTTGTGTTAGATAATTTTGCCCAACTGTAGGCTACTGTAAGTGTCCTAAGCATATTTAAGATAGGCTAGGCTAAACTCTGATGTTCAGTAAGTTAGGTGTATTAAATGCATTTTCAATTCACAATATTTTCAACCTACAATGGAAAATAACCCCATCATGTCAAGAAGCATCTGAATATATGATCGATTTTTTTTTTTATTTTTATTTTTTTGAGACGGAGTCTGGCTCTGTCACCCAGGCTGGAGTGCAGTGGCCGGATCTCAGCTCACTGCAAGCTCTGCCTCCTGGGTTTATGCCATTCTCCTGCCTCAGCTTCCCGAGTAGCTGGGACTACAGGCGACCGCCACCTCGCCCGGCTAGTTTTTTGTATTTTTTAGTAGAGACGGGGTTTCACCATGTTAGCCAGGATGGTCTCGATCTCCTGACCTCGTGATCCGCCCATCTCGGCCTCCCAAAGTGCTGGGATTACAGGCTTGAGCCACCGTGCCTGGCCATGATCAATTGATTTTTGACAAAGGTGTTAAGGTAATTCAATGGAGAAAGGATAGCCTTTTCAACTAATGGTGCTAGAACAATTGGGTAGACAAATAGAAAAAATAAACCAAAAAATAAAAATACAAATAAAATTTAAAGGCTGGGCATGGTGGCTCACGCATGTAATCCCAGCACTTTAGGGCTCTGGGAGACCAATACGGGAGCACTGCTTCAGCCCAGGAGCTCAAGACCAGCCTGGGCAAAACAGGGGAATCCTGTCTCTACAAATAATTTTTTTTAATTAGCCAGGTGTAGCGGCACACACCTGTAGTCCCAGCTACTCAAAAGGCTGAAGCAAGAGGACCGCCTAAGCCCAGGAAGTAGAAGCTACAGTAAGCCATGATTGCACCACTGCCCTACAGCCTGGGCAACAAAGCCTGGTTTCAAAAAGAAAAAAAAGAATGTAGAAACCTCAATCTTTACCTCATGCCACACACAAAAGTTAACTTGAAATGGATCAAAGACCTAAATACAAAAGCTGAAATTATAAAACTTTACAAGAAAATATAAAAGAAAATCTTTATGATGTTGAGGTAGGCAAAAATATTTTTAGACAAGACACAAAAAATACAAATCATGAAGAAAAAGCCAGACTTTAAAAGAATCGAAAAGTTCTGCCTTTCAAGACACTGTAAAGAAAGTGAAAAACCAAACTCAAGATAGATACATAGATAGATAGATAGATAGATAGACAGACAGATCTGACCAAAAAAAGAATGTGTATCCAGAATACATATAGTAAACTTTTACAATATAACTTTTTAAAAGCTAATTTCAAAACAGCAGAAGATTTGAACGTAAACTTCAGAAAGACATGCTAATGGCCAACGAACATGTAAAAAGATGCACTACCTCATTAGTCATTGGGGAAATACAAAATAAATTCACAATGAGACAACACTTCACAGTTAGAATGGTTAAATAAAAAGTGCAGGCCAGCCAGACACGGTAGCTCATGCCTGTAATCCCAACACTTTGGGAGGCCAAAGCAGGAGAATCACTTGAGCCCAGGAGTTCAAGACCAGCCAAAGTAACATAGTGAGACTCCGTATTTGCAAAAATAAAATTTTTTTGCTTAGCCAGGCATACTGGTGTGTGCCTGTTGGCCCCGCTACTCAGTGAACGAAGGCGGAAGGATTGATTGAGCCCGGGAGTTCAAGTCTGCAGTGAGCTAGGATTGCACCACTTTACTACAGCCTGGGTGACAGAGCAAGACCTTATCTCAAAAACAAACAAACAAATAAACAACAAAATACTTACACTAACCATATGACCCAGCAACTCCACACGTAGGTATTTACCCCACAGAAATGAAAACATATGTCCACACAAAGACTTATACACAAATGTTCACAGCCAAAAACTGAAAACCCAAATGTCCACTACATGTGAATTGTGTTTATCCAGACAACAGAATACTATGCAGCAATATTGATGAAAACAACATAGATGAATATCAGAACATGCTGAACAAAAGAAGTCTGACACAAAAGAGTACACAATACCTGATCCCAATTACACAAAACACTAGAAATCAGTTTATGGTGACAGGAGATAAGATGTTCTTGGGGATTAGGGGTGAGGGATAGACTGGGAGATAAGAACACTTTTTAGAATGATGGAAATGTTCTACACCCAGACCTAAATACTGGCTTCTAAATACTCTTCTCACTTAAGAAGTCAAGACTCCTCCTTGGAAATCATCAGAGAAAGCATAAAAATGAAGAGGGAAAGTAGACAGTAAGCCTAGAAAAACTTGTGCCACAAAGGAAGTGCTCAAAAAACTAATGGGGATATGTCAGAAAGAGGGAAAGGAAGATGAAAGCACGCCAACAAATAAGTATAGAAAGATGATAGAAATAGAAAATCATTTATAATCACAAAAATAATAACTGATTCAGGCTATAATTATCAATGGATACTAAAACCACTGGATTTAAGTTTGATGGAGAACAGAATGTAGAGAATCATGGCAGAAAACAGCTTACCAAATCATCAAACTAGCACCAACAATAACTGGGCAAACTTGGTATCATGTGCCTCTTCTTGCATTACACCGAAATGGCTAAAATATCGCCTATGTACTACTAGCTGAATCATGAGAAAGTTGTTGGACAAAACTAAATTGAGGGATATTCTGTAAAACAACTGGCCTGGATACTTCAAAAACTATCAATGTCATAAAAGACAAATAATTAGTTTAAGGAACTGTTCTAGATAAATCAAAAGAGATTTAAAGAGATACAGTAAGTAAATATACCACTTCCTCCTTGATTGGGTCCTCGTTTTGTGAACAGCTATAGGCCAGAGGCAATGGCTCATGCCTACAATCCCAGAACTTTGGGAGGCCAAGGTGGACGGATCACTTGAGGTCAGTTCAAGACCAGCCTGGGCAACATGGTGAAACCCTTCTCTATTGAAAATGCAAAAATTAGCTGAGAGTAGTGGCACGCACCTGTAGTCCCAGCTACTTGGGAGGCTGAGCCACAAGAATCAGTTGAACCTAGGAGGTGGAGGTTAGTGAGCCAAGATCACGACAGAGTGAGACCCTGTCTCAAAAAAATAAAGGGGGAAACAGCTATAAAGGTCATTAGGATGAGAAAGGGAAATTTGAACACGAGTTACCCACTAGATATGTGTGGTATTCATATTAAATTTTGTGAATGTGATGATTGTATCTTACAAGATACAACCTGGAGCATTTAGGAGTGATATCTACAACTAACACTCAAATTATTCAACAAAATATGTGGGAGGGCATGCAGAAGAATGGAATTAGACCCCAATCTCTCACCATACTAAAAAACATTAACTCCTTCGGGTGCAGTGGCTCACACCTGTAATCCCAGCACTTTGGGAGGCCAAGGCAGGTGGATCACAAGGTCAGGAGATCAAGACCATCCTGGCTAACACAGTGAAACCCCGTCTCTACTAAAAATACAAAAAATTAGCCGGGCGTAGTGGTGGGTGCCTGTAGTACCAGCTACTCTAGAGGCTGAGGCAGAAGAATGGCATGAACCTGGGGGGCAGAGCTTGCAGTGAGCCCAGATCTTCTAGCCTGGGTGACAGAGCGAGACGTCATCTCAAAAAACAAACAAACAAACAAACAAAAATAACTCAAAATGGATTTAAGACTTAAATGTAAGACCTAAAACAGTAAAACTACTAGAAGAAAACATAAAGGGAAAGCTCCATCACATTGATCAAGGCAAGGGTTTATTTTTATTTTTATTTTTTAGTCCATTTGCATAAAAGTTTTTTTAAATAAAACCTCAAAGGCATAGGTAACAAAAGCAAATACAGATAAGTGGGATTACATCAAACTAAAAAGTTTCTATACAGTAAAGGAAGCAATCAACAGAGTAAAGGGGCAACCTACAGTATGGGAGAATATATTGGCAAACTATACACCTGATAAGGGGTTAAATATTCAAAATACATAAGGAATTCAAACATCTCAGCAACAAAAAATATATAACCTGATTTAAAATTGGGCAGAAGACCTGAATAGACTTTTCTCAAAAGATATATAAATGGCCAACAGATATGTGAAAAAATGCTCATATTGCTAATCACCAGGGAAATGCAAATCAAAACTACAACTGAGATATTACCTCACTCCAGTTAGAATAGCTACTATCAAAAAGATGAACTATAACAAGTGCTGGTGAGGACATGAAGAAAGGGAACACTTATACACTGCTAGTGGGAATGTAAATTAATACAGCCATTATGGAAAACAAGATGAAGATTCTTCAAAAACTTAGAATTACATGATCCAGCAATCCCACTATTGGGTAAATAGCCAAAGGAAATGAAATTAGTATGCAGATATCTGCATTCCTATGTTTACTGCAGCACTATTCACAATAGCCAAGATATGAAATCAGGACTAAATGTCTATTAAGGGATAAATGGATGAAGAAAATAACAATGGAATACAATTCAGCCATTAAAAAAATGAATGAAATCTTGTCATTTGTGACAACAAGAATGAATCTGGAGGACACTACATTAAGTGAAATAAGTCAGGCACAGAAAGGCAAATACTGTATGATCTCACTCATGTGTGGAATCTTAAAAGTTGTTCTCACAGAAGTACAGAGTAGAATAGTGGTTACCAGAAGATACGGAGGTACGGGGAAGGTTAGTCCATTGGTATAAAGCTACAGTAAGACAGGAAGAGTAAGTTCTGGAGTTTTATTGCACGATAGAATAACTAGAGTTAACAATAATGCATGATATATTTCAAAACGGCTAGAAGAGAGCTATTCAAATGTTCACAAAGAAATAAATGTTTAAGATGAGGGATATGCTAATTACTCTGATTTGTTCATGACACAATGTATACATGTATCAAAACATCACATTATACCTCATAAATATGTACAATTATTAAGTATCAATCAAATTTTTTTTTATAATGAGGTGAACTGAGTCAGAGAGAAAGAAGAAACAAATGGGACAAGATGTAAAACAAAAAAAAGCAAAAACACCCACTCTCATACATCTTTATCAGAGAGCTGAAAAGCAGGTCAGGTAATATCTGATTGGTGATTAAGGTTCTCTGCCTTAAGTAGAGAACAAAGGGACAATGGAAAAAATCCTCCAACTAGTCTGTCTCTTGGTCGCTGATTATAAACAATCAGTGTAGCTCAAATCTAGGGATTAGTCCTCCAGAGCTTGCTTTCCTATCTCAACACAATGGGACCAAGTTATGCAGTCACTCAAGCCAGAAACCTCACCTAATCCTAGTGATATATTTCCCAAGTATTTCCTAAATCCATTCATTTCTTTTCATCATTACTGCTACCAGTCTAAGTTAACATCTTCCCTCACCTGGCCCATGGCAATGGCCATCCCACAGGCCTCCTTGTATCCACACGCTTCCTCCTATCTATTCTCATAACATTATAAAGTAACATCTGATCATGCCCTACCATACTAAATGCCCTGCAATGGCTGTCTCGGGCTGAAATCCTGTGACCTCTAAGGCCCTGCATGATCTAGCACCTAACTTTCCAGCCAGGCTTTGTGCCACTCTCACTCTTGCCATGGTCACTCCCATCTTTCGCACACAGTTTTTTCGCCTGGCTAATCCCTTCATCAGAGACTAGGTTATTGTCCTTGCTTTATAACTCCATAGTTGTTTTTGCTAACTTCCCTTTTGTTCATACCCACCCGACTTTAATTACTTCAATATGTATGTCTTCCTGGCTAGACTGTAACTCCAATGAAGGCAGTATGGTGTGTTTTGTTTACTTCCATAACCCTAATGTCTAGCATAAGGCCTGGAATTTAAATATGCAAGAAATTTCTGTCAGTTGTACTTTGAATTTGACTGCAAGCCTAGCCTAAATGGGGAGGCCAAAATCCCCTTCAAGTCCTCCTCCTGCAAAGCAGCACTGTGCTGGTTGACGTATTCATCATGGGAATGAATGAAAGTCTAAGGGGATAATACGCACTCCCCAGATGAAGCGAAATGACATGAATCTCTAATTTCGGGGAGGGATATGGGAAAAAGAGATAAATGCATAGCCTATCTAACTGGAAAAATGCCTGGAGATGACTGTAACAGAATTCATTTTAAAAACATCAAGCAGCTACAGTAAGGATCACAGCTGATTATTACAATCCACCTACCCATGGTGACTGTTTTTAAGGTTTTATTTTTCTTTTCATAGACTTTAAGAAGTAAAAATCTCTGACCTTCATATTTAGCAAAAAAATTTTTTTAAAGACTGATAATATCCATGATGAATGAAAGTGTTAAAAAAATAAACATTCCCTTTCCTGAGACTACACAAATTGGTATTGCCCTTTGGGAGGGTAACCTGCCAGCACTGTATGTATCAATTTTGACCCAGGAATCCCACTTCTAAAATGCATTCTTCAAAATATCTCTATAGGCTGGGTTCAGTGACTCATGCCTGCAATCCCAACACTTTGGGAGGTGGAAGGATTGCTTGATCCTAGGAGTTCGAGACCAGCTTGGGCAACAAAATAAGACCCTGTCTTTAAAATTATAAAAAAAATTAGCCAAGTGTGGTGGTGCATGCCTGTGGTCCCAGCAACACTGGAGGATGAGGCAGGAGGACCACTTAAGCCCAGGAGGTAGAGGAGGCAGTGAGCTGTGTTTGTACCACTGCACTCTAGTCTGTGTGACAGAGTGAGACCCTGTTTATAAACAAACAAAACTCTATACATAGAAACACATAAAGATGGCCAGTTACGGTGGCTCACGCCTGTAATCCTAGCACTTTAAGAGGCGGAGGTTGCAGACAGCAGTGATGGTGCCACTGCACCCCAGCCTGGGCAACAGAGCAAGACTCTGTCTCAAAAAAAGTATAATCATAATCACATTTTAATAATAAATGTTAATATATTAGTATGTGATATGTTAGGATATTTCCTTTTATGTACAGACAACATTTTTTCTCCCCAATTGGGTTCATAACATATAATGTATGTGTTGAGCATCCGCACGTCACTGGACTCCTGATATCCATGAGGTATTCCATTGTGTGTGTATGCTATAGTTAGCCAGTTACCTATTGTTGAATATTATAGTTTCCAGTGTCTCTCAGTATCAATAAAGATTTAATAAACATCCTTGTATTTGTATTTATTTAATTTCCTACAGTGAAAAATATTTACTCAAAGAGGAGAAACATTTTTTAGTCTTTAATGTCTTTTTCCTTTCTAGAAATGTTATGTGGCATTAAGTCCCATTTCCAACCCTGCATATTACCATTAAAGAGAAAAATTGACAGGTAAAAAGTGCCGTTCATTTTTTAAATTTGTATTTATTTTATTACAACAAAGGCTGGATATATTGTTTATTGGCGATATACATATATATATATATATATATTCACTGCTGCCTCCATCTGCTGGGCTTAAGCAATCTTTCCACTTCAACCTCTCGAGTAGCTGGGATTACAGGTGCGTGCCACCACATATGGCTAATTTTTAAAGTTTTTTTTTGTAGAAACAAGATCTCATTATGTTGCCCAGGTTGGTCATGAATGCCCGAGCTCTAGTCATCCTCCTGCCTCAGCCTCCCAAAGTGCTAAGATTACAGGCATGAACCACAGTGCTTGGTTTTACTATTCATCTATGTAAGTGTATTTCTTTTCTTTCTTTTTCTTTTTTTTTTTTTTTGAGACAGAGTCTTGCTCTGTTGCCCAGGCTGGAGTGCAATGGCACGATCTCAGCTCACTGCAACCTCTGCTTCCTGTGTTCAAACAATTCTCCTGCCTCAGCCTCCTGAGTAGCTGGGATTACAGGCGCCCGCCACCATGCCCAGCTAATTTTTGTATTTCTAGTAGAGACTGGGTTTCACCATGTTGGTCAGACTGGTCTCAAACTCCTGACTTCAGGTGATGCACCCGCCTCGGCCTCCCAAAGCACTGGGATTACAGGCATGAACCATTGCGCCTGGCCCTATGTAAGTGCATTAATCCTTTTTTTCTGTCATATGTTGCAAACAGCATTTGTCTAACTTTTGTTACTTTTATAGTTTTTTTTTCTTTTTTGAGACAGGGTCTCGCTCCATTGACCAGGCTGCAGTTCAGTGACGTGATCATGGCTCACTGCATTCTTGACTTTCTGGGCTCAAGCGACACCCCCCAAGAACACCCAAGATGGGGTCTCACCATGTTGGCCAGGCTGGTCTCAAACTCCCAACCTCAGGTGATCCACCTGCCTCAGCCTCCCAAAGTGCTGGGATTACAGGCATGAGTCACCACACCCAGCTAGAAATCACATTTTAGAAGCTACTTAAAGGAAGAAATACTTTATATATGAGATTGTGATATTTTCTAAAGAGTGAAGGACAAATTGCAAAAATCTCATCAGAAATGGATTCATTTTCCTACTATCATATCCTGTTATAAATAAATCTCAGCTAAAACACACACTGCTTGATCAATTACAATATCCTTAACAACTGAAAGACTTTATAACCATTAGATTTGCATAAAAAATATAGTAAATGCCCCACACTTTAAGCTTAATATGCAGAATTACTACCACTACTTTCTACTTTCATCATGCCATATTTGCATAAAGGGTGATCAATTCATTCCTAAAAACAGCTATTTTAGGAAGTCTTTTAAGTCACTTAATTTAGTAAAGATCTGCTAAAATATAACAGTAAAGACCAAATAATATAGACAAATTTAACATAGCTGGTTATAGTAACAGAAAAGTATTCATGATTTTGGCAAGTAGTCTTTTGACTTTGGTGATAACTTTGTGACTGTGCCACTGAAGAACATCCTGGATCAGGGTTTATTAAACTGATGCCAGAGGTAAAGAATACGCAGAGGTAATCACAGCACTCGAAGAAAATCCCCTATCTTTCCCTTCCCAAGCCACTCTTGCTTCCTCCAATACCTACTACAGTCCAGGTTTTCAGGTTTAAAAAAATGGGTCTTCACTCATCATTTATACACACGAGGAAACGGACACGTGAGTGGTTAAGTGACTTGGCCTAAAGTCACAAGGCTGCTTGGAATTAGCATTTACAACCATCTTCCTGCTCACTCCCGATCATTCATATTCACTGAAGATTTTACACTTGTTTCCAAGCTTTGTGTGTCGATCTCTACAACTCTTACAATCATTTCTGCTGATTCTGAAATGCACGTTAAGGGGATTAATGCCATACTCTGACCTCTCAGTTACTCAACTCCCTTAAATCCATTGATCACAGGCTCAGCCCCCACCATCACCCACTGTCACGGTCATATGTTGGATCTTTGTGCTGGCAATTGATGTATCATGAGCAAAATCTTAATTCTAAGCATCTCTTACCAAAATTCTGACTTTCCATTTCACTTCTTCTAGTAAGTCCAGCAATTCTTCAACCCCATCAGTACGTAGTATCTCCCAGTCTCACTTCCTTCCTCATCCAAATTGGTACAAAGCACATATTTTCCTAGGACCTCTTTCCCTTCACTGTATCTGCCTAATAAAACCTCAGTTCCAGTTAAACCCAGCTCTCCACCTACTCTATACCTGTACCCACACAGCTCATCATAACTAGGGGAAAAACATACAATGCTATTTACTCTCACTCTAAATTTGACAGCAAACCTCATGTGTTATTTCAGAACTGTCCAATATTTCAATTAGATTTACTTATTCCATTCACTCTTCCAGATCATTCTTTTTCATACCTTCTCTTCTTTCTCTGAAAGAGAGGAGACTGGAATACACCCAACTGCATGCTCCCTTTTGTCACTTAGATGCTTAATAGGCATCTCGAACTTAACCAAACTCAATTTCTCCACCAAAGCTCATTCTTGTAAAGTCTTTTCTAAACTAGTAAGATGCGCCATCTTTCACTCAGTTGCACTAATGTTAGCATCATACTTAGCTAGTCCATACACAAACACTTCATCTCAAATACATCTACTGTTACCCGTTCTTGCCAACTCCATTGCTACTACCTGAGTCCAAGTCACCATGGTCTTTTTCCTAGATTCGTATGAAACCCCAAACAGCTTTTCCTCTTTCCATTTGTGTGGAGGATATGTTCTGTTCTCCACAAAGCAAACTGCAATCTTTTGTTGGTTTGGGGGTTTTGGGTTTTTTTTTTTTTTTTTTTTTTTGAGACAGGGTCTCGCTCTGTCACCCAGGCTGGAGTCCATGGCACAATCATGGCCCACTGCAGTCTCAAACTCCTAGCCTTGGCAGGGCACGGTGGCTCATGTCTGATGTCTGTAATCCCAGCCCTTTGGGAGGCCGAGGTAGGTGGATCACCTGAGATCAGGAGTTCAAGACCAGCCTGGCCAACATGGCAAAACCCCATATCTATTTAAAAAAAAAAAAAAAAAGATACAAAAATTAGCCAGGCGTGGTGCTATGCACCTGTAATCCCAGCTACTCAGGAGGCTCAGGCAGGAGAACTGCTTGAACCCAGGAGGCGGAGATTGCAGTGAACTGAGATTGCACGATTGCACTCCAGCCTGAAGGACAGAATGAGTCTCCATCTCAAAAAAAAAAAAAAAAGAAAAAAAGAAATTCTCCTGGCGTCAAGTGATCCTCCTGCCTTGGCCTCCCAAACACTGAAATTACAGGTGTGAGCCACTGTGCCTGGCCAATCCTTTTAAAATAAATCCTATCATTTCACTCACTTGTTCTTAACCCTCCAAAAACTTCGATCATATTTAGAATAAAATCCAAGATGCTTCCCAATGGCTTATGAGCCCTTATAATCGGCAAGCAGATAACCATGGCCAATGTGCCAAATCTGGCTCACTCTCTACTTCTGTAAATATAAGTTTTACTGGAATGCAGCCATGTCCATTTTTCTACATAACATTTATAGCTGCTTTCCCACTATGACAGAAATGGGTAGTGGAGACAGACCCCTTTTACAACCTACCTGCCAGCCATACCTGGCAAAAAAAAAAAAAAAAAAAAACACATTTTTACAAAAAAAAGTTTGCAGAGAAGTTTTGCCTACCCCTGCCCTTTATGGTGTGCCCCTAGTCGTGCCTCACTGGCTGTGTTCCAGCCACACCGCCAGCCACTGCCCCTGCCCCCACCCCCACGCTTCAGGCCTTGGCGCTCGCACCACCTGCCTGGAACTCACTCTGGCATGTAGCCCAGGCCTAGCTCCCTCATGCTCTTCAGGTCCCTGCTCCAACATTACCACCTGATTACCATCTAATTTAGATGAGATTTTGGATTTTAGACTTTAGAATTGATGCTGGAATGAGTTAAGACATTTGAGGTTGCTAGGTGGAATTAATGTATTTTGGACGCAAGAACATGAATGGGGGGGAGGGGTGGGATATTATAGACTGTTTGTGTTTCCCAAAAGCCATGTTGAAATCCTAACCCACAATGTAACAGTAGTAAGATAGTAAGGCCCTCCTGGGGCCTTTGGGAGGTGTCATGAGGGTAAAGCCCTCATGAATAGGATGAGTGACATGAAAGACACCCCAGAGAGCTCTCCTCCCATAAGCTTTCTAGAATGTGAGACTATAGGATAGCAGTCTGAAGACAGCCTGAAAGAGGACATTCTCCGGAACCTGGGCATGCTGACACCCTGATCTCAGAGTTTCAATCTACAGAACTGAGAAATACATTTCTGTTGTTTATAAGCCACCCCATCTATGCTACTTTGTTATGGAAGCTCAAACTACCTAAGATAATTTGACTTCTTCTTTTCCTCATTTGATTCCTCCTCCTTCTTCATTTGAGTTCCTGTATTTTAAACAGAGTGGAAAAGAAAACAATCACAAAAACCGAAATACTGTAATTTTGCCTGAGACTGCTTAATCTAAGCTGATATAAATTGCATAACATACAGTCTGAAAATATATCCCTGATCCTTGTATCTGCTTAACTTTCATTCACACTAGTGAAGCCACAGCAATGGATGCTAACAGACTACTGTTTCTTTCTAATGGCGTGAACTTCCAGCTCCCAGTCCAGCATGTAAGGAGCTTGGAAGTCATCAATCTATCCCGACAAGTAAAAAACTGAACCGAAAATCAACAACTCTTTTTGTGTTTTTTGAGACAAGGCCTGGCTCTATTGCCCAGGCTGGAGCACAGTGGCGCAATCTTGGCTCACTGCAACCTCTACCTCCCAAGCTCAAGCCATCCTCCCACCTCGGCCTCCCAAATAGCTGGGACTACAGGCACATGCCACCACACCTGGCTAATTCTTCCATTTTTTTGTAGACAAAGGGTTTCACCATGTTGCCCAGGCTGCTCTGGAACTTGTGAACTCAAGCAACTCACCCACCTCTGCCTCCCAAAGTGCTGGGGATTACATGCATGAACCACCACGTCCAGCAACAACTCTTCTTAAATCTGTCAAATTGCTGGAGGCTCAATGTGGACAGGTCTAAAAAGTTTAAAAATCCAAAGGGCCCGGTCTTAGTGCCTACCATCCCCCTCTGCCCACATACTTTTGTGAGTTCATCTCCAGAAGTTCTACCAGGTTCTCACAGTGAAGACAGAAAAAAAAACCTCACACATTTTCAGCAGAGGGATGGGAAAACCAGCCATTTGAAATATACCCAGAGCATTCTGTTCTTAATAAGGCCTGCCCTCAAAGAAAAAAAATTCTTTAATTTCAAGGGAAACTATTTAACCAGAGCCTAACTTACTAACGTTTTATCAGAGACCAACCAACTTGGAAAAAGTCCTGCAGATGGAACACTGAAACTCGGCCATCTAAACCGCAGCCCCCTCGAGTCATCCTATCCCAGTTAAAGAGGGGGAAAAACTGAAAAGCACTTGTAAAGGTCACAGCCCAGGGGCACAAGTTCACTAAAAGACTGAGACATAATCATAGGACTATAGAACGCTTCCTCACCCCCAACACTTCACCACTGCTTTATTAAGGGCCTATTTATGACCACCTTTCAACAAAAAAGTACAAGGCAAACCAAAAGGCAAAAACTACTTTTTTTTTTTTTTTTGGCAGTGTCGCTCTGTTGCCCAGGATGGAGTGCAATGGCAGGATTTCGGCTCACTGCCACCTCTGCCTCCTGGGTTCAAACAATTCTCCCGCCTCAGTCTCCCTAGTAGGTGGGATTACAGGCACCCGCCATCATGCCTAATTTTTGTATTTTTTTAGAAACGGAGTTCACCATGGTGGTCAGGCTGGTCTTGAACTCCTGACCTCAGGTGATCCACCTGCCTCGATCTACCAAAGTGCTGGAATTACAGGTGTGAGCTACCACATCTAGCCAAAACCACAAATTTTTAAGAAACACAACAAGCACCAGAACCAGACTCAGATATAGCAGAGACGTTGGAATTATCAGGGAAGAATTTAAAATAATTACAATTAATATGTTAAGGGCGCTAACGGAGAAAGTGAGCAATGTACAAGAAGAGATGGGTAATATAAGCAGAAAAATGGAAATTCTAAGAAACAATAAAAAATGCTAGAAAGCAAGAACACTGTAATAGAAATAAAGAATGCCTCTCATGGGCTCATTAGGAGACTGGACACAGGTGAGAAAAACATCTCTGAACTGAAGGTTATGCCAAAAGAAACTTCCAAAACTGAAAAGAAAAAGAAAGCAGCCGGGTGGTGGGGAGGAATGGAAAGGGGAAAAGGAAAAGGAAACAAAATATCCAAGAAGTGGGACAACTATTCAAATGGCAAAAACCGCAATTACTTTTGCACCAACCTAATTAAAAAAGTGTAAAATACATGTAATGGGAATACAAGGAGACAGAGGAAATATATGAAGCAATAATAACTGATAATTTCCTAAAATTAATATCAGACAACAAACCACAAATCTAGGAAGCTCAGAGAACACCAAGCAGGATAAACGCCAAAAACTTTCAAGTAGGCATTTCATATCCAAACTGCAGAAAATCAAATATAAAGAAAAATCTCGGACAAAGCTAGAGGGAAAAATCCACCTTATCCATAGAGCACCAAGGATAAGAACATCATCATCCTTTTCAGAAAACATGTAAGCAAGAAGAGAGTGAGGTGCTTAAAGTGTTGAGAGAGGGGGGAAAAAAACCCCACCAATCTAGAATCCTGTATCTCGTGACATTATCCTTCAAAAATCATGGAGAAATAAAGACCTTCTCAAACAAAATTTGAAGGAATATGTTGCCGGTAGACATGCCATGCAACAAATATTAAAAGAAGTATCTCAGAGAGAAGGATAATGATACAGGTAAGAAACTCAGGTCTGTATAAAGGAAAAAAGAGCAGTAGAGAAGGCATCAGTGAAGGGGAAGTATTTTTAATGATTTTGCAACATATTTATCTTGTGTCATCAACTAAAAGTCATTTCAACCTCCAGGCAATCAGTTGCATAACAACTGGAAATAGTTTCAAACATACAGAGAGATGAGCAAAGCTTGGTTAAAATGTATACGCCACTGATTAATATATTTTCCTTCAAAGTTGCTTATTCTTTTAACACAGCCTTGCAAAATACATTCAAATAATTAACTATTTATCAAAGTGGCACAATAGTAAGATTTCTGGATTTACAGTCAAGCAGAACTGGTTCAAACTCCGGGCTCAGTCACAGCTGGCTGTATGTCTTGGACAAGTTACCCAAGTAACTCATTTGTAAAACCAAAAAAATAAAACCCACACTTCATACATTAACTGTAAAGACTAAACGTGAAGGCTAAACAAATTCCCCTAGCCCACTGTCCAGCTAATTCTAAATGTTTACTACAGTTATAAATACCATGAATCTTGCAACATCCTCTTGCACTCCTCCATAAATTAGCTTAAAGCTAACAAGTTTATGGCCAACCTCTGAGAAGCATACAAAATTTAAGAGCATGCATTTCGTGGAGATCACTCCAGCTGTGCCTTAAATTTTTTTCTTCTCTTATTTCATTTTTTAAATTGTTATCTTGCTGTATCATGAAACCTTTTTGAATTAGGGGTGGGAGAAGATTAAAAGGTAAGATACCAAACTAATAGTTTTAAATTTTCTCCAAGAGCTGGATGAAAGAATCCCAAAAAGAGGTTTCTAGAAGTATCTCAACATCTAATCTCCATAATCAAGTATCCAACGCAGGCCTGCTAGTCCATATTCCCAGCAACAGGAAGTGCCTGGTACACACACATTTGTTGTATGATTCATTTCTGTACTTTCACTTTTTCCCTTTTCTCGCAAAAAAAAAAAAAAAAAAAAAAAATCAATTATTTCCTATTTGTAAAATCTGCTTGGAATACATGTCTAATGTTCAAATCTCCTTATAAACAGTAAATATCAACTAACTCTCTATGCCAAAAGTCATTCTCTATTTCAGGAAATATCTATGTTGCTAAGTTCCTATGCAATATCTGCACAATGTCACAAAATAAACCATCCATCATGCTGGAGGAAAAAAAATAATTGTTGGCTCAGTCCCATGTTAATGAGCCTGTTTTCCCCCAATTTGGAAATATGTGTAGACTGGACTTCTCTACCAGTTTGAATATGACATACCACAATGGCATACCATAATTTTTGTATTTTTTAGTGTTTTAAGGATGTTTTTGGTGTTTTATTACTTCTCACAAAGATATAATTGGGAATTTATTCTAGTACTGTTATTCTAGTACTTTTACATCACACATAAAAAGAACACATGTATGGGTACTATAGGACCAATACATAGCTAGAAAGGCTACCACCTTCATGAGTAAGTTAAGGTACCCCCCACCATACCCAAGGAAGTCGGAATTGATTTCATAGGTAACATATTTTATTAAGCACTGTTAAAAAAAAAAAAAAAGGATTCCTCCAGTAATGAATTCTAGTATTTTCAAATCTTACTCTTCTGTAAGTCTTGAATGTTTTCAAAAAGTGATTTATGTTTTCCTTCACTGGGGAGCAGGGCAGAACAGCAGCCTTTGGGCCAGTTTCCCCATCACCACTCACGTAGGTGCATCAAAAGTTATCTTAGCAGTAAATCTTTCACATAAAGCCCAAGCTCTAGCTTATGCAACGCAAGGCCCTCAACAACTGGTCCTCTCTACCTCTTCAGACCTAGCTCCCACCACTCCTGGCCGTTACCTAGACACAAAGCTGTTGCTCCACTCTACAGTACACAGAAATCCCCATCTTAAATGCCTCCATCTTCTCCTCCATTCTCCATCACTGAGTCCCAGGTATTACTTCAAAGATAACCTGAGGGGAGCCTGCCTGAATGCTCTAGAGCTGGGTCAAGTGCTCTCTGTGCTCCATATTACTCCAGGCATACCTCCAACAGGACACTTCACACTCTATAAAAATTAAGCTAATGTCACTATGCTCTTCCTATGCCCACATCTGCAAAGTGTGAACAAAACACCTTACTCATTTATATCCCAAGAACCAAGTATATGCTGAGTACTAAAATTTCATAAAATTGTAGTAAACTTTTTCTATTTTTTTACACCTGCTGTTTCCTCTTGCAAATTTCACCTTATTCTTCCTACATCTTTTGAAAAATCACTTCCTGCTAGCCGGGCCGGTGGCTCACGCCTGTAATCCCAGCAGTTTGGGAGGCCAAGGCAGTCCAATAACCTGAGATTGGGAGTTCGAAACCAGCCTGACCAACATGGAGAAACCCTGTCTCTACTAAAAATACAGAATTAGCTGAGCATGGTGGCGCATGCCTGCAATTCCAGCTACTCGGGAGGCTGAGGCAGGAGAATCACTTGAACCCGGGAAGCGGAGGTTGCAGTCAGCCAAGATCGTGCCACTGCACTCCAGCCTGGATGACAGAGTGAGACTCTGTCTCAGAAAAATAAAACAAATAAAAATAGAAATACAAAAAATTAGCCAGGCATGGCGGCAGGCGCCTGTAAACCACCCAAAGTGTGGATCCACCCGCCTCAGCCTCTCAAAGTGCTGGGATTACAGGCTTGAGCCACCGCGCCCAGTTTAATTTTTGTATTTTTTAGGAGAGACGGGGTTTCACCATGTTGGCCAGGCTGGTCTCAAACTCCTGATCTCAAGTGATCCACCCATCTCGGCCTCCCAAAGTGTTGGGATTACAGGCATGAGCCACTGCGCCTGGCAGAATGGCTGATTTAAATTGGCATTCAGTACACAGGAAATAAAAGCTCAGCAGTTTTCTTTCCATTCCTGATTTTTTTTTTTTAATCACCAGCAACTTGAACCATGGACCAACCATTCCTGACCACCACTTGGCAGTTGATAAGCTTAGCAGAAGTTTATTTCTACTAGGTCTTAGGTTAAATCCCTACTGCTTGCAACCCAAGTGTCCAGCGTCCTGCTCTTGCTCAAGCTGACTCCCAAGCAGTTAAAAATGTTCACTGGAGCTGAAATGATAAACTTACCTTTATGCATGTGTAATGACTTACCACAGATTTCAAATATATATATATAAATTACATCCTCAGCCCTCCTGACATCATTTCTATTATACATCTCTGACTCATGATACTCCCCACTTGGATGTCTAATAAGCATCCCAAACAAAACATTCAAAGCTTAATTCCGAAACTCATCCCTCCCCAAACCTGCTCCACATTGCAGTCCTTCTCATCACTATCTCATAGCAATTCCATCCTACCAGTTAGTTAAAGCCAAAAACGCTGGAGTCCACCCTGACTCTCTCGTACCATAACCACACTATCAACAAATCTACCTTCAAATGAAAATCCGTATCCCAACTGCTTTTTTTGTTCTTTACAGCAGTTTTATGTTCACAGCAAAACCAACCACTATTTACCACCATCCATTCTGGTTCAAGCCACTGATTTTTTTTTAAGAGCCTTTTTACTGCTCTTCCTGTTTCTGCCTTTGCTCCCATTATTAGTTAATTCTTCAGAGTAATCAGTGGTCCTTTTAAGACATAATTCAGATCATAACTTTTCTCTCCTCAAAACTCTCCTAAGGCTTTCCATCTCCTCCAAGTCTCTTCACATCAACCTCAGCTTTACCAAACATATCAAGCATGATGAAATGTTAAGTTACAAAAAGGTGGAATTATTTTTTAACGTTTTGTTCAGTGCAGCATCTCCAGTACCTGTAATCATGCTTGGGACAGTACAAGAGAACAGCAAGCACAAAGCATTTGAATAAATGTTCTTGCTTCAAGGGGCTTTATAGTTGCTGTTCTCTTAGCTGAGGGTTCTCTACTCAGATATCTGCATTTATTCTCACTCGGCTCCTTCAGTGCTTTGCTCAGTAAGGCCTTACCAAGTACTCTACTTAAAATTCTATCACAAATTCACTTGCCCTATCACTGTCCAGCATATAAAGTCCATCATAAGCCACACAAATACCTTAAAAACTGATAAACTGAAACTGATGAAACAGACAAAAATTCATTTTTTAAGCTGCCTTACTGTCTTTAATGCTACCCAGCCATACTCCAGAACAAGAAGTCTTTTTTATTTATTTAGTAAATCTTAAAGGGCAATCTGAAGTCAGAAGAGTTTAGGTAATGTTTCGTGTCTCCAGTATCTACTTCAAGTATAAATAACTAAAAGCTACAGAAAAATATGTTCAATGTCACTGGAGAAATAAAAAATGCAAATTTTTTACAGTATTATTGATGCATTTCAAAATAATTTATGCTGGAAAACATACACAAAACAGTATATACTATATTATTCCATTTATATAAAATTCTAGAAAATGCAACCAATCTATAGTGCCACACAGTAGATCAGTGGTTGCCTGGGGCTGAGGATGGAAGGAAGGAAGCATAGGGGAACCTATGCAAGGTGATGAAAATGTTCTATATATCTTGTTTGGTGATTACAGACATCTGTCAAAACTCATCTAACTGTACAACTTAAATGGACTGAAAGATACTGATGTCATTTGTCCACCTTAGACTGACTACAGTAATACTAACACAGCATGAGCAACAATATTTACTCACACTCAGTTGATGGAAGCTTATGCTGGTACCACCTTTTAAGGAAAACATTTAGGCAATACCAAAATTATAATGCATCAACTCACAACTTACAATGAACAAAACTCTTTAAGTCAGTTAACAGTGTCTCCCCTATAATCCCAGCACTTCGGGAGGCCAAGGCAGTCACATCATCTGAGGTCAGGAGTTCAAGTCCAGCCTGGGCAACAGTGAGACCTCATCTCTACCAAAAATACAAAAATTAGCTGGGCATGGTGACACATGCCTGTAATCCCAGCTGAGGCACAGGAGGCTGAGGCACGAGAATCACTTAAATGAGGGAGGTAGAGGTTGCAATGAGTCATATTCACACCACTGCACTCTAGTCTGGGTGACAGTATCTTTAAAAAAAAAAAAAAAGAAAGGAAAGGAAAGGATGGCAGGGGAGGGGAGTGGAGGGGAGGAGGAAAAGGAAAGGGAAAGGGAAAGGAAGAAAGATCTATGCCAATGCCCTGAGTAAGCCGTGCCTGTAGTCCCAGCTACTCGGGAGGCTGAGGTATGAGAATTTTGTGAACCCAGGAGGTGGAGGGTACAGTGAGCTGAGATCAAGCCACACTCAAGTTAGACAGGGCAACAGAGCAAGACTGTCTCAAAAAAAAAAAAAAAAAAAAAGAAGAAGAAGAAGAAAAAAGACCAAAAAACAAAAGGCCAAATCATAGAACTGAGTATGTAACAATTTTAAAAAAGGACAAAAGAAAAATATTAATCAGACCAGGAAGGTGTGGCTAATTGAAAGTAAAGACTTCCATTTTGTTCCTATTTTCTATATTTATAATTTATTCAATTTGGTCATTATAACTTAATATAAAAAGTTACTTTAAAAAATACTGTTGATCCTTTGAACAAATTCTGAAAAAACTGCTGACTTCTGAAATTACATTTAAAAGGAAATCAGATCTTTCAGATTTGGGGCAGCCATATAAGAAGATAAAAGTCTGAAATTTAAATAAGCTAACTTCTACAAAGATTGACATTTACTATGCTGGTATTAAAAATATAACTAGGCTCTCTTTTCATTTATGAAATTCAAGGGGACAGAAGCTGGGAACCTTATGACCCACTCTCCTGCAATGCTCGATGATGTCTATACTAAATTATTTGCACTGAGCCCAGCTCTCAAGAGTAAGCTATCACAGTTTTAAATCTATTACTATTACCTAGCTACCCACCTTCCTCTAAAAGGTTTTTCTAACAAAAAAGGTCCCAAAATATAATAATCTTATGTATACACAAGATGCATTAGGCATCCAAATATAAATTCCATTTTCAACAGAAATATGTAAGTCCACTTCCATTTCATAATAAACTTAAAAACTAGTTAAACATAGGTATTCTTCAGCAAGAGCATCTGAACACTGAAGAGGAAAAAAGGTCCTCTAAAAGCAGCAACGCTCTGGGATCAAGACAAAACATTCAAATAAAGAAACCAGGTCAGGCACAGTGGGTCACACCTGTAATCCCAGCACTCTGGGAGGCGGAGGGGTGCAAACCACCTGAGGTCAGGAGTTCAAGCCCATCCTGGCGAAACCCAGTCTCTACTAAAAATACAAAAATTAGCCCGACATGGTAGCACGTGCCTGTACTCCAAGCTACTCGGAGGTGGAGGCAGGAGAATCGCTTGAACCTGGGAAGCGGAGGTTGCAGTGAGCCAAGATTGTGCCACTGCACTCCAGCCTGGTCAAAAGAGTGAGATTCTGTCAAAAAAAAGGGGGGGGGGGAGGGAGAGAAAGAGAAAGAAAGAGAAAGAAAGAGAGAGAAAGAAAAAGGGAAAGAGAAAGAAAAAAGAGAAAAGAAAGGAAAGAAAGAAAGAAAAGAGGGAGGGAGGGAAGGAAGGAAAGAAAGAAAAACAAAGAAGAGAAAGAAAGAAATTGGCCAGGCGTGGTGGCTCATGCCTGTAATCCCAGCACTTTGGGAGGCCGAGGTGGATGGATCACAAGGTCAGGAGTTCGAGACCAGCCTGGCCAACATGGTGAAACCCTGTCTCTACTAAAATACAAAAATTAGCTGGGCAATCGCTTGAGATTGAGGCAAGAGAATCGCTTTAACCCGGGAGGCGGAGGCTGCAGTGAGCAGAGATCACGCCACTGCACCCCAGCCTGAGTAACAGAGACTCCATCTCAAAAAACAAGAAACCAAATACTGGGTAGCTCCTTCAAAATAGTGTTTTAAAAAAAAAATGTTGGGCCAGGTGCAGTGGCTCACACCTGTAATACCAGAAGTTGAAGACCAGCCTGGGCAATACATTAAAAAAGCCAGTGTGGTGGCGCATGCCTGGAGACCTAGCTGCTTGGGAGGCCAAGGCGACAGGGTCACTTGAGCCCAAGGCGTTTGAAGCTGCAGTGAGCTACAATCCCGCCACTGCACTACAGCCTGGGCAACAGAGTAAGAATCTGTCTCAAAAAAAAAAAAAGTTATTTATATCATAAAACAGGACTCTGACAGAAACATTTTTAAATAAAATCAAATAAGCCAAAATATTACATCCAAGTATGTAAAAACATAACATCAATAACGCTTTACACTAAGAATGTTTAAACAAACTGAAGCATAGTTCCTTTTATAAGGATTTTTGTTGTTGTTTAAAGAGGCGAGGGCCAAGCACAGTGGCTCATGCCTGTAATCCTAGCACTTTGGGAGGCAGAGGTGGGAGAATCACCTGCGGTAAGGAGTTCAAGCCTAGCCTGGCCAACATGGCAAAACCCCGTCTCTACTAAAAAATACAAAAAGTATCCGGGCATGGTGGCATGCACCTGTAGTCCCAGCTACTTGGGAGGCTGAGCCACAAGAACCACTTGAACCCGGAAGCAGAGGTTGCAGTGAGCTGAGATCACACCACTGCATTCCAGTCTCGGCAACAGAGCAAGACTCCCTAGCGAAAAATAAAGAGGTGGGGTCTTGCTGTGTCACCTAGACTGGAGTGCAGTGCTCTGATCATAGCTCACTGTAGCGTGGGGCTCCTGGCCTCAAGCAATCTTCCCTTCTTACCCTCCCAAGTAGTTGGGATTACAGGCATGAGCCACTATATCCAGTATATAAGGTTCTTGTGAAAACTATCTGATATTATCACAGGATGTGGCTTAAGCCAGGTCACTTCAACCCCACTACTGTTTTATCACTATTAATTCTCCAAAGTATTCTACTATAAAAATTACTCACCTATAATACTCATTCAACACATTTTACAGACTATTTTGTGCCATGAATGATCATGCTAGGGACTGGCTGTGGCAGAAACACCGGACACAACTTCACAGTGGTATCACAATGTACATTCACGTTCTCACACTGACAGCAGCAGTGTGGTACAGTGAAAAGAATTCTGACCTAGAAAAAAAACACCTGGGTTGTAATTCCTGCTCTAACTGCTTACAAATCCTTTTTAATTTTCAGATTAACAGAACCATGTGTGAGACCACACGAACTTGATTCAATAAATAAATTATGCAATGTAAATATTTAGGTTTTTTAAGATAAAAATAAGAATACATTTTACTACTATAATACATTTTAAGGCTACAGAGCCTCATAACCATTAAATTTTAAACATACTCTAATCTTAAAAAAAAAAAAGCAAATACATTAAAACTGCAGTGTTAGAACTGCTAAATGTCCTACACCAGGTCACAAGATTCTTAAAACAAACCATGTACACAGGAAATTTTCTAACAATTTCTTCCCTTTTATGAACACATATCCTATTATTTTTTAGAATACAGAAATATGTTTTAACCAAAATCCCCAAAATGTCCACTTATCTCAAAAAAACATTTTCAAATGACACATGATTTAACTCCTTTTTTAGAAACGAAGTATCTCCTTGTAGACCTGTACCCAACAGGCTTTGTTCTACAGACATACATTATCAGTTTTCATATAAACTAAGAATTTAAGCTCTTTTAGAGAAGTTATGCAGAGGTATTAAAGGTTTCTTTTTTAAGTTGTGACTAAAAAGAAACCCCTCCATCAAGTATTTTTAATACATATTTTCCCATTTTTATATTTGAATAATCCAACATCCGTTCATCATGAATTAAGAATTCAAAGAGAAAATAAAAAAGCTTTAAACAACTGGCAATTTCTACCTTTTTAAGAGTAATACCATATTTAAAACATTTTATTAATGTGTAAAAAGGGAGAAAAGCATTAAGGCCAAAGATTTACTGACATATTAATATTTTCAATTAGTAAAACAAATCTTAAAATATTCATTGAGAGGTAATTACTGTCCATCTTACGTGAAATTCACAAGTAACATGTGTCCACTTTAGGTAACATTTATATATAAAAAGTTTATTAGAAATATAAAAATTTTTAAATTTTACACTATTTTCCACCTTAAGATTCTTTTAGATAAAGCAGATGTGCCTTATGGTTCAAACACAATCTGATGTACAAAATCTTACTTAGTTCTTAGTAAAATAAATACAGAAACACAAATGATGAAATGATGGACTACTCATAACTTAAAAAACCCAACGCAAAAGTTTCCAAAAACCACCATTTGTTGGCAATATTAACTGTAAAATACATGAAACAACTTTCACTAAAATTTAATGTACTGGCTTATTACCAAGATCAACATTGTCATATTAAAATGCAAGTTGTGTGGTCTAAGTTTATGTTTCCGAAATTTTTGTCAACTAGACAAAGGAACCGAAAACTTTTTCTTAAAGGACCAGAGACAGGCTGAGTATCCCTTATCCGAAATGCCTGGGACCAGAAGTATTTCAGATTTTTGATTTTTTCAGATTTTTTAGTATCTGCATATACATAATGAGACTCAGAAATGAGATCCAAGGCTAAACATAAAGTTCATTTATATCTCACATACACCTTATACACACAGACTGAAGGTAATTTTACACAACAGTTTTAATAATTTTGTGCATGAAACAAAGTCTTAATTGTTTTGACTATGACCAGTCACATGAGGTCAGGCGTGGAATTTTCCACTTGCGGCATGATGTCAGCATTCAGTTTTGGACTTTGGAGTATTTTTTATTTCAGATTTTTGGATTAGGGATTGCCAACCTGTAGTAAAAACTGGGGGCTTGCAGGACCTAAGGTCTCACCACTCAATTCTGCCACTGCAGGAGAAAGCAGGCACAGACAACATATAAATGGGTATGCTTGTGAGCTGTAGTTTGCTTGATGCTGAACAATACATAAATTCTGGAAAACAGACTTATTTCAGGTGTCATATTACAAATATGTCATATTTGAAGGTAGGAGCAACAATACAGATGGGTAGACATTAATAAATGAAAACCACAAATTAAAATTTTCACACTTATTACCCAGTCATAACTGGATGTTATGTGTATATATGTATACATACAAGTTATAAAGCTAGCTCATTTCAATTCCATATTCTTTTTGGTGTGTTAATCAACAGTATCAAACCAACATCAGATAAGCAGCAAAAGGATTATGATTGATTGAGTACTCAGAAGTTAATCAAGGATCACGAAATCTGGTTTTCACATCTAATTATTTCTACACAACGAAAAAACTTATTTACTGTGCTCTACATAGAAAATATCAGATGTATCTTTTCAGGTGTAATTTGAAAATTTAATTGAACTGTTACAATTTGAAGCTAAATGTGATTTGCTTTGTTTTATTAGAAAAAATACTCAAGCAAGGTCTACAATCATTGGTCAATTAAGAATGACTTACAAGAACATGAGGCAATAAAATAAAAATACAGGTACAAACTATGTATCTGAAACACTTCTATTTGGCAATTTTATAACAAATCAAATTTTAAAAAGAACAAAAGAGATTGCAGATTACTTCGCAGATACAGAAGAAAGCAATTGATGAAGTGCTTAAGCAAAAGAAAACAACAAAAAAAGAAAACACACTGCTTTTCTTTTTAAAAATAAAATCACATTGCTATAGATCAAATGGATAATACCCTTATTAAACAACCATTCCAGAATGTCTTATAGTAGCAGTGCTTTTATTTGCACTTCACTTAATTTTATAAGACTCATTTCATGTATATAGCTCTTTACCCCATTGTTAACGAATAAAGTCTCTCATAATTTTTTACATTTTTAAATTTTTTAAAGCAAATGAGAAATGATTTATGCATCATGGAACCTTTCCCATTTTGGAACCAAAGGTTTAATTCTATATTTTTGTCTATATTTCTTTAAAAAATTTAGTGTAAAAACTGCTGGTTTTTATATCACTGTAGTAAAGTGAAAACTCCTCAATCAGGAGTATTTTCTGCAGTTTCACTGCATATAACCACATACTTTACAATGTCCTTCCAACAGTAAGGAAGTAATTGATTTCTTGATCACTGTCAGAAAAGAGTGCCATAATTCTATTATGGGTATAGGTCCTCCCTCAAAGACTTTCTGGAAGGATGTTCAATGTGTTTTGTTCTTATAGATATTAACAGTAGTACATAGTCCCTTAAGTCTGTGAAAGACATTTATTGTTAAAGAAGGTGCTTTTATTAACAATTCCTCTGGCAGCACTAGTGAATTACAATATCCTTCAATATTATTTCTACCATAATATATACATTTAACTTTCATGCCTCTAGAAAAACATCTACAGTACATTTCAAAATATAAAAATATATTACAAATCTGCTGAATTATTTACAAGCAATGTTCTATTATCTCTATGCAACATTTGTTTAATACAATACTAACAAGTTACACATATTTCCATTTCTGTAAGTTAAAAAAAATCGATATGGCTTCTTGCTTACCAAGCAAGAAAGTGATTTTATTTTCCTTTTCAAAACCAACTTTGGTGCATAAAAGATTCAGTTTGAAGATACTTGTAAAAAAAATACAATTTTTCTTACATTAAGAAAAAACAATTCAAAAACCAAATGATTTCCTCAGAAAAAAATTAGAGTCATATAGGTTAAATGAAAATATGAAGATTATTCAAATAATTTGAAAGGTTTTTCAAAAACCGTTAACAGATTAGTTATATAGGTAAATATTAACATACTGTACTCCATGAGAAAGCCCTAGTCCTGAAAAGGGAGCCACCAGACATACTGCAACACTCTTTAACAGTAATTTTCAGCCCTAATTCGATAGACGAATTTTTAGTTGATTGCAAACGTCGTTCACTGTTTGCTTAAATACAAATTGAACACTTTTCTTATCAGAGTTCTGCAAAAGAACACAAATGGCAACCAATCACATCTATTTATCATAATTGAAAGGTAAATTATCTCTTGATAATTTTCATTGTCTAAATATTTCCTAATATGACTTCAAATCAATAAACACTGTCAAGACAAATATCCTTACAGTGCTTTTGGTATTTGTAAGGGCACATGTTGTAATTGTTTTTCTTTCCAATATAAACTACTGAAATCACTAAAGGGAAAAAAAAAAAAAAGCAGCTTAAAGCAGCAAGCATGCAAAGCCTTTAAGAAGCTGTTCTACTAAGTTGCCAAAAGAGTGTTTGCTCAGTCTCCCACAGTACCATTCCATGAAAATGTGGATATACAGTAATATATTAATATATTCCACCGAAGAGTCTACTTCATTCACAGAATGTTTACACTAAGCATAAATATTATCCTAAATACTGGATTAAAAAAAAAAAAAAAAAAAAAAGGAAGGGGTTGACTCTAATGTGCAACTTTTCCTAAACCCATTGTCAGTGACTAAGACTGCAGGTGTCCCCGCTTGTTTGCTTTTTATGTATTTATTTATTTTTTACCTCTTCAACCTCTTCTGCGGCATTGTTCTAGAAAAAAAGAAAAAGAAATTCTTTTATTCAACTGAATCAAACACATTAGAGTGCTTCAAGAGACATTAAAAATATTAAGACACAGGCAATGTGATGATCATAGACTATAATAAAAATGTATTTCCAAAACATTTACACATATGGATCTATACTTAGTTACATAATACAGTTGTTTTTAATAAAAGTTTTAAATTTACCCTGCTAGTGCATTTCTAAGACAGAATTCTATGTGTAATACATAGATTTTAGCCAACTAATACTTTAAAACTGATGCTTGGCTGGGTCCCAGAGGCTCATGCCTGTAATCCTCCCAGCACTTTGGGAAGCCAAGGCAGAAAGACTGCTTGAGCCCAGGAGTTCAAGATGAGCCTGGGAACATAGAGAGAAGTGGTCTCAAAAACAACAACAAACCCCATTGCTTAAATCCCAAATAAATACAGTTGTCTCTTGGCATGCACAGTGGGAGTAGGGGATCCGCAGAATCTCCGGCAGATTCCAAAATCCAAGGAAATAGCAGGATTTGCAAATAACCTACATACATCCCTCTGTAAGCTTTAAATCATCTCTAGATTACTTATAATATTTAATATAATGTAAATGCTATGTAAATCATTGTTACACTATATTGGTCTTATTTGTATTATTTATTTATTTATTTTTTTTTTTTGAGACGGAGTCTCGCTCTGTCGCCCAGGCTGGAGTACAGTGGCCGGATCTCAGCTCACTGCAAGCCCCGCCTCCCGGGTTTACGCCATTCTCCTGCCTCAGCCTCCCGAGTAGTTGGGACTACAGGCGCCCGCCACCTCGCCTGGCTCGTTTTTTGTATTTTTTTTTTTTTTTAGTAGAGACGGGGTCTCACTGTGTTAGCCAGGATGGTCTCGATCTCCTGACCTCGTGATCCGCCCGTCTCGGCCTCCCACCGTGCCCGGCCTGTATTATTTTTTATTGTTGTATTGCTATCTTTTCCCCCCAAACAGCTTTGATACACAGTTGGTTGAATCCATGGATGTGGAAGTTGCGGATACAGAGTGCCAACTGTATATTCCCTTTAGTCTCATTTTGAAGGAATATGTTTATTTTGCAGAAGGTTTGCCATACTTTCATTATGACATATGCACAAGCAGGAAGTTATTTTTCCTAAAAACAAGTAAGAATAATTGTTTTTCTTCTTTTAATTAATTTCACAAGTTTTCCCAGTCAAAATCCAGCAATTTAAGAAAAGATTGCTACACTAGGACAAATGTAGGTGCTTCTATGACTCTATACCACTTTACAGTACACTCAATTCTGATTTCCAGAATAGTGAACGCACAGAGGTTTAGAGTCAAAATTAAGTTTTAAGATGGCCTTTTTTTTTTTTTTTTTGGACAGAGTCTTGCTCTGTAGCCAAGGCTGGAGTGTAGGACGTGATCTCGGCTCACTGCAACCTCCGCCTCCTGGGTTCAAGTGATTCTCGTGCCTCAGCCTTCCAACTAGCTGAGATTACAGGCGTGCACCACTACATCCGACTGATTTTTGCATTTTTAGTTGAAACAGGGTTTCATCATGTTGGCCAGGCTGGTCTCGAACCCCTGGCCTCAAGTGATCCACCCACCTCGGCCTCCCAAAGTGCTGGGATTACGGGCGTGAGCTACCTCACCAGGCCAAGATGGCATTTTTGACACAGGTAGGGAAAATCAAATCCACAGAAGCACCTAATATATCTTAAGAACATCCTCATTTCAAAGAATAAAATCAGCAAGAATTGTGGAATCACACACATAAATCTGAGAATATGCAACACTGTTCCTATGCACTTCAGAACATGAGTTCTAAGCTTAAGTTTTGTTTTAAGTCACTTTCATTAAAATATCTAAATTGCTTCCTATATAATATAGCACAGAAAGAGAAAAAAAACAAGCTGGTTTGGTGAGAAAGCAAGACTCTTGGAAAGAAGGAAACAGGATGCAGGCAGAAACACAGATTAATCTTAATTTAAGACAACTCTCTAAGAGAGGTTTACAACTAGTTCTAAAAGGCAGAGTGGCTCTCCCAAAATACCACTCTTTTAGGATGCTAATTTTAATTCATCTCTCCAAAGAGTAAACTTAAATAACTCTAAATTAGGTACAAGTAAATCAAGAACACTCAATTATTTTTCTTTATGAAGAGAGAGGTAAGTTGCAACCTTCCCAAATTTTTGGTAGTAGATTACTCTCAATCTTCTTGATGATCTAGTTCATTCCACAAAGAACAAGTTTTATTGTATTAATCAGCACTTTCACCAAAAGATGTTTGAGAAGAAAAAAACTTTTTGGAAACAGAGTCTCGCTCTGTCAGCCACACTGGAGTGCAGTGGTGCAATCTTGGCTCACTGCAGCCTCGAACTCCCAGCTCAAACAATCCTCCTACCTCAGCCTCCTGAGTAGCTGGGACCACAGGCATGTGCCACCATGCCTGGCTAATTTGTGTATTTTTTGTAGAGACAGGGTCTCACTATGTTGCCCAGGCTGGTCTTGAACTCTTAGACTTCAGTGAACTGCCCTCCTCAGCCTCCCAAAATGCTGTGATTATAGGCATGAGCCACTGGGACCAGCCAAAAAAAAAACCTTTTTTGTCATAGGGAAAACTATGCTTCTAGATGGCAATGCCAATTATGTTAGAATTTTACTCACAGAATAATGTCCCCAGTTACAGGAAATCTCCAAGGTGAATAGCACCCCAAAACGGTGCATCGTGGAATGAATATGTCCTTCAACGTATTAATGTAAAATTAGCTATCTTTATGATAGCTAAAATTTAAAAAGTTTCAATGAAAAAAGATATAAAGTCCTTTCCATAAGAGTGCCTTTTAAAAGCTGGTTTTAAGCATTTCCACCACTTCTTTAATCACTCTTGTGTACATCACTTGGATAGAGGCACTATGGAGTTCAACCACATTCTGTGGAAACTTGGGCAGATTAACTATTTAACCTCTTGCCTCAGTTTTCCAATCTGTAAAGCAGAGACAGTAAAACCTACTTCACAGAGCAGCCGTGAGGATGACGGGTATGCAAAGCACCTAGCAAAGTGACTCAGCGCATAGAAGAGAAATGTTGGTCTCTTCTCCTTCCCCCACATACCTTCATAAGCACAGCACACTAAAAAAAGCTCAAAACATAAAATTACTAGAAATGTGAACACTCTAAGCTATGTCTTAAAAAACAAATAACAT
Source organism: Rhinopithecus roxellana (assembly GCF_007565055.1). Taxonomy (NCBI): domain Eukaryota; kingdom Metazoa; phylum Chordata; class Mammalia; order Primates; family Cercopithecidae; genus Rhinopithecus; species Rhinopithecus roxellana. The sequence goes on along the minus strand of NC_044558.1, from coordinate 126,977,986 downwards.
TTGAATTGCTCTTTTGGAAAGTTTGGAGAAAGGGTAAGTTAAAAAAAAATCAAACAGTTTTGGTATTTCAGACTCATGCAACATATTCGTAGGTCCACAAAAGTCTGTTATTACAAAAAGAATTACCTTGTTAAAGGGCACGTATTTTCAAATTACTAAGTATATTACAATCTAACATACTTAAGATAAATCTGGGATTAAGCATATAAACTTTATTAGCAAAATACTGTTTTTCTGGATTCTACAATTTTTAATTCTTTGTGAGTCCACAGTACAAAAAAAAAAGCCAGAAGTAATGAGATATACTTGGTATCAAAATTCAGCACTTAAAACTAAGTCCTAATTTATCCAAAATTTGGGGAGAGAAAATTACAAATCAAAAAGTAAAACATAAAGGCAAGCATTAAATTACCTGTATATGTTTGGGTCCAAAAGCAAGGCAGTATCTTTGGGTAGCTTTGATAAATGAACTACTTTAGTTTTTAACTGATGTCGTTCACTTTCATTCACCCACACATCAGGCAGACTATGAATTAAAAGACAAGTCAATAATAAAATAACATTAATTTTAGATTTACACTTCATGTGCCTTCACATTCTGGCATTTTCTGCTACTCTTGATCAGTCCACGTTAAGTGAACAAGTTTCCCAGAAGCCAGGGAAGTTCAGCTATCAACCTTAACAGCAGGACGTGGAGTTCCAGATAAGAAACGGCAGTGTTAAATTTTAAACATGAATTCAGGAATAAATTAAACATTTTCAGTGGCAACTTCTTATCAAATTAGAAATCTGTCAGAAGACACTGGCTAGCTTTTAACTCAATTAGTGAAATTCATACTTGATTTTGACTTGTTGGAAATCTGACAGTAAGTTTCTTTACTAATAGAGAAATAAAAGGGCCCAGTGCAGTGGCTCATTCCTCTAATTCCAGCACTTTGGGAGGCCAACGGGGGAAGATAACTTAAGCCCAGGAATTCAAGACTACACTGGCCAACATGGTGAAACCCCATCTGTACTAAAAATACAAAAATTAGCTGGGCATGGTGGCGCATGCCTGTATTCCCAGCTACTCCAGGGGCCAGGGTACAAGAATCACTTGAACCCAGGAGGCAGAGGTTGCAGTGAGCCGAGAGTGCACCACTGCACTGCAGCATGGGCAGTAGAGCGAGACTGTCTCTTTTTTAAAAAAAAAAAAAACCTGTAAGATTAAAGTCCATTAAACAAAATAAATAAATAAATAAAACCCCTGTAAGATTAAACTCCATTAAAAAAAAAATGCATGCGGCCATTAACACTGAATTCAAAGAAATTCAACTCTACAATAAAATTCAAATGAATGTATTTTCATATTTGGATTAATCCATTTCCTGAACATTAGGAATATACACGTTTGAACTTGATTTTTTTGAACACGGTCTCACTCTGTCCCTCAAGCTTGAGTTGTAGTGCTGCAATCATGCTCACTGCAGCTTCAACCTCCTGGGCTCAACTGATCTCCCCACCTCAGTCTCCTGAGTATGTGGGACTACAGGTGACACCATCACAACCAGCTAATTTTTTTGTTTTTTGTTTTCCTGTAGAGACAAGGATTCACTATGCTGCCCAGGCTGATCTCAAACTCCTGCCTTAAAAGCAATCCTTCTGCCTCAGCCTCACAAAGCACTGGGATTACCAGTATAAACCACTGCGCCCAGCCATTGGCCACATATGTGAATCAGGCATACATAATAAAATCTCTTTCAATGAAATGTATTATATTCTTGATGCTTATAAATTTTGTCCAATATTTCTACAATATATCCTCATTTCCTTTTATAAAAAGAAAATTTTAATAAAAAAGATAAAGCGAAAATTACATGAAATATCTGAACTAAGGAACATCTAGGTCAGAAGTGCTCTAAATGGGCACAAAAGCTTAAAGGAAAATGTAATCACTGCCAGAAAATTAGTCAATTGCTTTTTCTATAAAATACCATTCACTATGCACCAGAGAACATTTACAAATTTTTTAAATAAAAGATTCAAACAAAGGCACAATTATGGCTGCTTGCATACTGTTTGGAGGTCACTAAAAATGCTAAAAATGATTTAAAATTTCTATACTTTTTCGTTTTTGAGACAGAGTCTCACTGACACCCAGGTTGAGACCCTGTCTCAAACAAACAAACAAACAAAAACAAAAAAACACCACACAAGATTTAAAAAGCTTAAGATTTTTGTTTTGCTGTTTTTGTTTTTGAGACGGAGTCTCACTCTGTTGCCCAGGCTAGAGTGCAGTGGCGTGATCTTGGCTCACTGCAACCTTTGCCTCCTGGGTTCAAGTGATTCTTGTGCCTCAGCCTCCGAAGCAGCTGGGATTATGGGTACGCACCACCACACTCAACTCAGCTAATTTTTGTATTTTTAGTAGAGACAGGGGTTTCACCATGTTGGCCAGGCTGGTCTCAAACTGGCGGCCTCTCCCAGCCTCCCAACTTTCTGATCCCAAAGTGCTATAATCCCAAAGTGCTAGGATTACAGGCGTGAGCCACTGCCTCCAGCAAAAAATAAATAAATAAATAAAACTAAAAATAAAATAAAAATAAAAAAGGCTTAAGTTTTGAAGCATAATATACATAAGCCAGATAGTCTAATAAGACCTTTCAGAGTATCTCTTTAATCCTGACAACCTCAAAACGTTGTAAAATGTAATTTCGTTTTATTTGAATTTAACAAATTATTTTTGTGCATAAGATTTTAACAAAACTAAAACGTGAACTTATTACTTACGTATAGTATTTCAAATACTTACATGTCTTCAGGCATCCAATGAAGCAAAAGTTTGATCTTCCCAGAATCTTCTTTTCTCTTAGCTATTACCTGATAATGACATGAAAATAAATCATAAAAACAATGTGTGAAACATCATTTTTCATGTATTGTTAAAAAATACTTTTGGGGCCAGGTGCGGTGGCTCACGCCTGTAATCCCAGCACTTTGGGAGGCCAAGGCAGGTGGATCACAAGGTCAGGAGTTTGAGACCAGCCTGGTCAATATGGTGAAACCCTGTCTCTACTAAAAACACAAAAATTAGCTGGGAATGGTGGCGGGCGTCTGTAGTCCCAGCTACTCAGGAGACTGAAGCAGGAGAATCATTTGAACCCAGGAGGTGGAAGGTGCAGTGAGCCAAGATCGCACCACTGCACTCCAGCCTGGGCGACAGAGCAAGACTCCATTTCAAAAAAAAAAAAAAAAAAAACAAACAAAAAAACTTTTACCTCTAATCAAGAACTTAAGTGTTCATACCCTGGAAGAGATAGTACCACCACTACAACCTGTCTGCTTTGTAGTTCTTCCCTGCTTTGTAGCACTCAACCTGTCTTTCCACGAGACTGAAAACTCAATGACATAGGAATATTTCTTACCCTATGAACCTTTGTGTCATACCACCTATAGTAGTGTTTAGTATAAAATGAATTAATTGAATGTTTGGAAATCTATCCTAAAAAAAAAAAAACCTAGATTCAGTAAAAGCTCTGTGGCCAAGGATGTTTGTGTTACAGTGAACACCTTCGAGCACTTCAGGCCCAAAAAGGGGACAGCAAATATTCCAACACTAAGATCTAGGAACTGTACTCATTAATACCTGTTCTCTCCATCCAAGTTGCCATAACCCAAGTTCAGGTCTCCATTCTTCTGGACCTCCTCAAGTCATCAAAGCTACTTTCCACTCAGTACCCAGAAGGCTTTATCAGGACAAATTCAGTAGTATCACTTTCCCGACAAACTCTTCAACAGTTCCCTCTAGCACTTAGGAAAGGGTAACTCTTAGTATGGTGCAGAAAACTCTTCAGGATCTGGCCTCTCTAGGCCTCAGCTATTTCATGGTTTTCTGCCTTGAACTCCTTTAGCATTATATTTAGAACAGTTTCCCAAACTATGGAACATATAATAGAAATATTGTCCTGATCTCTAACTTAAACAACCAGCTCTCTGGGGCTTTCTGTGCACCAGCAGCATTAATGTCTTACAAAAGAACAGTTACCATATTCACATATCGTTTTAGAGTGCTGGGCACACAACAGTAAAACAAAACAAATCCCACCCTACTAAAACTACACACTTATTTATATGAAAACCAGAGCTCACAGCTTTTGGAAGGCTTACTACAGGTCATTTCCTCGGTGGCTCACACCTGCAATCCCAGTACTTTGGGAGGCCAAGGTGGGAGGATCACCTGAGCCCAGGAGTTCTAGACCAGCCTAGGCAACATAGGGAGATTCTGTCTCAATACAAAAAATTAGCCAGGTATGGCGGTGCTTGCCTGTGGTCCCAGCTACTTGAGAGGCTGAGGTGACAAGATCACCTGCCCAGGAGCTGTGACTGTGTCAATGCACTCCAGGCTGAGCAACAGAGTGAGGCCCCATCTCAAAAAAAAAAAAAAAAGTCGCTTCCTTAAAAAGCAATGTACTGCAGAATCACAGTAAAAATTGAGAAGAAAAACGGTAACATGTCTCATTAGGGTATCTCTAATAGCTTTTCAATTGTCTACAAGTTCTGGTTCTGCTTTAAATAAATAAAAGCTGCAAACCATTAGATTACGTACACGTTTAAATGTGGTTTATTCAAGAAATGTGACCAGAAATCCCAATTAACGTATCTAGACTCCAAAGTATGACTTTGGCTCTATATAAAACAAATTACTGAACATTCATTTATATATTCAGCAAAAATAACTTATGTATGCTTCATTTTTTGATTATTCATTTTAACTCAGGCAATTAACCTAGGCAAATATAGGTCTCAGTTAAGTTAAATAAAATTTATATCAAATTTTTACTCCCACCATCCCAACACTTTCTTGCCTGGCATATGCTGCATTTGCCCATGTGCATACACAATTACCCATCTCCTTTTTAGGACACATGTGTTATCACCTTTTCCGCGTTGCCCCTCCCCTACAACTCCAATAATGGGTGAAAAGTCTCTAGTCCATGTCTTCAAAATGCTGAGTGCTTACTCTACATTAGCATGTATCACACCATATTGCCATTGCTTTATGTGCCTACCTTCCCTCGCCAAGTGTGGAATGTAGAATATGGTAGACAATTCAGTCTCTACCCTAGGTACTAACCCAAACATTTCCAATAAATGGAGAATGCAATGCAATATAATGGAATACTATGCAGTCATTTAACATTGGGTTTACACACACACTAATAAAAACAAGTAACAGGTGGGCGGAACACTTGAGGTTAGAAGTCTGTGACCAGCCTGGCCAACATGGTGAAACCCTATCTTCACTAAAAATATAAAAATTAGCGAGGCGTCATGGTGCACGTCAGTAATCCCAGCTACTCAGGAGGCTGAGGCAGGAGAATTGTTTAAACCAGGGCAGCAGAAGCTGCAAGTGAGCCGAGATCATGCCACTGCACTCCAGTCCAAGCAACAAAATGAGTTAAGACTCCGTCTCAAAAAAAAAAAAAAAAAGTAGCAATGGTACTAATACTATCAAAGTAAAAGGTTTTTCAACAACCTTGTCTCAATTTCACTTTTATTTTTCAAGATGAAGTCTCACTCTGTCACCCAGGCAGTGCAGTAACATAATCTCGGTTCATTGCAACCTCTGTCTCCTAGGCTTGAGCATTCTTCCCGCCTCAGCCTTCTGAGTAGCCAGAACCACAGGCGCAGCCACTAGGGCTAGCTATGTCTTTTTTATTTTTTCTAGAGACGGGGTTTCACCATTTTGTCCAGGCTGGTATCAAACTCCTGAGCTCAGGTGATCTGCCCACCTCAGCCTCCCTCTCAAGTGCTGAGATTACAGGTGTGAGTCACATCACCCAGCCTCACCTTCACTTTTAATCATATATTTTCACAAATACATATGAATTAAAGGAGTTTAAATAATTAAAGAAGCTTTAAATAATCAAGCCAAAGCCATGTTATTATTAAGGGGATGAAAATGCCATTTGTTTTACTATCTAAGTATGTGGCTTAGCTCAGCCAATCAAAAGCATTCATAGTGGATGAAATTTTTTAAGTCTTTTCATTTCTATTACTCAAAAAAGTTGCATTTTTTAATTTAGCTGACTCTATGCTTGTGCCTTCAACACTTACACACCAATTTTCTGCTCCTCAATAAGGAAAGCATGCTTGATCCTGTCACGAACACATTTAGCACACATGGAACCACCACAGGCCCTGCAGACACGTTCTTTGTTTTGGACAATCTCAGGGAGAACTTTAGCTCTTACAGCACGAACCCCTCAATGTCTGTCTGGGCACATGCCACATGCAGATTTTGGTGCTTTCCCAACGTTCTTAGTAAAAAGGTAAACAACTCTATTACCAAGGGTCTGGGACAGCCTTGTTTTTGTTAGAGGCTGTATCATAGAAAAGCCTACGACATTATGTCAAACGCTGGACCAGTCTGAGTTGGGATGCAGACAACATCCCAGAAGAGGAAGAAGAAAGTCTTTGAAATATTTTTAAATGAATAAACAGTAAAGAAAAAATACTAATGAGAAGGAAAAGTCTCTAATTTACAACTTAAGGCACGTGTTATCTCCTGGAGTTTTTTGCTGTAGCTGGTTTTATTTTAAATGAAAGGTAGGCCAATCAGTCTAGGTTTAAGCTTAAGGAATCTATGCAAGTTAACATCAATCTGAACAGAAAGACCTAAAAAAGTATAAGAAAAGCAATACTTTCCTTTCATTACCAGATTCTGAAAATTAAGGTAATGCTTAAATAAAATAAAATCAGGCAAAACAATAATGTCAAATTCTTAAAATTTCCATATAAACAAAATTAGAACTTTAGTGTTTTAATAATCTTAATCTCAATTTTTTTTAACCAAGTTCCAACCACCCAAACAAAATAATGTTATAATGTTATCCTGAAAACATACTAGGACTGAGTAAAAGCAGAGCTTTAAGCAAAAATAAAACACTGTCTCCATTATATAAAAACCTGTGGCCAGGCCAGGTGCAGTGGCTCACACCTATAATCCCAGCACCTTGGGAGGCTGAGGCAGGAGGACTGCTTGAGCCCAGGAGTTTGAGGCCAGTCTGGACAACATGGTGAATCCCTGATTCTATTTTTTATTTTTTTTAATATTAAAAAAAAAAAAAAAGTCTGTAGTCAAATAAATACTCTGATTCTACACTTGGCAACAAAATTAGAAAGTCCAAACACAGGTATAGAGCTGTTAAAAAAAAAATACCTCTACAATGAAATAATACATAAAAACAATGCAAGCCAACCAAGCACAGCAAGCCAACTGATTGGTAACTAGGATTTTGCTGACTTCTTCTGGAGAAGGCTCGAAAGAATTAGTGAAATAAGGCTAATTAGGCAAATCAAATGGTATAGTCCCTCATATCCTTCTTTTAACCAATTGTTTCATTATTTGTATTCTTTTCTATAAAAGTTAATTTGATAACAAAGTAACTTAAATTTGCAGTTAGTACTGAATGTTTTTTACTACTAACAGAATTGATTCTATTTAACATGTACTGCCTCCATCAAAACCTTCCCAGTTATAGAATTTTGGAGAATTTGCTCATCTAGCTCCTTTCCTTTCTATTGTGTCCAATGAAGACCTTATCTCATTACGGATGTCTCTTCCTTTCACTTTCCTTCCCCAGGAAAAAAATCATTCTTCAGATTACATTCCACCTTTGTGACTTTTCCTCAGTTAAGGTACCTCTGCCTCCTCACTGTGACTTAAGGGTGCACATCACTCATTCCCAGGTTTTTAAGCTTACAATATATGTAAGTTTCAATGTTCTTAAGTCCTCTCAGATGTTTTCTATAGCTCAAAAACTTTTCATTTTCATGGACTACTTTGACTCTAAGCAAATTTTTTATTTTCTTTCTAGACTTCTAATATTATTACCACTATTTTTGGTTCCTTCATTTTCCTTTTTTTTGGAGCCATCTCTATTCCTCCCATGGTGAGGCTAAGGATTTCATCAAAAGGAGCTGCTCTAATGAAAGTAGATGCAAGTTAGTGCTTCCCTTTTACATCACTACTCCCTTATCTGTAGAGACACTAGCTCATTACCAGACCACCAGTTTACTAAATCTATTGCCCTTTAAATCATTAAATGTTTGGTGAGCCCCAAACACTTCAATCCTCATGCTTTCTCTTTATTTACACTTATTTCCTAGGTAATCTCATCCAGTCTAATACCTATAAATACCACAAATACACTAAAACTTCCCATATTTTCTATCGCCTCTTATTCTAAAATCCAGTATCTCATCTATCCATAATTCATGTCCACACTAACTCCAAAAGATAAACAGAATCCAACCCTTATCTCCACCGCAAACATCCCAGTCTAAGCCACTATCATTCTCTCTTGAAATACTGAAAAGACAAATTCCCCTTTACTCTCACCCATGACTTTCTACAATTTGTTCTCAACACAGAAATCAAAGCGAACATGTTAAAGCCTGCATGAGGGAAAGGAACAACAGTAGGTTTTCTAGGGCAGGAGGTGGAGGTAGGAATGTACTACAAAGCTACACCAGAAAACCTCAGAGTGCTGGACTATTCTATCTTAACTGTGATGGAGCTTGCCTCAGTGAGTACAACTTTCAAAACTCATAGAAATGTATACTTTCAATGGGTACAGTTTATTATATATAAATTGTACCTCAATAAAAATTATTGACACCAAGTTTCTTTACTAAGAGAAAAATAAAAGGGCCGGGCACGGTGGCTCACGCCTGTAATCCTAGCACTTTAGGAGGCCAAGGCGAGTGGATCACTAGAGGTCAGGAGTTCGATACCAGCCTGGCCAACGTGGCGAAACCCTGTCTCTACTAAAAATACAAAAATTAGCTGGGCATGGGGACGCTAATTTAGTAGTAGTCCCAGCTACTCGAGAAGCTGCAGCACAAGAATCGCTGGAACCTGGGAGGCAAGAGGTTGCAGTGAGATGGCATGGTGTCACTGCACTCCGGCCTGGGTGACACAGCAAGGCTCTGTCTCAAAAAAATATTACATATATTATTTTAAAAACCAGGCCAGGCACGGTGGCTCACTCCAGCACTCTGGGAGGCAAAGCCAGGAGGATCACTTGAGCCCAGGAGTTTGAGACCAGCCTGGGCAACCTAGCAAGACGTCGTCTCTACAAAAAAAAAAAAAAAAATCAGAAAATTAGCCAGGCATGGTGGTGTGCTCCTACAGACCAAACTACTTGGGAGACTGAGGAGGGAGGACTGCTTGAGCCCAGGAGTTTGAGGCAACAGTGAGCCATGATCATACCACCACATTCCACCCTGGGTGACAGAGCAAAACTCTGACTCAAAAAAATAAAACAAACTAAATCAGACCATGCCTATTCAAACCCCTCCAATGGCTTCCCATCTCACACAAAATAAAAGCTAAGGTCTTAGTCCACCAAGGTTCTCCCTATTACCTCTCAAACTTAACTCCTACTCTCTCCTCTTCCCTTGTTCCCTCCAGCTACACTGCCTACTCTGCCTACTCACTGTTGTTCTAATATACCTGACATAGTACCACCTCAGTAGGTTACACCTCATCTTCCCTCTGGCTAAAGTGCTGATCCCCCACTAATAACTGAATGGTTCATGCTCTCATTACAAGTTTTTACAATTTTACTAATTTATCTTGTTTTATCATGTCTCTTCCATTAGAGTAACTGCATGGTATTTTTTTGTTTGGTTGTTTGATTTTAATCTGTTTTGTTCACTGCTATGTCATTAGTACCTGGCTCACAGTAGCTGCTCAATTTTTAATGAGCACCTTAATATTTAAAACACTTAAGTGAATGAACAAACTAGCTCTAATGCCACACTCTGGACATGGTGACAACATCTTACTGACCTCTTAAAAAAAAAATCTAATTACAGACCTACCATATCATGAAACTATGTTCCCGAATTTCAAAGGAGGATTTCAACTAGCCTTGCTGAGCAAGGCCCTAACCTTGCTGAATCCCCACAAAATCCCCAGAGCAGCCATATTAACTGTTTCTGGTCTCCAAATCCTGTATTTCCGCCCTTCAACTCTTTCATCCTTGTCTAGATAAATGTATTTCCTATGTTCTTTAAAAGAGAATAAGGACACTTTTCCTCAAATTCATGGCTCTCGTGTCTTCCAATCTCAGAAAAAGTTTCCTTTCCTTTGCATTTAATTTTCCACTTTCTTGCCTTTGACTCCAAATTTTGTTCTATCACTCTCTCCTTTATATCCTTATCTATTTCCAAAATATACAATTCTACCCTTAAATATTCTAAAACTTGTGTGGAATGTACTGATACCTAACTATTGCTCTATTTTCTATCTTGCCTTTTTTTTTTTAAGTTATTTAATAGTGTCCATTTAATTGGTGTATTTGCTGTCAATAAATTGACAACACAGGAGGAACAAAAGGGTGAGCTCCCAACCAGGCTCCCATGCAAGGCTCAAGCAGGACCTATCTTCCCTGTAGTATCACACATATCAATCTAAATACCACAAGAGTTCTCATCCTAGAATCTAAGAATGGCATGGGGGTAAAGGTCCATAAACCCTATATATTAACAATATACAACTGGTCGGGCGCAGGGGCTCAGGCTTGTAATCCCAGCACTTTGGGAGACCGGGACAGGCGCATCACGAGGTCAGGAGATTGAGACCATCCTGGCTAACATGGTGAAATCCTGTCTCTACTAAAAAAATACAAAAAAATTTAGCTGGGCGTGGTGGCGGGCACCTGTATTCCCAGCTATTTGGGAGACTGAGGTAGGAGAATGGCGTGAACCTGGGAGGTGAAGCTTGCAGTGAGCCGAGATCGCACCACTGCACTCCAGCTTGGGCGACAGAGCGAGACTCCGTCTCAAAAAAAACAAACAAACAACAAAAAAAAAATACACAACTATACTAGATCACACTAGGAAAGGTAATACAACCTTTTTAGTCCCTAGTTTCATTATCCGAAAAATTCAAGTTAGGGGACAACACTGGTTATGTGGTAACTAAAAACATAAATTAATTTACAAGATACATTTAATAACCTACATTATGTCAAGCATGCCTCCATTTAAATTTAGTCCATAAACAAGACAAGGTTAGCCTGGGCAACATGGTGAGACCCTGCCTCTACCAAAAATAAAAAAAAATTAGCCAGGTGTGGTAGCACATGCCTGTGGTCCCAGCTACTCCGAAGACTGAGGTGAGAGGCTCTCTTGAACACTGGAGATTGAGGCCACAGTGAGCCATGTTTGTGCCACTGCACTTCAGCCTGGGTGACAGAGTAAGACCTTGTCTTGGAAAGGGGAAGAAAGACAAAGGATATTAGCAGGGCGTGGTGGCTCACACCTGTAATCTCGACATTTTGGGAGGCTAGGACAGGAGGACCGCTTGAGGCAAAGAGTTCAAGACCAGCCTGGGCAACACAGCAAGATCCTGTCTCTACAAAAATAAATGTTAAAAAAAAAAAAAAACCCAAGGATGTCCCCTCTAACCATTCCTATTCAACATAGTACTAGAAGGCCTAGCCAGAGCAGTCAATCAGGTAAGATCAATAAAAGGCATCCAAATAGGAAAAGAGAAAATCAAATTTACTTTCTTCACTGACAATATGATTCTACACCTAGAAAAACCTGAAGATTTCTCCGAAAGCTCATAAACCTAATAAACAACTTTGGCAAAGTCTCAGGATACAAAAAAAAATCACCGTACAAAAATCAGTAGCATTTCTATACACCAATAACACTCAAGCTGACAACCAAATCAAGAATGCAATCCCATTTACCATAACCAACACACACACACACACACACACACACACACACACACACACACACACACACACATCGAGGAATACATCTAACCAACGAGGTAAACAATCTCTACAAGGAGAACTACAAAAGACTGCTAAAAGAAATCACAGATGACACAAAATAGAAAAACATTCCATGCTCACAGATTGGAAGAATCAGTATCATTAAAATGGTGACAACGCCCAAAGGAATTTACAGATTCAATGCTATTCCTATCAAGCTACCAATATTTTTTAACGGAATTAGAAAAAAGTATCCTAAAATTCACATGGAATGAAAAGGAGCCCAAAGAGCCAAGGAAATTCTAAGCAAAAAGAACAAAGCCAGAGACGCCACTTTACCCAACTTCAAACTACACTATAAGGCTACAGTAACCAAAACAGTGCAATACCGGTACAAAAATAGACAAACAGCCAGGCGTGGTGGCTCGTGCCTGTTAATCCCAGCACTTTGGGAGGCCGAAGTAGGCAGATCACCTGAGGTTGGGAGTTCGAGACCACTCTGACCAACATGGAGAAACCCTGTCTCTACCAAAAATACAAAAGTAGCCAGATGTGGTGGTACACGCCTGTAATCCCAGCTATTCAGGAGGCTGAGGCACAAGAATCGCTTGAATCCAGGAAGCAGAGGTTGCAGTGAGCCAAGATCATGCCATTGCACTCTAGCCTGGGCAACAAGAGCAAAAGTACATCTCAAAAAAAAAAAAAAAAAAAAAATAGACAGACCAATGGAATAGCATAGAAGCCCCTGAAATAAAACTGCACACCTACAACCAACTGATCTTCAAAAAAGTTGACACAAATAAACAGTGAGGAAAGGACTCCCTAATTCAATAAATGGCACTGGAGAAATTGGCTAACCATATGCCAAAGAATGAAACTGGACCTCTACCTGAGCTCTCACCATATAAAAAATTAACTCAAGATGGGTCGAGCACGGTGGCTCATGCCTGTAATCCCAGCACTTTGGGAGGCCAAGTCAGGCGGATCATTTGAGGTCAGGAGTTCAATACCAGCCTGGCCAACATGGCAAAACCCAATCTCTAATAAAAATACAAAAAGCTGGGCGTGGTGGCACACACCTGTAATCTGGCTACTCGGGGCTGAGGGAGGGGGATCGCTTGAACCTAGGGGGTGGAGGTTGTGAGCCTAGATCATGCCACTGTACTCCAACCTGGGCAACAGAGCAAGACTCTGTCTCAAAAGAAAAACAAGTAGGTACAAATAACAGGAAAGCTATATATAATTGGGAAGTAAGCAAGGACATCTCCAACTGCCTTGAATAGTGAAATCCAAGGATGCTCTAAAAGGTCTTTATATAAAATAACATGGTGTTGCATATGATCTATGCAAAACCTCCCATATTAATTAAGTCAATACTATATAAATAGTTGTTACACTGTAATTCTTAATTTGTATGATTTTTATTGTGGCTCTTGTCCCCACAAATATCATCAATCTGTGGTTGGTTCGAACCATGGTCGCAGAACCTGTGGATACGGAGGGATGACTGCATGCAGAAGAAAACACAAAAATGCAAAAAAAAAAAAAAAAAAAAGAAAAGAAAAGAAAACTCTTTTATTATAGGAGATGAGGGAAATAGAGATTCAAACCAAACAAGATATTGATATCAACAAGGACCTTTTGTATTTCAATTCTCATGCATTTTTCAATTGAAATATAAAAAATAAAAGTAACCCAAATTTAGTGTATTTGTAATTTTTTTTTTTTTTCAGACAGGGTCTCACTTTGTAGCCCAAGCTGCAGTACAGTGCCGCGATCACAGCTCACTGCACCCTTGACCTCCTGGGCTCAGCCAATCCTCCCACCTCAGTCTCCCGGGCAGCTGGCACTACAGGTACACACCACTATGCCTGGCTAATTTTCTGCATGTTTTTGTAGAGACAGGGATTTGCCAATACCCAAGCTGGTATTGAATTCCTAGGTTCAAACAATCTGCCTGCCTTAGCCTCCCAAAGTACTAGGATTATAGGTATGAGCCACCAAGCCTGGCTGTACTTGTTTGTTTTGAGACGGAGTTTCGCTCTTGCTGCCCAGGCCGATTGTGAGTGCAGTGGCGTGATTTCGGCTCACTGCGGCCTCCGCCTCCTGGGTTCAAGCAATTCTCCTGCCTCAGCCTCCCGAGTAACTGGGATTACAGGTGCCCACCACCACACCTGGGTAATTTTTTGTATTTTTAGTAGAGACACGGTTTTGCCATGTTGGCCAGGCTGGTCTCGAACTCCTGGCCCCAGGTGATCCGCCTGCCTAGGCCTCCCAAAATGCTGGGATTACAGGTATGAGTCACCATGCCCAGCCTGTATTCTGTCAGCCAAAATTAAACACATACTTTTCAGAGATTCGAATCACCAAAAGTATGATCTACAATGTACATTTATTAACTTAATTACACCAAACTACACCAATCTAAAAATGACTGAAAAACAAAATGAAAAGAGGCATGGAAGAAAGAACAACTCTCTATTACAACTCCTAATAAACCAAAAAATAAACTGCATTTATTCTTTTTCAAATTTGGTACTTTTCTTCTTCTATGTTGACAACATAGTCATTCAATAACTATATTGAGTGCCTATCATGTGCCAGGCAAAATTCTAGGCACTTAGGCTAGATCAGTGGAACAAAAGAGACTAAAATCCCTTCCCTCATGAAGCTCTGATAGCAAATATAATCTTATTTTCTCTTTAACATAAACTTTGGATGGGTGCATGGGGTAAGGGGTGGCTCCATGCAGTACACAGAAATGTGAATGAAACTTTTTAGAGGTAAAAGGAGTCTCATGTTCTAATTTTGCAAATGAGGAAACCAGGTGAGAAAAGACACCTGGTTTACCTAATGTCAGAGCCCAGTAATGCCTAGTAGCACTACATGATGTGTCACCCCATTATTCCTAAGTAGCTCAAACTAAAGGCTAACATATTCTGTTTAATCACAAACACGTAAAATTATAGGAAATGTGTGCTTTATAACCAATAATACAATACTTTAAATACTGATAAAACAAAAGGTTTTGTGATTTTTGTGAAATTGTATTTTCTTAGATTTTGAGAGATCTAGAAATGACTGTGGAAATATAATTAGCAAAGCTTTATATTTAATGTGAAAAAATAAAAGAATACTTACAGTACTATGAAAAACAACACTGTGTCCCTTCCCTAAACTTTCTATATGAGCTGAGAGGTTAAAGCATATGGCTCGATGTCTTATCGCATCCAGTGTTTGTGCATCGAAGAAATCATGTGGCCGTGCTAAAAGTCAACATAAAAAAAAGTAAAGAATATTTAGAAAAACATAACAGTAATAAGTAATAAAGACTGACACAATTAACAAATACGTACCTATCAGTAGTATTTAAATGCAAGATATTATTTGCTGACAAAACATGAACTCTAGATAAGAAGACTAATATGCAAAAGCATTATTTCAACTAATGAGTGAATGTGAGTTAATTCTGACCCTTGGTGAGTTAAGTTCTAACCTTAAACCTCATGATTCCACATCTCAGCTACTTCATTTTTCATAAAACTTTATCTTTAGTAGATAAAGACAAACATCTCCCCAACATCTCTCCTCAGCATAAGGTCTGTATTTTCAGCAATCTGAGGAACATCATCTATGTATCAGGATCTCAAACTCACCACTGCCAAACATACAAAATAAATTTCATGAACATTTTGTATTACCATGTAATTTCAAGTTGTACAAATCTGACAATACAATAATATTATTTTGAGGGTTTTTTGTTTGTTTGTTTGAGACAGAGTCTCACTCCTTCACCCAGGCTGAAGTGCAGTGGCGCCATCTCAGCTCACTACAACCTTTGCCTCCCAGGTTCAAGCAATTCTCATGCCTCAACCTCCTGAGTAGCTGGGACTACAGGCGCACACCACCAAGCTCGGCTGATTTTTGTATTTTTAGTAGAGCTGGGTTTTCATCATGCTGGGTGGGCTGGTCTTGAACTCCTGGCCTCATGTCATCTGCCTACCTCAGCCTCCAAAAGTGCTGAGTATATAGGCATGAGCCACTGCACCCAGCCTATTTTGAGATTTTTGACAAGTATTTTCTTGATTATGAACAACTATTCGAACAATGATCTAAGAAAATTACAAACAAATTTTTGGACGCCAATCAGTCCACCAAAGCTGCCAATCAACTCCACCAGTTATCAGCTGTGTGACGGCAGGCAAACTACTTAACCTGCATTACACTGTGCATTATTTGTAAAATGTAAATTATCATTAACAATTTTCAATTATAATTAAATAAAACAAATGCATATAAAAATGCCTTATAAATCATAAGGCCATTTATATTAATAAGCTTATATAACTAGTGTTTTTCTTTTTCTTGTAGACACAGTCTCATTCTGCTGCCCAAGGTGCTAGAGACCAGTGGTGTGATCATGGTTCACTGCAGTCTCTTAACTTTCTGGGCTCAAGTGATCCTCCTGTCTCAGCCTCTTGAGCAGCTAGGACTTCAGGCATGTTCCACCATGGAATTTTTTTTAAAGAACAAACTGTTTCACAAACATACAGTAGGCAATATTTTAGTGTAATAGAAAAAATTATACACTGAAGATTTAATTTGGTAGGAACATTTTTCAAATTTTAATTTTCATCTCACTAATTATTATTATACATTGTTCTATTCTTATTCCTAATAAGAAAGTTGCTCAAAATAAATACGTTGATTATTTTACATTTGTGGAGCCTACTAATACATGTCATTTTTCAAGATCTGTAATTGAAAATTCAATTTTACTAATAAAAGAGTTGGCTTGATTCCCTGGTACAGCATATTGTGAATTACATATATGCTGATTTCCCACACTATGGCTATTCAAAGAGTTCTCAAAACATCTACACAAATCCACCATAGCTTTTATGGAGGAATATTTTCACCAGTTGGCACATTAAACAGAACATAACTAAACAAACAGCTCTTTTCTCTGGATATTTCCACAAGAGAAAATAAAACACCAACTAGCAATAAATGAGCAGAACCCAGCCGGGCACGGTGGCTCACGCCTGTAATCCCAGCACTTTGGGAGGCTAAGGCGGGCGGATCACGAGGTCAGGAGAACAAGACCATCCTGGCTAACATGGTGAAACCCCGTCTCCACTAAAAATACAAAAAATTAGCCGGGCGTGGTGGCGGGCGCCTGTAGTCCCAGTTACTCGGGAGGCTGAGGCAGGAGAATGGCATGAACCCAGGAGGCAGAGCTCGCAGTGAGCTGAGATCGCGCCACTGCACTCCAGCCTGCGCAAAAGTGCGAGACTGTCTCAAAAAGGGAAAAAAAAAAAAAAAGAAAAGAAACGAGCAGAACCCAAAAGACTAAGAATGTAGTGACAATGGGAAAACAGAAAGAAAAAAGTACTTGACATTTTCAGGGTTGAGCAGGAGAGAGTTCTGAGAAATACATCACTTTCCTGTTAGCTCAGTGGCTACTCGAAAAAAAAAATGTGTTCTTTCTCCAAGCTCTCCAAATATATGCTTTTTCCTAAGAAGAATAAACACTTGGGGGAAATAATAACTCATCACTCTAAATCACTCAAATTGACCACTCCTCACTCAAATTTAAACACTGAAGCCATCACTTAAATTCACAATAATGAAAGGAGCCCTCAATCTTCAGCCTGTGCATTCAGACCTTAACCACACTATCTGCATTGTATATATCAAGAATACCAAACTAGAACAGTAGTCTCCAAAGTGGGTGTGTGTCATGATCCATTAGAGTAACTAAAGAATATAACACCTTTGTTAATTTCTTCATCTCATTCTTTTTCAATATTCCTTCTTGGCAATTTTGCATAATGTGCATTAGTAGTATTACCCATATACAATGTATAAATTACATGTGTTAAGACTGTGTGCTCAGTATTTTTTTAACTAATAAGATATATAATTTAAAACCTTTGATGCTGTACACAGTGGCTCACGCCTGTAATCTCAGCATTTGGGGAGGCCGAGGCAGGCAGATCACTTGATGCCAGGAGTTTGAGACTTGGTGGCCAACACGGTAAAACCCCATCTCTACTAAAAATACAAAAATTAGCTGGGCATGGTAGTGTGTGCCTGTAGTCCCAGCTACTGAGGAGGCTGACACACGAGAATTGATTGCACCTGGGAGGCACTGGTTGCAGTGAACTAAGATTGTACCACTGCACTCCAGCCTGGGCAATAAAGTGAGACCCTGTCTCAAAAAAACAACAACAAAAACAAAACAAAAAAGTTGAAAGATCACAAACTGACAACCTAACATTACAGGTTGCTGTGAGTCAAGATCACACCGCTGCACTCCAGCCTGGGCAGTAAGTATGAGACTCTGCCTCAAAAAAAAACTTCGGAAACCACAAAAATAGAAACTCTATTTTCCCATGGTTCAAAATTACATATATTGTATGATTTATCTTCTCCTTAGGTGTAATGATGATGATGTGGTTATGTAGAAAAATATCTTTATGCTTAGGAGATGCATCTTAAGAATTTTGGGTCCATGACCAAAAAAGTATATAGGTAGGAAGATAAAACAAATGTACCATATTGGTAAATCTCTAAGTGAAGAGAAATGCAAGTATTTATTATACTATTCTTTCCATTTTAAAGTATATTTTGAAAAGCATTAAAAATACTTTTTAAAGATGTTTTAAAATAATGAAAAATTAAACATAAAAATTAAAAATATATATATTATATATATACATACATACATATTTAAATTTTATCAGGCTGGGTACAGTGACTCACACCTGTAATCCCAGCACTTTGGGAAGCTGAGACGGGTGGACCATGTGAGCTCAAGAGCTCTGGTCAACAAGACAAAACCCCATTTCTACCAAAAATGAAATACCAAAATTAGTTGGGTGTGGTGGTGTGTGCCTGTAGCCCAAGCTACCTGGGAGGCTGAGGTGGGAGGATCACCTGAGCCCAGGAGGTCGAGGCTGCAGTGAGTCATGACTACACCACTGTATTCCAGCCTGGGTGACAGAGTGAGACTCTGTCTAAAGAAAAAAAAAAAGGTTAAAAAACAATTTTTATCAAACAGAAAATTACATTTGCTTCAGTGCTGCTATTTAAAAGGTATATTTTTCATAGTTATGTAAAAACTATCTTCTTGAATTACATGAGGAAGATACTAGGTAAAGTTAACTGCTATAGATACGTAAACTTTTAAAGAAAGAGTGAACTGCAGCAGCTGCAACCATGCTAATTCAAATCACAGCACTGTCTTAACAATGGCTCCCCACAGTGAAAAGGCTTTGGATCCTTTTTAAAGTTCATAAAGTAATATATTCAGGACTAACCCCATTCTCCTCAATAAAACAGATGACAAAAAGGTATTTTCATCCACCACCTCTCTCTGCCAACTCTCCCTATGCAGCCTGCCTGACAAGCTAAGTTAGTATGAGGGAAACACCACCGTCAAAAGAAACATATACTTAAGCTGGCACTAGTTCTTTGTTTCTAAGCAAGAACTGGGTATTTAACTGAATCTATCTTCTCTTTACAAGACAAAGAGTAGCAAATTGCATAGATATTGCCAAATATATAATGTGAAAAGTCAGAAAATTTAAATGATTACTGTGTATACACTGAGACTAAAATAATAATGAGGTTAGGTGAAACTGGTAGAGAAGTTATCTGGTTTTTGAGCACCATAATATATATTTAGCAATTTTCTGTGTGCAACTGCAAGATATTCGATATTAACACAAGTAAAACGACAATGTTAAATTTCTGTTTTTATAAAGGAGGTCAAAATGAAAATGGTACCATAAATAGCCAACGTTGATTAAAAATAAACATGATTACTTAAACAAAAAAGAAACTTAAGGCCAGGCGTGGTGGCTCATGCCTGTAATCCTAGCACTTTGGGAGGCTGAAGTGGGAAGATCACTTGAGCCCAGGAGTTCAAGACCAGCCTGGAGAACACAGAGAGATCCCCATCCCTTCAAAAAATAAAAACTAGCCACGCATGGTGTCTCAGGCCTGTAGTCCCAGCTACTTGGAAGGCTGAGGTGGGAGAACTGCTTAAGCCCAGGAGTCTGAAGCTGCAGTAAGCCATGATCTTACTACTGCACTCCAGCCTGGGCAAGAGTAAGATCCTCTATCAAAAAAAAAAAAAAGGAAGAATGAAACTAAGAGTTTAAGAAAGTTTGCTTTTCTCAGTTAATGAAGTAGGAAAAAAAACCAACAACAGTTTTCTGGTCTGTTCATTTGTCCGCTATAACTCTATAGTAACAAAAAGATTTCAGTGTTTTACAGACAAATTTCATAGTCAGGAATTAGTGTCTGGAGTCTTGTCTATACTAATCAATCCCCAGAGAAAGGGTAAAGTACAATCTATTTTTTCTTTCTAATTCATGCTTGGAGTGGACTTCCTTTCAACAACAGCTTCATTCACTCATTCACCCATTGGTAGTTCTTCATTGAGGATATACAGTTAAAACTAATGAGCTGGTCGGGGGCAGTGGCTCACACCTGTAATCCCGGCACTTTTGGGAGGTCAAAGCGGGTGGATCACAAGGTCAGGGGTTCAAGACCAGCCTGGCCAATATGGTGAAACCCTGCCTCTACTAAAAATACAATAATTAGCCAGGCGTGGTGGCGGGTGCCTGTAATCCCAGCTGCTCTGAAGACTGAGACAGAGAATTCCTTGAACCCGGGAGGCAGAGGTTGCAGAGAGCCGAGATCACACCACTGCACTCTAGCATGGGCGACAGTATGAGACTCCATCCAAAAAAAAAGCCACAAACTAACCAGCTGACGCAAAGAAGCAGTGACCAGCTACACTCTGAGGTTTCAAAGTCTGTTCCTGCTCCCAGCATTTACAAGCCTTAACATCTAATTATTTTCTATCCTAAACATCAAGGATACATTTTGGTAAATAAGCACATAAACATTGTACATATATGTTACAACAAACTAGGTACTATGACACACATTACATTCAAATTGTTTTGCTATCGGCTGGGTGTGGTGGCTCACGCCTGTAATCCCAGCATTTTGGGAGGCCGAGACAGGCAATCACCTGAGATCAGGAGTTTGAGACCAGGCTGTCCAACACAGTGAAACCCTGTCTCACATCACTGCACTCCAGCCTGATGACAGAATGAGACTCCATCTCAGAAAAACAAAAAACAAAAAACAAAAAAACCAAAACACCGCTTTGTTATCCACACACATTGCTTTGTGGTGGTTTTTCTGTTGTTGGTTTTTTGAGACAGGGTCTCACTCTGTCTCCCAGGTTCAAGTGTGGTGGCGTGATCAAGGCTCACTGCAGCCTCTACCTCGTAGCTCAGGTACAGACACTACTTTGGAGTAGATAGGTTACTTAACTTTTACTTGATATTTACTTTTAACATGTTCAAATTTTCTAAAATATTTCTAGAAATACCAATGTTACCATATTTTAAATGTTATTTTAGAAGAGAATCAGAGTAGCCCCCAAATCTAATTCTATACAGTTTATATTTGAAGGCCACACATACTCCGTTAGCTACTATAAACATGTGCCACTGAATTCTCACTCACACTGACAGATGGGCATCCTACCTGTTTATTACTTTTAATAGAAGAGGAGTTGAAGTTCCAAGTGGATTTGCACAAAAGCCCAAGATATCTTTTAAAACCATCAAATACATCAGATTTTCTTAGTGTAACACTTACGTAATGAGCGTCGTCTTTTGTTCTTTAATTTCCTCCTTTTGTTCATTCCAGCTTTAGAAGGAGATTCTTCTTTGGCCTTTGGCTGGCTTGAAACTTTTGAGGAGTTCTGCTGACTGAAGTGTGTGGGTACATGACGAGCTAGCCCTCCCTGAGAAGCAAAGCTGGCATTGCAGCCACCAACAACACACTAAAAGAATATAAAACAGAAATAATGTCAGGCATACTGTGTAGGGCACGAGAAGAATCTAAATGAGTGAGTATCTAGTATTTTCAGAAGTAAATAAGTAGTATAATAGAGCTAATTCCAGAAAGGAAGCATAAGGGACTAGTAGTCTTTTCACTTTATGAAGTAAGTTGCCAAGTAAGATGACATACATTAGACAAAGCTTGAAAACGCAACAAGTTTCACGACCTCCCAGTTTACTGCTATTTCCACTATATGCAATACAAAAATAATGGGATCTTCTTCCCAGAAAAATCTGGTTTTGAATTAATCATTTTTATAGCATGAGCAATAAGCTGTTTTTGCAAAAAAGAATTAGATATCCTGACAATGACTGGATTCCTGAATTTTATTTTTATTTTTTTGAGACAGAGTCTCGCTGTTGCCTAGGCTGGGGTGCAGTGGTGCGATCTCCGCTCACTGCAACCTCTGCCTCCTGGGTTCAAGTGATTCTTGTGCCTCAGCCTCCCAAGTGGCTGGGATTACAGGTGTGGGCTACCATGCCTGACCAATTTTTGTATTTTCAGTAGAGATATGGTTTCGCCACGTTGGCCAGGCTGGTCTCGAACTCCCGGTCTCATGTGATCTGTCTGCCTCGGCCTCCCAAAGTGCTAGGATCACAGGTGTGTGCCACCATGCCAAGCTGGATTCCTGGATTTCTGAAGTATTTTTCTTATGATACGTGTTACTTCAAAACCTTCAGTCGACTTCCTAGTGTTATACACTATTAAAACAAGTGACAGAAAAGTTCAATATTGACTTTTTAATGTATTTTTTTCTTTTTTTTGAGACAGGGTCTCAGTCTGTCACCCAGGCTGAAGTGCAGTGGCATGATCTCGGTTCACTGTAGCCTCGACCTCCCAGGCTCGAGCAATCCTCCCACCTCAGCCTTCCAGGTTGCAGTACTATAGGCACACGCCACCACGCTCAACTAATATTTTGTTGTTGTTGCATTTTTTGTAAAGAGGGGGTTTCACCATGTTGGGTAAGCTGGTCCTGAACTCCTGGGCTCAAACCATCCACTTGCCTCGGCCTCCCACAGAGCTAGGAGGTGTGCTCCACCACACCTGCCTTGTCTTTGTAAATTACTTTCTTACAAATTTCTTAAGCTTCAGATGAAAACACATACAGACTACATTTAATATTTTTAAAATAAATAAAATTAATTTGTTAAACAATTAGGTCTAGCCTTTCTCTTAGAAAAGACATGTTCAGTGTTGGTCATATGCAGCGCTCTACAATATCCTTCAAATACTTCCTCTTTAGCCTTCTGTACTTGCAATATTAAGAAATCAAAAGGTTAACTACCCGAGTCACCTTACAGATGTGCTATTTTGACAAAGAATGCAAAATGTTCAGGTAGCACCAGAATTAATATATACAAATTAACTACGGTGTAAGTGTGTGATTTCTAATTATATCTTGGGGGAAAAAAATTTGCAAGTCTTCTAACAAATGAATCATGGTAATTAAAGCAAAACAAAACAGAAATGTCCACAGATGGATGGATAATGACTTTTCTATTAGTCATTTAACCAATTTACTTAGTTTCTGACTTACCAAACTCTAAGCATACAAATTTGTCATGTTAAAAGACAAATATATTCATCATGTTATCCCCAGGCGGTTTATCTTATAAGAATTCATCTAGATAACAGCATTTAAAAAATCAGATGCCTCAGGCTCTTTCCTTCAATCGAGGTACCTCTACCAATTGTAAGCTGCTAAAATCACAATACAGCCCTTTTTTTGTAAAAATCCTAACTTTCCTCATAAAGTCTCTCTAAATCTGCCCCAAATGGACAAGAGCTAATTCTCCCTTGAGGCTGTCCTCACACTTAACTGTGTATCTATATACTTATCCCAACTCACTTTCCATTTTGAACACAGAGATATATATTTATGAATATTTATATTTCCAGAAGCATCTTGCAAATCATAGATATTACTAAGTATATTAGCAGAACTAAACAGCTATATGTTTACTGATGCTGATTAAAAAAAAAAAAAATCACACATTCTTCTTATATGGTATCCATTAATAATTACTCTTTATTTTGACATACAAAATATATTCTGGGGGCTCCTTACGGCCCTCAGCATCTCTATGAAAAATGTTTACTTACTCTATGGTGCATACTAAGTTAAAAAAGAGGTAGAAATGATTCAAGACTTCAGTTCAAATACTTATCTACGTCCAGTATTACACAATATGCTAGAAGTATAAGGATGAGTAAGATATAGTTACTACACTAAAGGAGCTTCTATATGTTCAGCAAAACATACATATAAAGCAGTAACTTCAAAGGAGTACAGTAAGGCCTAATTAAAGCACAGGGCTATGGGAAACCCTGAATAGAGGCAATTAGCCATATTCATTGCTCTGAAATTAGTATTTAATTCATACAACAACCCGATGAATGGCATGGTCCTCAAATAGGCTGCAACAAGAATTTTCACCTACGGATTCTGACCATGAGAAGTCAGCATTTAATGATTTCTTTATATAAAATTTAAAATTTTACCACACATATTTTGAGTACCAAGAAATAATAACGCTTTTTAGAGTCGTCATCTCTTCTGTGGAGTACCACGTTGCCACAGAACTACATGGTCCACTGCCAAGGTCACTGCAACCCTACGAACCACTAGCCAAATATCTGCTACTCAACACTTTAAATATTGTTATTGTTACTGAGTAAATGAATTTTTAACTTTATTTCATTTAAATTAATATTAGTCATCCAAGTGAAATTCATATTACATAAAATTAACCATTTGAAAGTGTACAATTCAGTGGAATTTAGTGTATTCACAATGTTGTATAATCACCAGCTCCACATTCTCACCAACACTATTTTCATTTTTTTTATTAAAATCATCCTAGTGAATGTGAAGTGGTATCTTGTGGTTTTCAACTGCATTTCTGTAATGACCAATTTAACTTTTAATTTAAAACCTGAGCCGAGCACAGTGGCTCATGCCTGTAATCCCAATACTTTGGGAGGTTGAGGTGGGTGGATCACTTGAGGCCAGGAGTTCAAGACCAGCCTAGTCAACATGGTGAAATCCCATCTCTAATAAAAATACAAAAATTACCCGGGGAGGTTGCAGTGAGCAGAGATCATGCCACTGCACTCCAGCCTGGGTAAAAGAGTGAGACTCTGTCTCAAAAAAAATAATAATAATAATTAGCTGGGATGGGCATGGTGATGCAAGCCTGTAACCCAGATACTCAGGAAGCTGAGGCACAAGAATCACTTCAGCCTGGGACGCAGAGTACTGAGCCAAGATCGTGCCACTGCACTCCATCCAGCCTGGGCAACAGAGTGAGACTCAGTCACAGTTTAAAAAAAAAAAAAGGTAAAAAATAAATATATAAAACCTGATACTCAAAATTGCTTGATACTTGAATTGAGAGTGTTTATTTACCCTGATGGGTTAGTTTTGTACCATCCAATACATATATCCATTAGATACATGCATAACTTCCAAGCATTTGAAACGTGGCTAGTCTGAATTGAGAAATGTTACAAGTCTCAAATACACATCATATCTGTAAGATTTAGCATCAAAAAGTACAATTTACTGATTTTGTAAATTGATAATGCTGAAATAATAATATATTAGGTAAAACCAAAGATAATTATTTTCACCTGTTTTTTATTTTAATGTGGCACTAGGAAATTTAAAATGACATGTGGTTCACATGTATTTCTATTACCCAGTGCTACCACAGAATAAGACATAAAATACTCACTTTCCTCACTTCACTGTTTTAGAAGTTATTATGCCTGTATTTTCTATCTCCTACTGTATAATTGTACATTAATATAAGGAAATCTTTGCAACTGGGTTCCTAGTTTAGTATTGCTTTATTCAACTAATCTGTTGAAAAAACTCTACATTTCCAATATTAGAATGGCTGACTACAATTAAGGCCGAGGTAACAACAGTTCAGACTTAAACCCTCCAGTATACTATTCAGAGGGATTTTGCGATGACTCCACTCAGGATTATCTGTATATGGTCCCCATAGGGTCTTAGAGTCATTTTGTCCCAGCATCCTTCCAGACACCGAAGAATAGGCCCTAGCAGCATCTAGAACTCAGAGAGTAATCATCAAGAGTTTGTTTTAGTCCAAGTGAACGCACAATCCCAACACTCTGGGAGGCCAAGGTGGGAGAATCACTTGGAGCCCAGGAGTTTGAGACTAGCCTAGGCAACAAAGGGAGACTCCATCTCTAACCTTCCCCCCACAGAAAAGGAAAAAAAAAAGTTTATTTTAATCATCAATCATTCAGTCCCTGGAAATGAAATCAGTAATGAGAATTCTAACAGAAAATTGTTTTATCTTTTATTTTGGTCATTTATCAATCAAAAATCATTTAAAAAAAAAGAAGTAAAATTTAGAACTAAAGAGTGCTTATATTAAAGAAAAATGTAATAGAATCACACATATTTCACTTAAATACAAACTCTTCTCCACTAAAGGAAAAAATAATTTTAGGCATCAACTAATCAACATCCTACAGAATATGAGGCAGAGACAAATCTGCTGTTGCTTCAAATAGTCTAGTACCATTCTCTTTACATGAGCATTTCATGTTGCTGAGTATGGTTTTAGTTTTCAGATAAGTTTTATATTTTCACTCATAAATATATCAATTATCACTGAACTCAAGCCACTACACATGGTGTTATGAAGAAAAAGAAACCAATTTCAATGATGAGGGAAAAGCTGGTTGTTGAACACTGATATGGTCTGGCTCTGTGTCCCCACCCAAATCTCATCTTGAATTATAATCCTCATGTGTTGAGTGGGAAACCTCCCAGGTGACTGGATCATGGTGGGTGGTTTCCCCGATGCTATTCTTGTCATAGTGTGAGAGTTCTCACGAGATCTGACGGTTTTAAAAAATGGCAGGTTCCCCTGCACTCTCTGCCATCACCTTGTGAAGAAGAGGTACTGCTTCCCCTTCACCTTCCACCATGATTGTAATTTTCCTGAGGTCTCCCCAGTCATGCAGAACTGAGTCAATGAAACCTCTTTTGTTTATAAATTACTAAGTCTCAGGTAGTATCTTTATAGCAGTGTAAAAATGGACTAATACAAACATTGACTGTTTTAAATGTGATCTTCCACTGAAATACCCTATATACTAATGCACGTTGGCCGGGCATGGTGGCTCACACCTGTAATCCCAGCACTTTGAGAGGCCAAGGCAGGTGGATCACCTGAGGTTAGGAGTTTGAGACTAGCCTGGCCAACGTGGTGAAACCATGTCTCAACTAAAAACACAAAAATTAGCTGGGCATGGTGGCAGGTGACTGTAATCCCAGCAACCTTGAGGCTGAAGCAGGAGAATAGTTTGAACCTGGGAGGCGGAGGTTGTGTTGAGTCGAGATCACACCATTGCTCTGGGCGACAGAGCAAGAGTCCGTCTCAAACAACAACAACAGGCCGGGCGCGGTGGCTCAAGCCTGTAATCCCAGCACTTTGGGAGGCCGAGATGGGCGGATCACGAGGTCAGGAGATCGAGACCATCCTGGCTAACACTGTGAAACCCCGTCTCTACTAAAAAATACAAAAAAAAAACTAGCCGGGCGAGGTGGCGGGCGCCTGTAGTCCCAGCTACTCGGGAGGCTGAGGCAGGAGAATGGCGTAAACCCAGGAGGCGGAGCTTGCAGTGAGCTGAGATCCGGCTACTGTACTCCAGCCTGGGCGACAGAGCGAGACTCCGTCTCAAAAAAAAAAAAAAAAAAAAAAAAAAAAAAAAAACAACAACAAAAAATGTTAGTGGCCAAGCAGCTTTTCTAAAATTCGAAACATAGAATTACCGAATTGGTTTTTTCTTTTTCCAAACAAATTTATTTGGATGAAGCAATCCTAAGACTGTCTTTGTTAGTACTAAGATCATCGTATTCATATTCCCAGAAGTCCTATGAAGATCAACAAGGGGCTATCAGAACACAAATCAGAAAGCACCAGTTTTACAGATAATGAGGTGATCAAAGGAAGAAAAATTCCAAATAGAAATGTTGATTTATTGGTTTCGACAAATACACCAGAGTAACATAATTAACGACCCCAGATTCTTTCTGCCTCTGAAATTCAGAATCTGCCACTGACCATGACCACAAACAATATTTAATATGGCTAGGCGCGATGGCTCACACCTGTAATTCCAACACTTTGGCAGGCCGAGGTGAGTGGATTGATTAAGCCCAGGAGTTCGAGACCAGACCAGCCTAGCCAACATGGCGAAACCCTGTCTTTGCCAAAAAAAAAAAAAAAAAAAAAAATACATATATGTGTGTGTGTGTGTGTGTGTGTGTGTATATGTATATACAAAATACAAAAATTAGCCAGATGTGTGGAATGTGGCTGTGGTCCCAGTTACTTTGGAGATTGAGGTGGGAGTATCACCTGAGCCTAGGAGCCAGAGGTTGCAGTGAGCTGAGATTGCACCACTGCACTCTAGCCTGGGCAACGGAACAAAACTATGCCTCAAAAAAAAAAATTTTAATCTGTTCTTGCCTCAGTTCCTTATCTATAAAATGAGGGCAACAACAGTAATTAACTCAAAAAATTATTGTAAGAATTCATTTAGTTAAAATATGTAATATAATAATATACATATTCAATGTCAAAGGGTCTGCAATGCAATCAATCGTTTCCTATAATTCTTTCTGACCCTTACTTCATCTTGCTCACCACAAAACAAACATGAGAAACTTTCTTCACCAATTGCATTTTTAACTTCTAGATAGTCAAAGCTCACTAATCAGAAATATTTGTTTTTAAATATTTTCAAATTGCTACCATAATCGCTTATATATATGAAACTACACGCTCTTCCCTAAATAGTTCACTTTTTAAAATGCTCCCTTTTTTGCTATTTTTTATTTTTTTATGTTTTTTGAGGTGGGGTCTCACTCTCTCACCCAGATGAGTGTCGTGGCGTGACCTCAGTTCACTGCAACCTCTGCCTCGCAGTTTCAAGTGATTCTCCTGCCTCAGCCTCCCAAATGCCTGAGATTACAGGTGCGTGCCACCACATTCAGCTAATTTTTACATTTTTAGAAAAAACAGGGTTTCACCATGTTGGTCAGACTGGTCTCGAACTCCTGACCTCAAATGATCCGCCCGCCTTGGCCTCCCAAAGTGCTTGGATTACAGGCGTGAACCACTGCACCCGGTCCCTTTCTTCTCTTTCAAAAGCCTACATACTTTCTGTAACCAGACAGTAGTAATAATTTTATAAAACTGTGAGTATACTAAATAATCACTGACCTGTAGTAACCTTAAAAATGTTAAATTTTATGTGTATAAATTACGTACTTTAAAAAAAATACCTGAAATGATCCCCCTTGTCACCATAACACAATAGACTCCATTAGAAACAGGGAATAGGATAACCAAAGACTAGGAGAAGGTTATTTACAATATATATATCTAACAAAAGACATATTCAAACTTTCTGAAGAATTTCTATTAAGTCAATATTAAAAGACAAACCAACCAATCAACACAATTGGCAAAGACTTGAATAGGCACTTCACCCAAAATAGAATATTCAGATACCCATAGCACAAAATGTGGTCAACATCACTGCAAAATGATGAAACAAAAATTAAAGCCACAATGAGATGCCACTATTCATCCACTAGAATGGCCAAAATTAAAAGGATCGGTAGATGCCTGTAATCCCAGCACCTTGAATGGCTGAGGCGGGTAGATCGCTTGAGGCCGGGAGGTGTGGGTTACATGAACTGAGATCGCACCACTGCACTCCAGCCTGGGTTACAGAAACTTTATCTCAAAAAAAAAAAAGAAAAGAAAAGAAAAGAAAGGACTGGTAGTATTAAGATACTATATAGTTAAGAGGAATGAATATGTGTGTGTAATCAGACGACATTTAAAAAGGAATGTCCATGGGGCAACTCGGTTAACAGTAGCCAAAGATGGTCGAGCATGGTGCCTCATGCCTGTAATCCCAGCATTTTGGGAGGTCACAGGGGGAGGATCGCTTGGGCCTGCGAGTTCGAAACCAGCTTGGGCAACATAGCAAAACCCCGTCTCTACAAGAAACTAGCTGGATGTGGTAGCACACATCTGTAATCCCAGCTACTTGGGAGACTGTGGTGTGAGTAACACCTAAGCCAGGGAGATCGAGGCTGCAGTCAGTAGAGATCAAGCCACTACACTCCAAACTTGGTGACCCTGTGAGTGAGACCCCGTCTCAAAAAAAAGCAACCAATGATTGGAAACAATCCAAATGCCCAACAGCAAGTGAATGGATTTATCTGTATAGTGGAATACTACAGAGCAATGTTTTTAAATGACTTCTTCATAAAATCTGTACAAATCTCGCTGATATTTTGTTGACTGAACAATAACCCAGATACAAGAGTTCACACGACTGAGTTCACAAAGTAAGTATGAAAGAAATTAGAATATAGTCTGCGCAGATGGGTGGAGGGCAGGAGAAGAGAGAGAGCAGCAAAGGACCTTAGAAATCTTGTCTTACTGAAATACTCTCCATCAGGATGGTAGTTACAAATTTGCATACAAACATAAGAAACAAATCGTTGAACTGTTAAACAAGTGTGCATTAGACACAACTATACATTATAACATATCTTTAAACAAAACGAAAAAAAAAAAGCAGAGACTTATCTCAAACATCACCTTATCACTTATAGTCACCTGCCACTCATCTTCTACTATCTTTTCCCAGCCCCCGTTATAATTTAATTGATCCCTAACCCAGAGAATCTTTCATAGGTCACTATTAAAGAACTTACATTTCATTATTTAAGTTTCTTTAGATCTGTATAAACCCAGAGACTACAAGTTCCCTGAGTATAGAGGCCTGCCCCCCCCCCCTTTTTTTTTTTGGAGACAGGGTCTCTCTCTGTCACCCAGGCTGGAGTGCAGTCTCAGCTCACTGCAGCCCCAATCACCCGGACTCAAGTGATCCTTCCACCTCAGTCTCCTGAGTAGGTGGGTCTACAGGTACACGCCAACACACCTGGCTAATTTTTGTATTTTTTTTTTTTTTTGTACAGACAAGGTTTTGTCACTTTGCCCAGGCTGGTCTCAAACTCCTGGGCTTAAGCAATCTGCTTGTGTCAGCCCCGCCAAGTACTGGGATTACAGGTATGAGCCACGGCACCCTGCCTACTCTGTTTTTCTCATTACCTCATTTCCATAATGCCCAGCATACTGCCATGTACTTTAGACATCAATGTTTTGCTGATTTAAATAATTCCTGTGATTCATGAAGGGAACA
The DNA here is from genome assembly GCF_007565055.1 of Rhinopithecus roxellana. Taxonomy (NCBI): domain Eukaryota; kingdom Metazoa; phylum Chordata; class Mammalia; order Primates; family Cercopithecidae; genus Rhinopithecus; species Rhinopithecus roxellana. The sequence continues at coordinate 126,946,994 of NC_044558.1, read as the reverse complement.
ATACCTCACTAAATCATATACCTTAACTTTTTTTCTTTCAAAGACAATTTCTTTCCCCTCTGCAATAGGAAACGTCTATGGTTTCTAAGAAGAGGATTTGGAAAAAACAAAAAACAAAAAACATTTGTACAGGCTTTGAAATTAACCTGCATATACATCATCATCAACTGGCAGAATGGCTGCCTTAAAATATACTTACACACACATACACACATGGAAATACATTGAAGATGTAAATGGTTTAAATGATTATTTTACTTTAATAAATAATCTCATATTTATTGTGCACACACTGAACAAGAACTTCATGAGGTAACCAGTACTACCAACTACACATTAGACAGGAAGTTAAGAAAGCAGTTCGCAGTCACATTTCTAGCAAATGTCATGGCCAAGATCTGTAGTATGACTACAAGAAACACTGGGGTGTTAAAGTAATCGGACCTGTGCCCCAGAAAATTAATTAGACCATTTATTTACTTAATTATTCATTCATTTACTACCTGCTTCATTTTTTTCTTCAAAGACCACTTATTTAAAAAAAATAAATTAAGAAAAAAAATCTGAATGGTTAAACATATGAAAAGATGTTCAACCTAACCCATAATGAAAGGAATACTAATTAAAACTATTAAGATGGGCCAGGCGTGGTGGCTCACACCTGTAATCCCAGCACTTTGGGAGGCCAAGGTGGGCAAATCACAAGATCAAGAGATTAAGACCATCCTGGCCAACATGGTAAAACCCCATTTCCACTAAAACTACAAAAATTAGTTGGGCGTGATGGTGGGTACCTGTAGTCCCAGCTACTCGGGAGGCTGAGGCAGGAGAATCACTTGAACCTGGGAGGCGGAGGTTGCAGTGAGCCGAAATCACACCACTGGACTCCAGCCTGGCAACAGAGCGAGACTCCGTCTCAAAAAAAAAAAAAAAAAAAAAAAAAAAAAAAGCTATCAAGATGTGCTTTCTCTGAGACCAAAGGGGGCGCGGATCACTGGAGGCCAGAAGTCCAAGACCAGTCTGGCCAACGTAGTGAAACACCATCTCTACTAAAAATACCAAAAAAAAACCAACAAAAAACAAAATTCGCTGGGGCATTGTGGCACCTGCCTGTAATCCCAGCTACTCCAGAGGCTGAAGCATCAGAATCAATTGAACTGACGAGATGGATGTTGCAGTGAGCCGACAGCGTGCCACTGCGCTCCATTTAGCCTGGGTGACAGAGCCAAATTCTGTATCCCAACAAAAAACAAAAAACAAACCAACAAAAAAAGATATAATGTCTCACCCATGAGATTAGCAAAAATCCCAAAGTTTGACAATCCCCTCTCAGAAAAGCCTTGGAGACATTCCAACATTAGGCAGACACTCTAACTTTACTGACGATGGTACTAGCTGTAGGGAATGACAATTTAGCAAGTTATCAAAATTACCAATGTTTACATTAACCTTTGATCTACCTACTCACATCACTTAGGGGATATTTCCTACATACATAATTATACATGTAGAAAATGACACATATTCAGGATTCATCACTACAGCACTATTTCCAACAGCAACAAAAGAAGCAACCCAAGTGTATCTACAAAGTTTGGGTACAGTCCTAAAATCACACAACGGAAGGCGATGAAGCTGAAAAAATGAGACTATTCACTATGAACTGATACGAAAAGATCCCAGCATAAAGTACATTCAAAAAGCAAGATACAAACAATCGGGAGGAGGAAGATGGAGATAGAAGAAAGGTCTACCATGCAGCTCCCACTCTGGCAGAGAGAACACCACGTAGAGATGCACACCGTGAACTTTTGCTTCAAGAACCACCCCAGGAATATGTCAGGCAAACTGAAAAAATTCACAGATCCTTTGAAAGAAGCGGTACACTGCTGCAAATTTCGTGAGACAGGTAAAAAACTGTGAGTCCCCAAAATGTAAGAGAAGGAAAACCTGCCTCCAAACACACATCCCCACTGGGAAATCTGAAAATCCAGATCATGGGAGAAGGATTCAACCTTACCTAGGGCTGAAATAGATTTAAGGGAACTGTGCAAAATACAAAAGTAGAAGCAGCAGTGGGAAATGCCTTGTAAGCATTCCCAGCCTCTAGCTAGAGCCCAGGGAAGCCATCCCTGACTGTATCTCACAAGGGTACTACCAGAAGACAGCCGGTAGAATTAGGGAAGGGTCACAGGGCAAAAGAAGCTTCAAATGAGATTAGTAACAATTTCAGCTGGACATGGATTTTCTTGAGCAGAAAAGGGAGGTGGGTGGGAACACTTACCAGCGCAGAGCTGCTGACAGAGTAGGCGGATGGGGAGGGGCGAGGTCCGAAGGCCTTGCTTTCTCAGCAGGGAAGCCTGGGGCAAGGTCTGAGCGGGAAACCAAGGGAGTGAGAGTGGCTTCACCTACCCCGTGGGAGCTGAATGAGGTCTCTCGCAACCAGGTCTCTCACAATCCCCCACTTCCCTGGTGAACTATATGACACAGCAGAGACAGCCAAAATCCCCTGTGGAACATAACCCGACTGGCCTGAGAACCAACGCCCTATCTCCCACAGTGGCTGTGGCAAGCAGAACCCAAGGAAAGTGAGTCTCAGCCTAATTTCACCTAACCCTGCTCCCACCTGATGGTATTTCTCTACCTGCCCCTTTAGCCGAACAGGAAACATAGCCCCACCCATCTCCCAAGAAACCAAAATACTTGCCCAGGCCAACTTAGGGCAAGCAATCTCCCTACTTACTACTGCTGCAGCTAGTGCTCTCTTCAAAGTGTCACCTCCTGGCTGGAGGCCAACCAACTCAAGCCATTAGAGCAACTCATGACAGAATAACCCAGATCCCAGGAAGGGGAAAACAACAGCTAATTCCACTGCCTGCAACATCCTGGCCAACCAGAGGTCCTGAGTGTGTCCACATTACAAGCTCACTGCTAGCAGAACCAGTATTCAAGAAAGCAAGTACACTAAACATACCTACAACCGAAGACTATCAAAGAGTCCACTTCACTCCCCTGTGCCACCTCCACCAGAGCAGGTGCTGGTACCCACAAGCTTGGAGACCTGAAGATGAATCACATCACAGGACTCCTTGTAGGCATTCCCCAGCACCATCTCAGAGCCTGGTAGCCCTGCTGCTGGATGGCTATACCCAGAAGAGCAATAACAATCACCGCAGTCCAGCTCTCAGGAAGCCCCATCCCTAGAGGAAGTGGGAGACAACAGGCCCTGAAATCCAGTCTTTTCCACTGAAATAGTCTAAACAAATGAGAAGGAACCAGAAAAGTAATTCTGGTAATACAATAAAACAGGGTTCTATAACCCCAGCAACGTATCCAAACCAAAAAGAAATTTCTGAATTTCCAGATAAAGAATTCAGAAGGTTGATTATTAAGCTACTCAAGGAAATACAAGAGAAAGGTGAAAACCAAATTAAAGACAACAATACAGGATATGCACGAAAAATTCTCCAGAGAAAAAGATACCATAAAGAAACAGCAATCACAACTTCTAGAAATAAAAGACACACTTAAGAGAAACAGAAAATGCACTGGAGGATGGGCACCATAGCTCACGCCTGTAATCCCAGCACTGCGGGAAGCTGTAGCAGGCAGATCACCTGAGGTCAGGGGTTCAAGGCTAGCCTTGCCACCATGGTGAAACCCCGTCTCTACTAAAAATACAAAAATTAGCCAGGGATGTTGGGGTGCGCCGGTAACCCCAGCTACTCAGAAGGATGAGGCACAAGAATCACTTGAACCCAGGAGGTGGAGGTTGCAGGTTGCCATAAGCCAAGATTGTGCCACTGCACTCCAGCCTAGGTGACAGAATGAGACTCTGCCTCAAAAAATAAAAAAAATTAAAAAAAGGACGGACGGACGGACGGAAGGAAGGAAGGAAGGAAGGAACAACAATCACAACTTGCAACTTCTAGAAATAAAAGGCACACTTAGAGAAACAGAAAATGCACTGGAGGCCAGGCATGGTGGCTCATGCCTATAATTCCAGCACTTTGGGAGGCAGAGGCGGGTGGATCACCTGAAGTCAGGAGTTCAAGACCAGCCTGGCCAACATGATGAAACCCTGTCTCTACTAAAAAAAAAACACAAAAATTAGCCGGGCGTGGTGCTGGGCACCTGTAATCCCAGTTACTCGGGAGGATGAGGCAAGAGTATCACTTGAACCTGGGAGGTGGAGGCTGCAGTGAGTGGAGATAGCACCATTGCACTCCAGCCTGGGCAACAGAGTGAGACTTGGTCTCCCCCCCCCCCAAAAAAAAAAGATGCACTGGAAAGTTTCAACAACAGGCTAGAACAAGTAGAAGAAAGAATTTCAGAGCTCAAAGACAAAGCTTTCAAAATAACCCAATCAGACAAAGACAAAGAAAAGATAACTTTTTAAAAAATTAACAAAGTATCCACGAAATGTGGGATTACATCAAACAACCAAACCTAAGAATAACCGGCGTTTCTGAAAAAGAAGAGAAATCTACAAGTTTGGAAAACTTACTTGAGGGGAATAACTGAGAAAAACTTCCCTGGCCTTGCTAAAGATGTAGACATCCAAATACAAGAAGCTCAAAGAACTGCTGAGAAATTCATCGCAAAAAGATCATCACCTAGGCACACAGTCATCAGGTTATCTGAAGTCAAGATGCAGTAAAGAATATTAAGAGCTATGGGATAAAAGCATCAGATAACCTATAAAGAAAAACCTATCAGATTAACAGCAGATTTCTCAGCAGAAACCTTACAAGCCAGAAGAGACTGGGGTCCCATCTTCGGCTGCCTGAAACAAAATAATTATCAGCCAAGAATACTGTATCCAGCAAAACTAAGCTTCATAAATGAAGGAGAAATCAAGTCTTTTTCAGACAAACAAAGGCTAAGAGAATTTGCCACTACCAAGCCAGCACTACAAGAAATGCTAAAAGAAGTTCTAAATCTTGAAATAAAAGCTCAAAACACACCAAAATAGAACCTCCTCGGCTGGGCGCAGTGGCTCATGCCTGTAATCCCCGCACTTTGGGAGGCCGAGGTGGGCAGATGACCTAAGGTCAGGCATTCAAGACCACCCTGGCCAACATGGCAAAACCCTGTCCCTACTAAAAAATACAAAAATGAGCCAGGCGTGATGGTAAGCACCTATAATCCCAGCTACTTGGGAGGGTGAGGCAGACAGAATTGCTTGAACCCGAGAGGCTGAGGTTGCAAAGAGCCGAGATGCTGTCACTGCACTCCAGTATGGGCAACAGAGTGAGACTCCATGACAAAAACAAGACAAAAAAGAATCTCCTTAAAGCATAAATCTCATAGGACCTATAAAACAGTAACACAATGAAGGAAAAAAAAAACAGCTATTAAGGCAACAACAAGCATGATGAATACAACAGTACTTCATATCTCAATCCTAATGCTGAATGTAAATGGCCTAAATGCTACATTTAAAAGATAGGGAATGGATAAAATTCCACCAACCAAGTATCTATTGTCTTCAAGAGACTCACCTAACACATAAGGACTCACATAAACTTAAGGTAAAGGGGTAGAAAAAGATACTCCATGCAAATAGAAACCAAAAGCAAGCAGACGTAGCTATTATTATATCCGACAAAACAGACTTGAAAGCAACAATAGTAAAAAAAAAAAAAAAAAAAAAAAAAAAAAAAAAACCCCAACTCACACACACACACACACACACACAAAGAGGGACATTAAATAATAAAAGAATTAGTCCAATAGGAAAATAACAATCCTAAATATATATGCACCCAACTGGAACTCCCAAATTCATAAAACAATTACTAGACCTAACAAATAAGATAGACAGCAACACAATAAACACAGCAAATAACAATCCTAGCAACATAATAATGTAATAATAATTGTATCTTGACTTTAGATAACCTGATGACTGTGTGCCTAGGTGATGATCTTTTTGCGATAAATTCCTCCAAAAGGAACCCTGAAAACTATACAAACACATGGAAATTAAATAATCTGCTCTGGAATAATCCTTGAGTCAACAATGAAATCAAGGTTGAAATTAAAAAATTCTATGAACAATAATATAATGTCACAACTTATCAAAATACAGCAAAAGCGGTGCTAAGAGGAAAAGTTCAAGCATTAAATGTCTACATCAAATGCCAGAGAAGGTGGTTCACGCCTGTAATCCCAGCACTTTAGGAGGCCTAGGCAGGTGGATCACCTGAGGTCAGCAGTTTGAGACCAGTCTGGGCAACATGGTGAAACCCTGTAAAAACACAAAACTTAGCTGGGTATGGTGGCCCACACCTGTAATCTCAGCTTACTTGGGAGGCTGAGACAGGAGATTCACTTGAACCCAGGAAGCAGAGGTTGCAGTGAGCCGAGATCATGTCACTGCACTCCAGCCTGGACGATAGAATGAGACTCTGTCTCAAAAAAAAGAAAAGTCTGAAAGGTCACAAACAGGCAATCTAAGGTCATACCTCAAGGAACTAGAGAAACAAGAAAGAACAAACAAAATCCAAACCCAGCAGAAGAAAATAAATAAATAACAAAGACCAGAACAGTGCTAAATGAAACCAAAAGAACAAAAAAAATACAAAAGATAAATGAACAAGCTGGTTCTTTGAAAAGATAAAATTGATAGACCAGGCCGGGCCCGGTGGCTCAAGCCTGTAATCCCAGCACTTTGGGAGGCCGAGACGGGCGGATCACAAGGTCAGGAGATCGAGACCATCCTGGCTAACACGGTGAAACCCCGTCTCTACTAAAAAAAAAATACAAAAAACTAGCCAGGCGAGGTGGCGGGTGTCTGTAGTCCCAGCTACTCGGGAGGCTGAGGCAGGAGAATGGCGTAAACCTGGGAGGCGGAGCTTGCAGTGAGCTGAGATCCGGCCAATGCACTCCAGCCTGGGCGACAGAGCGAGACTCCGTCTCAAAAAAAAAAAAAAAAAAAAAAAAAAAAATTGATAGACCATTAATGAGACTAACCAAGAAAAGAGGAAAGATATCTAAATAAGCTCAATTAGAAACAAAATGAAAGATATTACAACCGATACCACAGAAATACAAAGATCATTCAAGGCTATTATGAATACCTTTACATGCACAAACTAGAAAATCTAAAGGAGAGGATAAACTCCGGGAAATATACAACCCTCCTAGATTACATCAGAAGAAATAAAAACTCTGAACAGACCAATAACAAGTAGAGAGATTGAAACAGTAACAAAAAATTGTCAACAAAAAGTCTGGGACCAGTCGGATTCACAGATGAATTCTATCAGACATTCAAAAAGACTTGGTGCCAATCTTAATGAAACTATTCCAAAAGACAGAGAAAGAGGGAATCCTCCCCTAAATCATTCTCTGAAGCCAGTATCACCCTAATACCAAAATCAGGAAAGGATATAACAAAAAAATAAATCTACAGACCAATATCCCTGATAACACAGATGCAAAAATCCTCAACAAAATACTAGCTAACCGAATCCAACAGCCTATCAAAAAGGCAATCCACCATGATCAGTGGGTTTCATACCATGGATGCAGGGATGGTTTAACATCCACAAGTCAGTACATGTGATGTATCACATAAAAAGAATTTTTAAAAAAATCATGTGATCTCAATAGATGCAGAAAAAGCATATAACAAAAAAATCTAGCATCCCTTTATGATTAAAACCCTCAGCAAAACTGGCATAGAAGTAACATACCTTAACGTAATAAAATGCATATATTACAAACCCACAGCCCATATTCTACTGAACGGGAAAAAGTTGAAAGCATTCACCGTGAGAAATGAGAACAAGACAAGGATGTCCACTCTTACCACTTCCATTCAACATAAGTACTGGATGTCCTAGCCAGAGCAATCAGAGAAAAGAAATAAAGGACATCCAAATAGGTAAAGAGGAAGTCAAACTGTCGCTGTTTGTTGATGATATGATCGTATATCTAGAAAACCCTAAAGACTCATCCAAAAAGCTTGCAGTCTGACAAACAAATTCAGTAAACTTTCAGGATACAAAATCAACGTAAATTAGTAGCACTGCTCTACACCAACAATGACGAAGTTGAGAAAAAATCAAGAACTTAACCCCTATTACAACAGCTGCAAAAAAATAAAATACTTAGGAACAGACCTAACCAAGGAGGTGAAAGATGTCTACAAACAAAACTACAAAACACTGCTGAAAGAAATCATCAACACCACCAATAAATGAAAACACATCCCATGCTCATGGATGGGTAGAATATTGCGAAAATGACAATACTGCCAAAAGCAATCTACAGATTCAATGCAATTCCCATCAAAGTACTATCATCAATCTTCACAGAACTAGAAACAATCCTAAAATTCATATGGAACCGGAAGAGAGCCCAGATAGCCAAAGCAAGACTAAGCAAAAAGAACAAATCTGGAGGCATCACATTATCTGACTTTCTATACTGCAAGGCTATGGTTACCAAAACAACATGGTCCTGGAATAAAATAGACACATAGACCAATGTAATAGAGATCCCAGAAATTAAAGTCAAATATTGGTGACTCACGCGTGTAATCCCAGCATTTTGGGAGACCTAGGCGGGCAGATCACTTCAGGTCAGGAGTTCGAGACCAGCCTGACCAACAGGGTAAAACCCTGTTTCTACTAAAAATACAAAAATTAGCTAGACATGGTGGCAGGCACTTGTAATCCCAGCTACTCAGGAGTCTGAGGCGGGAGAATTGCTTGAACTTGGGAGGCAGAGGTTGCAGTGAGTCAAGATCACGCCACTGCACTCTGGTCTGGGTGACAGAGTGAGACTGAGTCTCTAAAAAATAAACACAAAAAACCATAAAGTGGCGAAAGGATACCCTTTGCAACAAATGCTGCTGGAATAACTGCCAAGCCACATGCAGAAGAATGAAACTGGATCCTCATTTCTCACCTTATACAAAAATCAACTCAAGATGGAGCAAAGACTTAAATCTAAGACCTTAAACCATAAAAATTCTGGAAGATAACATTGGAAAAACTCTTCCAGACATTGGCTTAGGCAGAGAGTTTATGACCAAGAACCCTAAAGCAAATGCAACAAGAACAAAAATAAACAGATGAAACCTAATTAAACTAAAGCTTCTGCACATAAAAAGAAATAATCAGCAGAATAAACAGATGACCCACAGAATGGGAGAAAATATTTGCAAACTATGCATCCAACAAAGGACTAGTGTCCACAATCAATAAGGAACTAAAAACAAATCAACAAGAAAAAAAAGAATAATAATCCCATCGAAAAGTGGGCAAATGATATGAATAAGCATTTCTCAAAAGAAGATATACAACACAACACAATACCACCTTATTGCTGGAAGAATGGCCACAATTTAAAAGGCAAAAAACAACAGATGTTGGCATGGATATGGTGAAAGGGGAACACTTTTACACTGCTGGTGAAAATATAAACTAATACAACCACTATAGAAAACCGTACAGAGATTTCCTAAATAAAAGTAGAACTACCATTTGATCCTGCAATCCCACCACTGGTAACCTATACAGAGGGAAAAAAGTCATTATATGAAAAAGACACTTGCACACATGTTTATAGCAGCACAACTCGCAATTGCAAAACTGGACCCAGGGTAAATGCCCTTCAATCAGTAAGTGGATAAAGAAAATGTGATATATATATATATATACACATATATATATATATTCAGACACACACACACACACACACACACACACACACACACACACGCCACATGGAATACTACTCAAGCCATGAAAAGGAACAAAATATGGCTTTCACAGAAACCTGGATGGAGTTGGAGACCATTAGTCTAAATGAAGTAACTCAGGAAAGGAAAACCAAGTATCGTTCTCACTTGTAATTAGGAGCTAAGCTACGAGCAGGCATAAGAATGATATAATAGACTTTGGGGACTAGGAGGGAAGGGTGCGGGTAGTTAGGTATAAAAGACTACACACTGGGTACAGTGTACGCAGCTCAGGTGACAGGTGCACCAAAATCTCAGAAATCACCAGTAAGGAATTTATTCAATGTAACCAAAAACGACCTGTTACCCAAAAACTATTCAGATTAGGGCCAGATGTGGTTAATCCCAGCACTTTGGAGGACCGAGGTAGGTGGATCACAAGGTCAAGAGTTCAAGACTAGCCTGGCCAACATGGTGAAACCCCATCTCTACTAAGAATACAAAAATTTGCTGGGCGTGATGGCATGTGCCTGTAATCCCAGCTACTCGGGAGGCGGAGGCAGGAGAATCGCTTGAACCCAAGAGGGGGAGGTTGCAGTGAGCCAAGATCATGCCACTGCACTCCAGCCTGGGCGACAGAGCAAGACTCCATCTTGTGGTGGGGGGAAGACTATTCAAATAAAAACAAAAAAGAAGGTACATATATACAATATAATATTTCAAGAATGGAAGAAACTTGGTTTATAGAAAAACAAGTAACCTGTGTATTTAAAGCTGCTCTAAAATTAAGTTTGCTTCTTTTCAAAGCAAGGTACAGATAGTATTTAATTTACTAGACTTTGGGTAAGAAAGGAGAATGAGACTACATATTTATCTGCTTGTGGATGCATAAGGAAGTACTAGAAAAAATCACAAGAAACAAATAATAATTATATATTTGGGAGGAAGCGGGGAAACAGGAACGAGAGAGACAAATAATTCTTAGTGTAAACTTTTGTTATAATGTTTTGTTGATTGCTTTTTCCAAAAAAGTTGTTTTTAAAAGCAACTCCACAAGAATTACCTCACTCTCTATAAAACCCAAGGGAAGTTACTGGCACAGTATTCTTTTCAGTAAATGTGGTTTTAACAACTACTAAAACTCCTTTAAACACAAACTTTTAATCTCTATGGTATATGCTACTTTCCATAAATAGAAACCAAAATATTTAATTTTTCATAAAGATAAATGGAATAGATTTTTACAGAAACTTGCTCTTTATAAAGATTTCCCAGAATACATCTAATTTGACAAAAGTGATTTACTACTAATTACACCTAACCTCAGTAGTGTGACCTCAAAACTGAGTGAAAGGAATCAAGTCCTTTAATGTCCTACAACTTATTTATTTTATATAATAGTCAATGTTGTTTGCTAATGAAAATGCCGAAACCTTTGACAGTAAGAAAACATAACCAGACCACCAAGTATTAAAAAAAACCGGCCGGGCACGGTGGCTCAAGCCTGTAATCCCAGCACTTTGGGAGGCCGAGACGGGCGGATCACGAGGTCAGGAGATCGAGACCATCCTGGCTAACACGGTGAAACTCCGTCTCTACTAAAAACTACAAAAAACTAGCCGGGCGAGGTGGCGGGTGCCTGTAGTCCCAGCTACCTGGGAGGCTGAGGCAGGAGAATGGCGTGAACCCGGAGGCGGAGCTTGCAGTGAGCTGAGATCTGGCCACAGCACACCAGCCTGGGTGACAAAGCAAGACTCCATCTCAAAAAAAAATAATAATAAAATAAAATAAAATAAAAAAATAAAAAAAACCAACATGGCTTCCAGTCACTGGTCTACCACTAGCTATTTTCAAGAGCCTAATCCAACAGCAACACTTCTGTACTTCAAATAGAAAAAAAACAGAACAAATAAGCTTAATCTCCATCTACTTTTGAAATTCAATGTATGTATAAGAATGTTAAAACAAATGTTTTTAAAAAAATTTAGAGGAACAAAATTACGCCTATTAGGAAACATGTCAGCTTAAGCTAACATTTAAAAGAAAACAACAGGCCGGGCGCAGTGGCTCACGCCTGTAATCCCAGCACTTTGGGAGGCCAAGGCAGGCGGACCACGAGGTCAGGAGATTGAAACCATCCTGGCCAACATGGTGAAACCCTGTCTCTACTAAAATACAAAAAATTAGCCAGGTGTGGTGGCAGGCACCTGTAGTCCCAGCTACTTGGGAGGCTGAGACAGGAAAATGGTGTGAACCTGGGAGGCGGAGCTTGCAGTGAGCTGAGATCGCACCACTGCCCTCCAGCCTGGCAACAGAGCGAGGCTCTGTCTCAAAAAAAAAAAAAAAAAAAAAAAAAAAAGGGCCAGCCAGGCGCAGTGGCTCATGCATGTAATCCCAGCACTTTGGGTGGCCGAGGCAGTAGAATCACCTGAGGTCAAGAGTTTGAGACCAGCCTGGCCAACATGGTGAAACACCATCTCCACTAAAAGTACAAAAATTAGCCAGATGTGGTGGCATACGTCTGTAGTCCCAGCTACTCAGGAGGATGAGGCAGGAAAATCGCTTGAACATAGCAGGTGGAGGCTGCAGGGAGCTAAGATGGCACCATTGCACTCCAGCCTGGGCAACAGAGTGAGACTCTGTGTCATAAATAAATAAATAATAAATAAATAAATAAATAAATAAAATTTATACACATACATCCTTACCTTGAAAGGTTTGTCTCCACTGTGTGTCAGCATATGCCTTTGTAACCAACTTTGACTGGTAGATGGAGTGTTATATACTTTACAACCTTTCCATAAGCAAACAAATACCTGTTAAGAAAAACAAAGCCATATTAATTTTCATGACTTATCTCAAGAAGAGTTTGATTTCTCATACATTCAAATTAACATGTTACAAGTCTTCAACTGACAAGAACTATTGAATGTACAAGCCAATCAAAATGCTTAATATAAACTGTCGAAACATCCTAGTATGAGCCACCCTTAATGCTACTGACCACACCTTCAGTAAGGAATAGGAACATAGATCACAGAATACCATTCAGAAGGAAACATATATAACATTAGCAACATATCCCTCGGAACTGAGATCATGGGCCATTATTTACATTTTTGTATTTACTGCACAAAAGAACAAACATCTACTAATTTTAAATAGCAGGAAAATATAAAGGCATAAAAAAATTAATGAAATGACCAATAAATGTTAATTAGAAGACACGGATATTTTCAACTTCAAAGAATGAATGAAAATTATCAAATTACAATTTTTTACTGGTGATATCCTGGTCTCACAAGCATACTAACAATATTTGTTCTTGTATTGTTGTAATCATGAAGAATTATTTCTATCTCGATTATGACACAGAGACATATTCGAGACCCTGTCTGGAATATGAAATTTTGTTATGAAACAAATTGAATACAAAATATTAATACAGTAATAAAAACAACAGACATGAGCTACCATACTTTCATCATAGACCCACATTCTAGGTTCAGGGTACTAAGTATAACTAGGTATGGAAAGCACCAAAACTAACAAACTAATCTTTATCATCTTCCTACCAGTGACATGTCAATTTCCTAACTGATGATATTTCCATCAAACCACACACTGAAAACTGCTTCCCAACATCAGGAAAAAAAGGGTCTACCACAGTCATTATCTTGAAAGAACTACTTAAAGGCTCTATTCTTTTCTAAGGTAAGAACAATCATAGAGTCACACTTTGAAGATTGTAATACACTACATACAAATAGAACACAAGACAGATATACAATCTTTCTTCAGCCAGCCTAAAATAAAAATTTTTAATAGACTAGAAAAACTGACAGTCTATAAACAAATAATCGAGGTCAATTTTTACTCAAAAACAAAATCATCTTATCTCAAATAGGTATAAACAAGGCAATACCAACACTGCCATTCGACAAGACTGTTTAGAGAAGTTACTGCATATCCTGACTCCACAACGAATTTGCTAGTTTAAGTATGAGATAAAGGAACTCATAACATTACCTCCTTCATACTCAAAATTCCCAACCCTAGAACATGTTTATAAACTAATGGCCAAGGTTCTCAGAGTTAAAAGTAACTTTTAAAAATAAATCTAGGAACAGAAAAAAATACAAAGCAATACTTATATGCACCCGATGTGGTGGCCCACACCGGCAATTCCAGCACTCTGGGAGGCCGACGGGGATGGCTTGAGCTCAGGAGTTCGAGACCAGCCTGGGCAACATGGCAAAACCCTGTCTCTACAAAAGTAACAAAAAAAATTGGCTAGGCATAATGGCATATGCACCTGTAGTCCCAGCTACTCAGGGGCGGTGGAGAGGGGGTGCAGTAGCTGAGGCAGGATGATTGATCAAGCCCAAGAGATGAAGGCTGCAGTGAGCCACAATGGCACTACTGCACTCCAGTGTAGGTGACAGAGTGAGACCTTCTCTCCAAAAAAAAAAGCAAAAAACAAAAAACTTAAATGCTATAGAAATTAATTCAATATTGTTTAATAATCACACATGGGTAATTAATGCTATCAATTTTTGAAATCAAGACTACTAGACTCACCAGGCACAGTGGCTCACACCTCTAACCCCAGCACTTTGGAAGGCCAAAGCAAGAGGACTGCTTGAGCCCAGGAATGAGGCCAGCCTGGGCAACATGCCATACATAACCCTGTCTATACAAAATACACAAAAATTAACCAGGCAGGGTGGTGTCCACCTGTAGTCCCAGCTACTTAGAAGGCTGAGGTGGGAGAATTGCTTGAGCCGGAGAGGGCAAAGCTACAGTGAGCTGCTATGATTATGCCATTGAACTCCAGCCTGGGCAGTAAGAGATAGATCTTGTCTCAAAAAAAAAAAAAAAAAAAAAAAAAAAAAAAAAAACTACTAATAGACTCAAAGTCTTATTTTTCAATCCAAGTAATAAAGAAGAGGAATCTGGCCGGGCGCGGTGGCTCAAGCCTGTAATCCCAGCACTTTGGGAGTCCGAGGCGGGCGGATCACAAGGTCAGGAGATCGAGACCATCCTGGCTAACACGGTGAAACCCCGTCTCTACTAAAAAATACAAAAAACTAGCCGGGCGAGGTGGCGGGCGTCTGTAGTCCCAGCTACTCAGGAGGCTGAGGCAGGAGAATGGCATGAACCTGGGAGGCGGAGCTTGCAGTGAGCTGAGATCTGGCCAGTGCACTCCAGCTTGGGTGACAGAGCAAGACTCCGTCTCAAAAAAAAAAAAAAAAAAAAAGAAGAGGAATCAGGGGTTGGTTTAAAATTCTCTCATAAATCACACTATTAGTTTGGTGTGCAAGTAATTGCTGTTTTTGTCATTAATGTAATTGAAAAAAAGGCAATTACTTGTGCACTAACCTAATACATAAACAGAAATGCCTTAAAGAAAGTATTTGGGAACAATATCAACATCATTCCTGTAACAACTTTTGTGACAGAAGGATTCTCCTTAACGTTAAAAGGATTCTTAAGTGACTCCCCCTGCCCTACTCTGCAATACTCTTATTAAAGATAGGATTTAGTTCCTTCGAAATAAGCACTGCCTCTACCTAACAATACTCAATCACTAAATTTGGTGAAAACAGCAGTATCCGGCTTCTATTTTTTTTTCCTATGAGCAAACATGACTATAGAGCTAGGCTGGGCGCGGTGGCTCAAGCCTGTAATCCCAGCACTTTGGGAGGCCGAGATGGGCGGATCATGAGGTCAGGAGATCGAGACCATCCTGGCTAACATGGTGAAACCCCGTCTCTACTAAAAAAATACAAAAAACTAGCCGGGTGAGGTGGCGGGCGCCTGTAGTCCCAGCTACTCGGGAGGCTGAGGCAGGAGAATGGCGTAAATCCGGGCGGTGGAGCTTGCAGTGAGCTGAGATCTGGCCACTGCACTCCAGCCTGGGCGACAGAGCGAGACCCCATCTCAAAAAAAAAAAAAAAGATTAACACTGAAAAATCAAAAATCAAATACCATAGGATTCCAATTATATCCAAATTTGGAAGGAGTATGTTCAAGAATATAATTTGCCATGGTTCTTCTATTTTAAAATGAATTAAGGTCTGGCTATTTTAACAGAATAAGACACAGGAGTCCAAAGTCTAGTCTCTCATGATACAGCAAATTGTGTCGTATTAGGCTGTATTAGACGTACCAGAAACAGAAAACAACCTGCTGAGCATAGTGACTCGTGCCTGGAATCCCAGCTGCTCGGTCGGCTGAGGCAAGATGATGGCTACAAGACAGATTTTCAGACCAATATGGGCAACACAGCAAGATCCCAACTCTGAAAATGTTTAAAGTAGCCAGACGTAGTGATGCGTGCCTACAGTCCCAGCTACTACACTGAGGTAGAAGGATTGCCTGAGTCCAGGAGTTTGAGGCTATGTGAGCTAAGATCATGCCACTACACTCCGACTGGAGCCAACAGTGGGATCCTAGATAAGTATTTTTTTGTAAGAAGATAAACTGAATTCAATCCAGCTCTTTCACTTTGTAGCTATGTAATCTTGGAAGAATCATCTACTTCCTTTTTCATCAGAAATACTCTGAGCACACATTTGGTAAGTCCAAAACACTATGAAAATACAAGTTATATTATCTCAGAAAGACCAGTCAATGAAATAACTGGGTTTATATTAGACACCAAAGGTTCCTTTTCAAAATAACTGCCATCAGGTTTTCCTGCCAGAACGTCCAAGAAAAGAAATTTTAAACTCACACAGGCATTAAAAGAATATTTTTGGGCCAGGTGCAGTGGCTCACACCTGTAATCTCAGCACTCTGAGAGGCCGAGGTGAGTAGATCACTTGAGGTCAGGAGTTCAAGACCAGCCTGGCCAACATGGTGAAATCCCACCTCTACTAAAAATACAAAAACTTAACCAGGTGTGATGACACATGCCTGTAATCCCAGCTACTTGGGAGACTGAGGCAGGAGGATTGCTTGAACCTAGGAGGTGGAAGTTGCAGTGAGCTGAGATGGCTCCACTACACCCCAGCCTGGGTGACAGAAAGAGACTCCATCTCAAAAAACAAACATATATATTTTGGACTGCCAAAGAAATCTTCAAGTTTACAAGGGCCTTACACATGAGATGTAGATGTCTAAAATTTCAGTGTTACAGGGAGGTTTCGACTTTCTGTTAAGAACTCTACAAAGTACTGAGTTTCTATCAGAACAGGTTTTACCTTCAGGAATCTTCTCCAAAACGCCCAAAGTGAGTAAGGACGGTACAAACCTGGGAGCCAAGAGTTGCCTGAGTCTCCTTCACTTTGGTCAATATCCTTGAACCAGTGTATGAACCAGTGTATCCTTGTACCAGTGTATGTATTTGAATGTATTTGAATGGCCTATACTTAAAATGGCTTGTATGATAGTACAGACAAATGCACAAACACCTATGCACCTGAAGAGCACAAATGAATCCATGAAATCTTTCTGTAAATAAATGAAATATCCACTGCAAAAAAAATGCAATGTTAACCTGCCAGAGTAAGTATGCACAAGGAAATTCAGTTATTACCAGTAAATTAAAATCAGCCAAATATATTCTAAATGCAGAACAAGTTAACAGAATAATCTACATGCCAAAATAAAGGCCTAATTATACTGAGTAAATGATCTTGTTTTCAGTAAAATGACACAAAAAGAAAAGAGCGACACCATCTAAAGTCAGGTAGGCCAGCTGAGTGTGGTGGTACATGCCTGGAATCCCAGGAACTCAAGAAGCTGAGGTGGGAGCGCTGCTTAAGCCCAGGAGTTGGACAACATAGTAAGACTCTGTCTCATTAACAAAAAAAAAAAAAAAAAAAAAAAACACAAAAGTCAGGCAGAGGGGGTGGATCGATGATTCCACGGTACCATCAAGCCTTATTTTTCTTTCTTTTTTTTTTTTTTTAAATGAAACAGAGTCTTGCTCTATCATCTAGGCTGGAAGGCAGAGGCACAATCATAGCTCACTGCAACCTTGACCTCCTGAGTGCTATAGTTAACTGGACTCATTCAAGTCTTCCAATAACATCGTATCATATTCCTCCCTTGCCCAAAATCGCCTCACTTTGCCTCTCAGCAAAACAACACACCAAAGAATATATGCAAAAGTAAACCTGAAATGACACAGAAAATAAATCCTAGATCAAGAAACCTAAACAGCTTTCCAGAAATCGTTTTTATGTGAGAAATAGCGGAGAAAGAAAGAGCAGTAGTATATTTTACACTGAGCCTCTAAAGTCCTGTAAGTTCCCCACTTTCCAAGACTTAGGTGTATATTAAGAGGACACTGGGATTTGAAATTTCATTAGTAAGATAACTCAGAGCCTAATCTTCAGAAATCAGTCACACACAGAAGAACGGACCTAGGCCAGGCACAGTGGCTCAGGCCTGTAATCCCAGCACTTCGGGAGCCAGAGGCGGGTGGATCACCTGAGCTCAGGAGTTCGAGACTAGGCTGGCCAACATGGTGAAACCCCATCTCTACTAAAAATACAAAAGTAAGTCAGGTGTGGTGGAGCACACCTGTAGTCCCAGCAACTTAGGAAGCTGACACAGGAGAATTACTCAAACCTGGGAGGTGGAGGTTGCAGTGAGAGGAGATTGCACCACTGCACTCCAGCCTGGGCAACAGTAACAAAATTCTATCATACTTAACAGTAAAGATAGGTTTGATTCTCTTTTTGCCTGTTTTGTTTTTATTTTTGAAATTGTAGAAGGCACTCTGATGATTTTTTTTTAAAAAGGTGTATTGGTCGGGGCATGGTGGCTCACGCCTGTAATTCTAGCACTTTGGGAAGCCAAGACCAGACCAGAATGGGCAACACAGTGAGACCTCATCTCTAAGAAAAAAAAGTGTATTCATAATTTGGTGTTTAAATGATTAGTTTGATTTTAATGTAGAAATCAGGCCAGGAAAATCTAAACTCCACTTGACTTCAGCCTCCAAAGAAGTCCACATGAACATAGCAACATAAACAGCTTAAAAGGGGGGAAAAAACAATGCTAAGTGGTTATATAATGGTTTTGCTTTTCTCCCCAGGGCAAAGATTATAGTGGAATGAGAAAAAGGAACAGAAATTAATATAGTTTAGATCTTGCTAACTTACTGCTCCAGTAAAATTGTCATCTTTCAATAATCAGAAGCATAAAATCTTCTAGGGTTACCAATTTTTTCCTCATCTGTTTCTGTTCCATGATGACACTTTAACACTTAAGAGAGAAAGAAGAGGCCAGGCGCGGTGGCTCAAGCCTGTAATCCCAGCACTTTGGGAGGCCGAGACGGGCGGATCACGAGGTCAGGAGATCGAGACCATCCTGGCTAACACGGTGAAACCCCGTCTCTACTAAAAAATACAAAAAAAAACTAGCCTGGCGAGGTGGCGGGCACCTGTAGTCCCAGCTACTCGGGAGGCTGAGGCAGGAGAATGGCGTAAAACCCGGGAGGCGGAGCTTGCAGTGAGCCGAGATCTGGCCACTGCACTCCAGCCTGGGCGATAAAGCGAGACTCCGCCTCAAAAAAAAAAAAAGAGAGAGAAAGAAGAAAGAAGAAATCTAAAAAAATAATTAGGCCAACAAAATCAGGTGTTTTCTACTTAATTAGATACCTACAACAGTCAAACACACAGAGATAGAAAGTAGAACTGTGGTTACCAGGAGCTAGTGGGAGCAGACAGTAAGTTTGTTTAATGGATATAGATTTCAATTTGGGATGGTAATTTACAAGCTCTGGAGACAGTGGGTGATTATTACACAATAAGGTGAATGTACTTAAAGCCCCTGAACTGTATATTAAAATTGTTTTTTGTTTTTTTTTTGGGACAGGATCTCACTCTGCCATCCAGGCTGGAGTGCAGTGGTGCGATCTCACAGCACCTCAACCTCCTAGGCTCAAGCAATTCTCCCACCTCATCCCCTTGAGTGGCTAAGACCACAGGCGTGTGCCACCACACCCAGCTAATTTTTGTAGAGACAGGATTTTGTCATGCTGCCCAGGCTAGCCTGAAAACTCCTGAGCTCAAGTGATCTACCTGCCTCAGCTTTCCAAAATGCTGGGATTACTGCACCCAGCCGAAAATGTTTTTGTTTTCTTAAAGTTCATTTCAAAGAAAAAAATCTGATGTTCCAACCGACAACTACTCTTCAAAACACAAAACCTGCTAGGCATGGTGGCTCACGCCTGTAATCCCAGCACCTTGGGAGGCTGAGGAGGACGATCAGGTCCTCCTCAGGAACTCCTTAGGTCAGGAGTTCAAGACCAGCCTGGCCAACATGGTGAAACCCCATCCATACTAAAAACACAAAAATTGGCTGAGTTTGGTGGTGCACACTTGTAATCCCAGCTACTTGAGATGCTGAGGCAGGAGAATTGCTTGAACCCGAGAGGCAGAGGTTGTAGTGAGCTGAGGTCGTGCCACTGCACTCCAGCCGGGGCAACAAGAGATTCCATCTCAAAAAAAACAAAAGAGAAGAAGAGAAGAGAAGAAAAGAGAAGAGAAGAGAAGAGAAGAGAAGAGAAGAGAAGAGAAGAGAAGAGAAGAGAAGAGAAGAGAAAAAACAAACACAAAGTCAATCTCAAAGCACAAAATCAGATCGAGTTTTCTTGTCTTTTATAGTAGTACTAAGCTTTCAAATTCTCATTCATATTTTATCATTCAAAACACATAGTCTATTATAATCTCAGCACTTTCAGAGACCAAGACGGGCAGACCGCTGGAGTCCAGGAGTTGGAGACCAGCCTGGGCAACATGGTGAAACCTCATCTCTACAAACAAACAAACAAACAAACCGTAGTCTATACCCTAATGACTGGTGTGTGGGAAAAAACTGGAATACATTTTCTACATTATTTGATCCTTCACATTTATAGGTTAGCAAATAATGTCCTTCAAAGGTCAGGACTCCTATCTTTGGTCAAAATAGCATTACTCCTTTTATTTTATTTTATTTTTTGAGACAGAGTCTCATTCTGTCGCCCAGGCTGGAGTGAAGTGGCGTGATCTCAGCTCACTGCAACCTCCGCCTCCCGGGTTCAAGCGGTTCTTCTGCCTCAGCCTCCCCAGTAGCTGGGACTACAGGGGCGCACAACCATACCCAGCTAATTTTTGTATTTTTAGTAGAGATGGGGTTTCACCATATTGGCCAGGCTGGTCTCAAACTCCTGACCTCGTGATCCGCCCGCCTCAGCCTCCCAAAGAGCTGAGATCACAGGCACGAGCCACCGCACCCGGCCAAATAGCATTACTCTTTTTTTTTTTTTTTTTTTTTTATGAGACGGAGTCTCGCTCTTGCCGCCCAGGCTGGAGTGCAGTGGCCGGCTCTCAGCTCACTGCAAGCTCCGCCTCCCGGGTTCACGCCATTCTCCTGCCTCAGCCTCCCGAGTAGCTGGGACTACAGGCGCCCGCCTCGTCGCCCGGCTAGTTTTTGTATTTTTAGTAGAGACGGGGTTTCACCGTATTAGCCAGGATGGTCTCGATCTCCTGACCTCATGATCCGCCCGTCTCGGCCTCCCAAAGTGCTGGGATTACAGGCTTGAGCCACCGCGCCCGGCCAGCATTACTCTTAAAATCAGCTACAGAATCTTATTATTGGTAATCAAGTGATATTTTGAATAAGGGATCAAGAAATGACATGGGAGATTTTTCATTTCAATATTACACTTACGGGACAAACGCCAACATTTCATGTCTAATTCTATAATATCAGCAAGGTACATGTATATAGTTACTGTGATTACATGACATATTTATTTTAAAAATCAGTCTTGGCCGGGTGCGGTGGCTCACACTTGTAATCCCAGCATTTTGGGAGGCCAAGGCAGGTGGACCACCTGAGGTCAGGAGTTCGAGACCAGCCTGGCCAACATAGTGAAATCCCGTCTCTACCAAAAATACAAAAAAAATTAGCCGGGCATGGTGGCTCACGCCTGTAATCCCAGATACTAGGGAGGCTGAGGCAGGAGAATCACCTGAACCCGGGAGGCAGAGGTTGCAGTGAGCTGAGACCACAACACTGCACTCCAGACTGGGCAACGAGAATCAAACTCTGTCTCAAAAAAAAAAAAAATTAATTTTTTAAAAAACAAAAATCAGATTGTAATTATATTTTTTCTAAAAATCTGGAAAGGGCTGAAATTCTCATCAGGCTGTATGCCAACTCAACCTGCGGGATTCCAAGACTCAGAAATGTGAAATTCTCCCGCTCCCACATCTACTAAGAGAAGCCCAGTGATCTTCCAAATAGCTCATGATTCTATATACAGTTGCTAAGTCAAGTGACAAAAAAGTATCATGCCATGATGCTCAAAAATGGTAGATACCAAGTGACATCAAGCACTGGCTTACAAAAAGCAGATCTACAAAAGCCAGAAAACAAACTTGCTAAGATATTTCACTCTAAGTATCTGACATATGGCTTGGGGGAGAAGACTGGGTTACCAAAGTAGCCTAACCACTGACCTGGGTTTTACACTGAAAATACCATATGAGGGACACAGTTAATTAACAAATCATAGGTAAGTATAACATTTTACTGGTTACTCAGACATCATACCTATTAACTCTAACAAGAAGTCTGAGACAAATTCTTGACAAATTTGAAGGCAAATGTACAAGTGTTTACTTATCAAGTTTGAGTAATCAAAAGACTGCTGACACATTATAATATATTGTGACAGAGAAAAATATGTCTTTTTTTAATTTTTTTTTTTGAGACGGAGTCTCGCTCTGTTGCCCAGGCTGGAGTGCAGTGGCCGGATCTCAGCTCACTGCAAGCTCCGCCTCCCAGGTTCACGCCATTCTCCTGCCTCAGCCTCCCAAGTAGCTGGGACTACAGGCGCCCGCCACCTCGCCCGGCTAGTTGTTTGTATTTTTTAGTAGAGACGGGGTTTCACTGTGTTAGCCAGGATGGTCTCGATCTCCTGACCTCGTGATCCACCCGTCTCGGCCTCCCAAAGTGCTGGGATTACAGGCTTGAGCCACCGCACCCGGCCAAAAATATGTCTTAAAAGAAATTTCGGCCACATACAGTGACTCATGCCTGTAATCCTAGCACTCTGGGAGGCCAAGGCAGGTGGATCACTTGAGTTCACGAGTTCGAGACCAGCCTAGCCAACATGGCAAAACCCCATCTCTACTAAAAATACAAACAAAAATTAGCCAGGCATGGTGGCGAGCACCTGTAATCCCAGCTACTCAGGAGGTTAAGGCAGGAGAATCACTTGAACCCAGGAGGCAGAGGCTGTCGTGAGCCAAGATCACGCCACTGCACTCCAGCCTGGGCAACACAGCAAGATTCAATCTCAAAAAAAAAAAAAAAAAAAAATTCAAGTATGACATCACTGCTTAAAATGTTAGAAATGTTGACTTGGTTGGATGTTCAAAAAAAAAAAAAAAGATCAATACTATACTCTTAAGTATCAACAGAACCTTGGAAACAGTTATCCACTAACTTAAACCATGATGGTTTTTACTGTGTTAGTTATCTGTTCTTCAGTAGTGATGGCGGGCTGATAAGAAATGTGGGGCCTAATGTTAATAAATTACTTGCCCTTACACTGTGACATTAATTTCTGAAAAATGCACTAAGTGTGATAACTATTCAACAAAAATCTAGGTAAAGCTGAAACAATGTATAAATTAATATTCTGCCACATTACTTTTGGCTTACCCATTTGCTTAGCTCTTTATTCAGTACCTAATAGAAGTTACATGAACTGACACAATTAAATGTATTCCTGAAAGGATATAGGTCAATACTGACGAATCAGAACTTTCCATCTAAATCAGTTCTGGGAAAGATGATCAACTCTCACTCACAAATAATGAGTTCAGGTTGTCATTTAATAGAATTGCATATACTAATCCTGGTATCAATAGTCTCCCCAGTTAATTTAAGCATCAGGAATAATTTAGGATCCTCTAACAAAGAAAACCAAGACAGTGCTATTTCTAAATGTTCTCAACTCAAAACATCAGAACCCTGGAATACACTGTATTCATTTATAATACTGTCACCTACTATATTTTTAAAAGTCTAATTTCTTCAAAATAACGTAGCTAAAAGCAAACTAAAATCCAACACATACCCTATTTTTATTTGACTCTATCAAGTATATGGAAATAATTATTAAAAATTCACTTGAAAAAATTATGCCTTTGTAAAAATAATCCCAAATTACTTGCAGCAAAAAAGCCTAACTAGCAATTATAATAAAACTAAGGAAAACAGGGAGTGAAAAAAAGAAATGACAAAACCAACCCCTCCTCGCTGACCATCTACATGTATGGAACGGATGTGATCTGCCAGATCTGGGCTAGAGTTGAAGCAAGCCTGGCACTGGTCCCAACAACAATTATAGGCAATATTTTTGCTTGAAGAAGTAGTGCTTCCTTGTCCATTCATCATTGCTGGAGTTGAACGCCCACTGGAAATTGTGCTGTCTACATCCATTATAGTACTGCTTATGCTACAAAAGAAGAAAAAAGGCTGTGTTATTCCTAGAAATATACTAACATGAATATGATCTTATAAATACTTAAGATTACCACTTGACATTCTGCTCCATGTGAGCAAAGCATAGTAACCATATTCTCCATTAGAAAACAACAATGCTTTGATATTAATTAGTTGGCAATGAAGTACAAATCAAGACAGAAACACGACAGTACCTCAAAATCAGATATGGAATAATTTAAGCAACTTTTGGCAGGCATGAACTCAATACTATATCTTACAGAAAACAAACCACACCCACACCCACACACAGCTTATCACATCTCATCCCTTCCACAGTTCAAAGAAGCATGAGAAAGTAAGAGTTTCCAGCTGTAAATAATACATAATCAAAGCATTATCTTTATGGCTCTGCAAATCACTTGTTGACCTGAAATTTCTTCTAATCATTAATCTGAAAATATAACTGCTGCCACATCCTACTCCTTTTCATATCAAAGAACTGGGGAGATTTTGCAGTATTTTCTCTGCTAAATAAAAAAGCAGAAGAGAGAAAACTGGTCTCTGATTTTTCTAAAGTCCAAATAAAAAACCTTTTCCTGGCCCTAAAATTTTATTTTATTTTTTTAACTCATCTCTAGCCATAAAAACAAGACTGAAAATGTCAATCAATCCCTTTTAATTTTTATTTACTAAAGTATTACATATGGCTGGACGTGGTGGATCACTCCTGTAATCCCAGCACTTTGGGAGGCCGAGGCGGGTGGATTACCTGAGGCCAGGAGTTCGAGATCAGCCTGCTCAACATGGCGAAACCCCATTGCTACTAAAAATACAAAAAATTAGCCGGGTGTGGCGGCAAGTGCCGGTAATCCCAGCTACTCAGGAGGCTGAGGCAGGAGAATCTCTTGAACCCGGGAGGCAGAGGTTGGAGTGAGTGGAGATCGCACCACTGCACTCCAGCCTGGTCAACAAGAGCAAAACTCTGTCTCAAAAAATAAAATAAAGTATTACATAGTAGTAACTCTTTTATTTATTAAAAAAATCATATTATTAGTGGTCAAAATGATCAAAAATTCACATCTTAATAAAATGTACCATACTTTTTCCTTAATTTTAAAAGCAATTCACTTAATTTTCTTTTTTCAAAATCTTCTCAATAAATAAATTACATGAAAGTCACTTCAATCGGCCAGGCGCGGTGGCTCAAGCCTGTAATCCCAGCACTTTGGGAGGCCGAGACGGGCGGATCACGAGGTCAGGAGATCGAGACCATCCTGGCTAATACGGTGAAACCCTGTCTCTACTTAAAAATACAAAAAACTAGCCGGGCGACGAGGCGGGCGCCTGTAGTCCCAGCTACTCGGGAGGCTGAGGCAGGAGAATGGCGTGAACCCGGGAGGGGGAGCTTGCAGTGAGCTGAGATCCGGTCACTGCACTCCAGCCTGGGTGGCAGAGCAAGACTCCGTCTCAAAAAAAAAAAAAAAAAAAAGAAAGTCACTTCAATCATAAGGGTCAAGAGGAAGAATGTTTTCACACTAACTCTGTGAAAAGGTGTGTATCTGCTTGTAATTTAAGAAATAACACAAGTCAAGTTGTTAAAATTATATTAACTTCAAAGAAGTATGCTTCCCTCCTGCCAAGTTTTTATCATGGAAAATTTCAAAGACACAAAATATAAGCTAAATCTGAATTCAATTAACATTTTTACCGTATTTGCTATCTGTAATCTGTTTCTCTGAATCATTTCTTATTTTTTCTTTTTTTTTTTTTTGAGACGGAGTCTCTCTCTGTCACCCAGGTTAGAGCGCAGTGGCCGGATCTCAGCTCACTACAAGCTCCGCCTCCCGGGTTTACGTCATTCTCCTGCCTCAGCCTCCCGAGTAGCTGGGACTACAGGCGCACGCCACCTCGCCCGGCTAGTTTTTTGTATTTTTTAAGTAGAGACGGGGTTTCACTGTGTTAGCCAGGATGGTCTCGATCTCCTGACCTCGTGATCCACCCGTCTCGGCCTCCCAAAGTGCTGGGATTACAGGCTTGAGCCACCGCGCCCGGCCTCCCTGAATCATTTCAAAGTTGCAGGCATCATGACAGTCAACCACAGCATATACCTTCTTAAAAAAAAGAACATTCAGGCCGGGCGTGGTGGCTCAAGCCTGTAATCCCAGCACTTTGGGAGGCCGAGACGGGCGGATCACGAGGTCAGGAGATCAAGACCATCCTGGCTAACACAGTGAAACCCCGTCTCTACTAAAAAATACAAAAAAAAAACTAGCCGGGCGAGGTGGCAGGCGCCTGTAGTCCCAGCTACTCCGGAGGCTGAGGCAGGAGAATGGCGTGAACCCGGGAGGCGGAGCTTACAGTGTGCTGAGATCCGGCCACTGCACTCCAGCCTGGGTGACAAAGCGAGACTCCGTCTCAAAAAAAAAAAAAATTCAGGCAGGTCACAGTGGCTCATGCCTATAATCCCAGCACTTTGGGAGACTGCAACGGGCAGATCACAAGATCAGGAGATCGAGATCATCCTAGCTAACATGGTGAAAGTCCGTCTCTACTAAAAATACAAAAAATTAGCCAGGCATGGTGGTGTGTGCCTGCAGTCCCAGCTACTAGGGAGGCTGAGGCAGGAAAATGGCGTGAACCCAGGAGGCGGAGACTGCAGTGAGCAGAGATGTGCCACTGCACTCCAGCCTGGGTGACAGAGCTAGACTCCATCTCAAACAAAAAAAAAAAAAAAAAAAAACCGACATTCAGGCTGGGTGCGGGGGCTCACGCCTATAATCCCAGCACTCTGGGAGGCTGAAGGTGGGTGAATCACATGGTCAGGACTTCAAGACCAGCCTGGTCAAGATGGTGAAACCACATCTCTACTAAAAATACAAAAATTAGCTGGGCGTGGTGGCACACGCCTGTAGTCCCAGCTACTCAGGAGGCTGAGGCAGAGAATTGCTTGAACCTGGGAGAAGAAGGCTGCAGTGAGCCAAGATAATACCACTGCACTCCAGCCTGGGTGACAGAGCAAGACTCTGTCTCAAAAACTAAAGAGAACATTCACCTATAAACCAATACAACCCATTCACTCACACTGGAGAAAATTTACATGAATTTTGTTAGCTTACGTAAGCTTTATAATGATCTGTGTCTAACATCAAATATACCCACTGTGGGGGGTTAGGGGGACGTTAAGGCAGAATCCTCACTCCGTTGCCACGCCTATAGTGCAGTGGTGCTAACACGGCTCATTGTAACCTTGACCTACCAGGCTCAAGTGATCCTCCTACCTCAGCCTCTTGAGTAGCTGGGCCTACAGGTGTGCACCACTATGGTCAACTAAATTTTTTAAATTTCTGTAAACACGAGGTCTCTTTATGTTGCCCAGGCTGGGCTCAAGCAATCCTCCTGCCTTGACCTCCCAAAGTACTGGGACTACAGGCATAATCCACTGCACCCAGCTAATTTTTTTTTTTTTTTGTAGAGGCGGAGTCTTGTATTGTTACCCACGCGAGAAACATATCCATTTTTAAAAGCAGATATTTTTGTAGGATGCTTCAGATATGAAAAATGTCTCGGGTTTTCCTTTAAAGGCTATTCTAGTATCTAAGCTCACCTATCTACCTAGTTAGTTAAACGCAATAAATATATATTTACCTGCCTAGTCAACATAAGATTCTAAATTGCATCTCTAAGGCTTCATTCTAAAACTCTGTAATCTCTGTAAAACTCTCAAATGTGAATAAGTTCTTGAATATCTGAATATGCATATACTGTTTGTTGTTGCAGGACTAACCTTGGGTATGGTGGTTTTGTATACCAAAATACAAATTTTATTTAAACCCTAGAAATTTCAAGTTTCCCTTGGCTGGGCGGTGGCTCACACCTGTAACCCCAGCACTTTGGGAGGCCAAGGAGGGCGGATCACGAGGTCAGGAGATCAAGACCATCCTGACTGACACGGTAAAACCCCATCTCTACTAAAAATAGAAAAAATTAGCCAGGGGTGGTGGCGGGCGCCTGTAGTCCCAGCTACTCCGGAGGCTGCGGCAGGAGAATGGTGTGAACCCAGAAGGCAGAGCTTGCAGTGAGCCAAGAAAGCACCACTGCACTCCAGCCTGGGCAACAGGGAGAGACTACGTCTCAAAAAAAAGGAAATTTCAAGTTTCATGAGGTCCTTAATCCTGAAATGGTCACCTATTTTCCCTATCACTTGCTTTATATATTTTAAAACATTGGACTGTAAAGCACATACTTACATAAACCATACTAATTTAACTCCAAGGCAAATACTAATAATTCTAAGTGAACAACCAATCATAACCAATTTATAAACAATCTCAGGAAAAGTAATAAAACTCAATGAACTAGGCCGGGCGCGGTGGCTCAAGCCTGTAATCCCAGCACTTTGGGAGGCCGAGACGGGCGGATCACGAGGTCAGGAGATCGAGACCATCCTGGCTAACACAGTGAAACCTCGTCTCTACTAAAAATACAAAAAACTAGCCGGGCGAGGTGGCGGGCACCTGTAGTCCCAGCTACTTGGGAGGCTGAGGCAGGAGAATGGCGTGAACCCGGGAGGCAGAGCTTGCAGTGAGCTGAGATCCGGCCACTGTACTCCAGCCCAGGCGACAGAGCCAGACTCCGTCTCAAAAAAAAAAAAAAAAAAAAAAAAAAAAAAAAAAAACTCAATGAACTATCATGGAACAATCTGCAAGGTATAGTTAAGTAAAATAAACACAAGTGCAGGGTAGTAATGTTCCAATTTGCATACCTAAGTGGGGGAGGGAGACAGAGATATAGCTAGTCTCCAAGGGCACAGAAAGATAAATGAAACCTAGTGAATATTTAGGGGAAGGGATGAGTGGGAGAAAAACTTATCTTTCACTGTATACACCCTTTTTATACCATTTTAACCATGTTGTACCTATACTGCTTTTATTAAAAAGTCCAAAATTGGCCGGGCGCGGTGGCTCAAGCCTGTAATCCCAGCACTTTGGGAGGCCGAGTCGGGCGGATCACGAGGTCAGGAGATCGAGACCATCCTGGCTAACACGGTGAAACCCCGTCTCTACTAAAAAATACAAAAAACTAGCCGGGCGACGTGGCGGCGCCTGTAGTCCCAGCTACCCGGGAGGCTGAGACAGGAGAATGGCGTGAACCCAGGAGGCGGAGCTTGCAGTGAGCTGAGATCCGGCCACAGCACTCCAGCCTGGGTGACAGAGCGAGACTCCGTCTCAAAAAAAAAAAAAAAAAAAAAAAGTCCAAAATTAGTTGAACATCAAATCAATTTTTTTAACTGGACAAAGTAAGGTTAAGAGAGATTTATACACCTGTGAAACATCATTATGGAATCTATCTACATAGTACTTCATGTACTTTTGCTCATTACCTTTACCAAAGAAAAGGAACCGTATAAAAAAGTCCAAAATCTGGGAAGAGTAAGCATTGTTGAGGCTATGCGTGATATCACATACTTGAAACAATACTTCATGTGTATGTAGCTCCTGATAAAGACAGCATAATACAAATGTTAAGAGCATGAGCTTTGCCTACCACTGGGGACTAAGCTGTGAATACAATGGTAGACAAGGTGAGAGGCAGGTCCTGGGACACTCAAGACATCCCACACACACAGTCTCCCCTAAGCTGATAAGGGCCAAAGGAAGTTCTGCTTCACCCCTCTTAGGCTCCTCCCACTTCTACGAAATATCCAATCCTAAGACTCCAGGCTCCCTTTTGGCCCCACACCCATGCTACCACCAGTGGTCCTCTCCATTCTCATGATGAAGGCAACAGACCTGATGCAACAGTAGAGAACAGAAAACACAAATGACAGGTAACTTCTGATTGTGACAGGACCCTGAGGTAGACAGGGATTCACAAGAAGCAGTGCCTTTCCTCCTATAAAACGTTACATAACAAGAGACAACTCACCTAAATTTACAGTATTTCTAGGACCATATAGATGTTAAATTTTTTCACACAGTTAATTCCCCTTTTCAATGAACATTTACTGATTTCATGAAACGTGAAGACCTATACAGCCTGATATTTGGAAGAATACCTAAGCCAGACAATACACTCACACTATGCAGATAGCTTAATCTAAAGCAGTATTTCTCAAACGTTCATGTATATATAAATCAAAAGGGCCCTTATTAACTGCAGATTCTGATTCAGTAGGTTTAGGGTAGGTCCTGAGATAAAGCATGTCTAACAAGTGCCCACCTGATGCTGCTGTGACATTTTGAGTAGTAGGAACCAAAAAGATCTCTCTGACTAGCTTTTTTTTTTTTTTCCACAACGGGTTTGCCGCCAGAACACAGGTGTTGTGATAACTACCCCTAAAAGCCAAAACGGGAAAAGACTCATATCAACATTGATTTCATTGGACACGTAGATTCAGACAAGTTCACCACTACTGGCCATCTGAACTACAAATGTGGTAGCATCGACAAAAGCAGCACTGAAAAATCTGAGAAGGAGGCTGCTGAGATGGGAAAATGTTCTTTCAAGTAGGCTTGGGTCTTGGATAAACTGAAAGCTGAGTGTGAATGTGGTATCACCACTGATATCTCCCTGTGGAAATCTGAGACCAGCAAGTACTACGTGAGTATCACTGATGGCCCAGAACACAGAGACTTCATCAAAAACATGGTTACAGGGACATTTCAGGCTGACTGTGCTGTCCTGATTGTTGCTGCTGGTGTTGGTGAATTTGAAGCCGGTATCCCCAAGAAAGGACAGACCTAGGAGCATGCCCTTCTGGCTTACACACTGGGGATGAAACAACTCATAGTTATTGTTAACAAAATGGATTCCACTGAGCCACCCTACAGCCAGAAGAGATATGAGGAAACTGTTAAGGAAGTCGGCACTTACATTAAGAAAATTGGCTACAACCCCAACACAGTAGCATTTGTGCCAATTTCTGGCTGGAATGGTGACAACATGTGGGAGCCAAATGCCTTGGTTCAAGGGATGGAAAACCACCCGTAAGGATGGCAATACCAGTGGAACCACGCTGCCTGAGGCTCTGGACTGCATCCTACCACCAACTCGTCCAACTAACAAGCCCCTTTGCCTGCCTCTCCAGGATGTCTACAGAAAGTGGTGGTATTGGTACTGTTCCTGTTGGCTGAGTGGAGACTGGTGTTCTCAAACCTGGTATGGTGGTCACCTTTGCTCCAGTCAATGTTACAACTGAAGTAAAATCTATCGAAATGCACCATGAAGCTTTGAGGAAAGCTCTTCCTGGAGACAATATGGGCTTCAATGTCAAGAATGTGTCTGTCAAGGATGTTCATCACAGCAACGATGCTGGTGACAGCAAAAACGACCCACCAATGGAAGCAACTGGCTTCCCTACACAGGTGATTATCCTGAACCATCCAGGCCAAATAAGTGCTGGCTATGCCCCTGTACTGGATTGCCACACGGCTCACACTGCATGCAAGTTTGCCAAGCTGAAGGAAAAGATTGATCGCTGTTCTGGTGAAAAGCTGGAAGATGGCCCTAACTTCTTGAACTCTGGTGATGCTGCCATTGTTGATATGGATCCTGGCAAGCCCACGTATGTTGAGTGCTCCTCAGACTATCCACCTCTGGGTCGCTTTGCTGTTCATGATATGAGACAGACTGTTGTGGTGGATGTCATCAAAGCAGTGAACAAGAAGGCTGCTTGGGCAAGGTCACCAAATCCGCCCAGAAAGTTCAAAAGGTTAAATGAATATTATCCCTAATATCTGCCACCCTGGTCTTAATCAGTGGTGGAAGAACAGTCCCAGAACTGTTTGTTTCAATTGGCCATTTAAGTTTAGTAGTAAAAGACTGGTTATAACAATGCATTGTAAAACCTTCAGAGGAAAGGAGAATGTTTTGCGGACCACTTTGGTTTTCTTTTTTGCAAGTGGCAGTTTTAAGTTATTAGTTTTTAAAATCAGTACTTTTTAATGGAAACAACTTGACCAAAAATTTGTCATGGAATTTTGAGACCCATTAAAAAAGTTTAATGAGAAAAAAAAAATCTCTTTGACTAGTATCGTTACCCAACTGAAACTGACCAAACCATCTAAGAAATTGTTTCATACGGTAAAATGGTAAACCGAATTTTTAAGTTTAAAACACACCTACACACACGTTGTTAGAGATGCCAATGGAATATTTAGGGAGCAACCTGAGATATTTTCAACATCAACAACATTCTCTTTTTCTCTTTTCCCTTAGTTTAGAAACTATCTAGCAGACCAGTTTTCCACCCAACAGCTAGAGCGACCAACTGCATGATTTTATAAAAACAGTGTCATTTGGAAATTCAAAGCCTATCTCACTCATACATCCAGAACAGCCCCATCTTTGAGACTCAAATTACTTCCAGGCAAGTATCCGCTTGGTGGACGTGACCAGGGCTGATTCTGAATATTGCCAATATTGAGAAAGTTATAAAGATCAGTTTGCTAAATGCCAAGGTGCATGAGCATAGGAAACAATACATGGATGCTTATGTTACCATGACTGAGAAGGACAAAACTATGATCTTAAAGTAACTGAGAAGAGTTCACTAATATGGTTTCTGATTACACATTGCAAGTAATCTTTAAGAAACTACCACTTGCCAAGTGTTGTCTTATTACCAAACAGCAACACAATTTTCTTAAAGGGCTATTGAAATACGACTTCTGCCAGGCGCAGTGGCTCAAGCCTACAATCCCAGCAACTTGGGAGGCTGGAGCGGAAGGATTTCTAGAGGCTGGAACTTCAAGAGCAACTTCGGCAACATAACAAGAGCCTGTCTCTAAAAAGAAAAAGAAAAAAATTAGCTGGGCATGTTGGTACGTGCCTGTAATCCCGGCTACACAGGAGGCTAAGGTGGGAGGATTGCTAGAAGTCCAAGGCCGCAGTGAGCTATGACTGTGCCACTGTACTACAGCCTGGATGACAGAGCAAGATTCTATCTCAAAAAAAAACAACAGGCCGGGCGCGGTGGCTCAAGCCTGTAATCCCAGCACTTTGGGAGGCCGAGACGGGTGGATCACGAGGTCAGGAGATCGAGACCACCCTGGCTAACACGGTGAAACCCCGTCTCTACTAAAAATACAAAAAACTAGCCGGGCGAGGTGGCGGGTGCCTGTAGTCCCAGCTACTCGGGAGGCTGAGGCAGGAGAATGGCGTGAACCTGGGAGGCGGAGCTTGCAGTGAGCTGAGATCTGGCCACTGCACTCCAGCCTGGGTGACAGAGTGAGACTCCGTCTCAAAAAAAAAAAAAAAAAACAACAACAACAACAACAAAATCTGAGAACCACCAAAGCTTGAGCACCTCCCTAAAACAGATCAAAAGAATATGTTTCTAAATGGGAATACTTTTATTTTATTCTGAAGTTAACTGCTGAATTTGAAAATCAGTCTGAGGTCAAATGGATAGGGGCAAGCCTTATTGGCAGTCCTCTTTTCAGTTCTGTGAGCAAATTTATTTGTGTTGTAGATTTTCCTTGGTAATTTTGGGTCATTCTCCCCCCTCCACCCACCTGTCATACCTTTAGTGAGGTCTAGCCTACTGAAATGTCCAACTTTATTTTTTTAGCATACGTGCCGCCAAAGCAAACACTGAAATGTCTAACTTTAAAGGAAGGTAGAGGACAAGGACTTGAAGGATTGAGAGTGTATAACCTGAAATCAAGCATAATTTATTGACATTCAAAAAAACTAAAATCTACGAATTTCAGAATTTTCTACAAATACATCACTGAATAAAAAGGCTACGGCTCTGCTGCACTGGTGTTTCTACCACCCTGATTTACGCCTTCACATCTTCATTCACATAAAATCATGCCTGCAAATCATATACCTTATACCTTAACCAATTAAAGGCCTTTCCCCACAATTACTTTGTGAATCGTCCCTTCACTTACGGGTCTAGCCAAGTGTGTGTGTGGGGTAACAATTACAATTTGACATAAAACAGTATTAAGAGTCTCAGTGTGAGGTTCTAACCATTTTTGCATTTGTGACGGGAAGTAAAAACAATTAAAGTCATTAAGCAATGTTGTCTTCCAAATAAAATGTCCTTACTACTAATCCCTGTTCCTAAATCAGTAGAACTAATGTGGTCAGCGCAGTTGCTCGCACCTGTTAATCCCAGCACTTTGAGAGGCAGAGGCGGCAAACGTTTTGAGCTCAGGAATTGGAGATCAGCCTGGCAACATGGCGAGACCCCATCCCTGTACTTAAAAAAGAACAAACTAAGGTACACATGGAGACATGGAGACTGTCCACATCTCCAAATCAGATTTGCAAGACCAAGCAGCCAAAACAGAATAAAAATACAAATTGGGGGCCAGGCACGGTGGATCAAGCCTGTAATCCCAGCACTTTGGGAGGCCGAGGTGGGGTAAATCACTGGAGCCATGGAGGTGCAGTTTGCAGTGAGCTGTGATCCCACCTCCACCGCACTCCATCCCTGGTGACAGAGCAAGACTGTCTCAAAAAACAAAGAAAGAAATTGGACGCTAAAACTGACATAAACATGTATCATCCACAAACATCCACTTCAAATTTAAATTCATGTGTCCGGGTGAGGTGCCTCACGCCTATAATCCCAGCACTTTGAGAGGCCAAGGCAGGCGGATCACCTGAGATCAGGAGTTTGAGACCAGCCTGGCCCCATCTCTACTAAAAATACAAAAATTAGCCAGGCATGGTGTCACGTGCCTGTAATCCCAGCTACTCAGGAGGCTGAGGGGGAGAATCATTTGAACCCAGGAAGCGGAGGTTGCAGTGAGCTGAGATCGATCGAGCCACTGCACTCAGCCTGAGAAAAAGAGCAAGACTCCTCAAAAAAATAGAGAGAGAGAGAGAGAGAGAGAGAGAGAGAGAGAGAGAGAGAGAGAGAGAGAGAGAGACAGATAGATAGATAGATAGATAGATAGATAGATAGATAGATAGATAGATAGATAGATCGATCAGGCACAGTGGCTCATGCCTATAATCCCAACACGTTGGGAGGCCAAGGTGAGAGGACTGCTTGAGGCCACGAGTTCGAGACCAGACTGGGCAACATGACAAGACCCTCATCTCTACAAAAAAACTTTTAAGAAGGAACGTTAAGTCTATAGAGTTTTTCAAAGCCTATTTATCCAACTAGGTAAACATTACAACAACACAAAGGAAATCCTAATCTAATCATATTAACAGGTAAACTATCATTCAGCTAACAGGTAATATTCCTTTCATCTATAAAACTGCCACTTATACTAGAAAGATCACACTATGTCTCTCCCACCCTTATAATCAATTTTTTAAAGGGTAAAATTCAAAACATTGCAAAAACATTTAAGAATCCCCTATATCTTAAGAACTCTGAAATTGCACACCTAATGCACAATTCTAAGAGTAAAAATTCTTTACTTGAATTACCATTTCTCATCTCCATTCATTGAAACAGATTATAAGTATTTGCCCTAGTATTTATTCTAGGCTGACAAAGGGATTAAAAGCTAAAACAACCAAATGAAACAAACATGTACTTCAAGAAGACCATGAACGACAACAATAAAAAAAAAAAGAAAGAAAAAACCATGAACAACCTTGCCTGTTACAGGTTATGACTATTAAGGAGAAAAAGCAATTATGTAACCTACTATATAAAATAGCAAAAGGCACTCTAAATCGTGCTTCCACTTTTTATTTATTTTATTTTATTTTATTTTATTTTGAGACGGAGTCTCGCTCTGTCACCCAGGCTGGAGTGCAGTGGCCGGATCTCAGCTCACTGCAAGCTCCACCTCCTGGGTTCACGCCATTCTCCTGCCTCAGCCTCCCGAGTAGCTGGGACTACAGGCGCACGCCACCTCGCCCGGCTAGTTTTTTGTATTTTTTAGTAGAGACGGGGTTTCACCGTGTTAGCCAGGATGGTCTCGATCTCCTGACCCTGTGATCCGCCCGCCTCGGCCTCCCAAAGTGCTGGGATTACAGGCTTGAGCCACCGCGCCCGGCCCACTTTTTATATTAACAGCTAACACTGAGCATTTGCTATATATCTTGCATTGTTCTATGTGCTTGTGTCAGATTGTTTTTTTTTTTTTTTTGAGACAGAGTCTTGCTCTGTCACCCAGGCTGGAGTGCAGTGGCACAATCTCGGCTCACTGCAAGCTCCACCTCCCGGGTTCACACCATTCTCCTGCCTCAGCCTCCTGAGTAGCTGGGACTACAGGCGCCCGCCACCACTCCCGGCTAATTTTTTGTATTTTTAGTACAGACGGGGTTTCACCGTGTTAGCCACAATGGTCTCGATCTCCTGACCTCGTGATCCGCCCATCTCGACCTCCCAAAGTGCTGGGATTACGGGCGTGAGCCACCACGCCTGGCCTCAGATTGTATTTTTTTAAAGATGGTCACTTTTGGCCAGGAGCAGTGACTCTTGCCTGTAATCCCAGCACTTTGGGAGGTCGAGGCAGACACACCACTTGAACTCAGGAGTTCAAGACCAGTCTGGGTAATACGGTGAAACTCCATCTCAATAAAATTCCAGCACTTTGGGAGTCTGAGGTGGGCGGATCACCTGAGATCAGGAGTTCGAGACCAGCCTGGCCAACATGGTGAAACCCTACCTCTACTAAAAATACAAAAATTAGCTGGGTGTGGTGGTGCATACCTGTAATCCCAGCTACTAAGGAGGCTGAGGCGGGAGGATCACTTAAACCCAGGAGGTGGAGGTGCAGTGAACCAAGATTGTGCCACTGCACTCCCATCTGGATGACAGAGCAAGAATCTACCTCAAAAATAAATAAATAGAAATAAAATAAAAGATGGCCACTTTTAGGCCAGGTGCAGTGATGCACAACTGTAGTCCCAGCTACTCAGGAGGCTAAGGTGGTAGGACGGCTTGAGTATCAGAGCTCAACATTGCAGTATGCCATGATTGTGCCTATGAATAGCCACTGCACTCCAGCCTGGTCAACCCAGCAAGCGAGACCTTGTTTCTCAAAAATAGAAAAAAATTAAAAGATGGTCACTTTTGAAAGACCCCATCCTTATTCCTCTTCTTATTACACAGCACTAATAGGTGTGGTCTGTATTACCTCCCCTTGAATTTGATGAGGCCTAAGACTTCTGCAGAAGTCATGTTGCCAGACTTCCAAGGCTAAGTCATAAAAGGGAATACAGTTTCAGCCTGGCTCGCTCTTGGAACACTCAGTTTGGGGGTCCTCAACTACCATTTAAGAAATCTGGCTCCCCTGAAGCTGCAAAGTTGAAGAGATCCCGTGAAGAACATACACAGAGCTAGAGAGGGATGCCTGAGAAGCCCCAGCTGTTCTGAGTCCCAGCTGTTTTGAGTCTTCCCAGCCCAGGCACCAGACATGTGACAGATACATGACATAAGTCAGTGGGCATTCTGATTCCAGTCCCTAGTCTTTAAGCTGCTTCCACAAGCTGATACCTAGTAGAGCAGAAATAAGCTGACCCTGCAGAACCCGGCCCAAATCACTGATTCGTAAGTAAAATAAATGCTGTAGTTTTAAACCACTAAATGTTGGAAAAGGGCTGCCAGAGCGCCGAAATAACTGGAACAATGTTTGATGTGTATGAACTCTGTAAAGCTTACAACTCTAATAAACTGTTATTCATATCCTTTTCTTTCAGATAAACTAAGATTTGCCCATAGTCAAACAAGCGCAAAACAGTAATGCCAAAAAAACTGTCATACTACTACTATACATTCAAAGGAGAAACTTGAATTGATTTAAGAAATAACTGAAATACAGCCTACAGTATACATCAAAATGGCACTAATACTTCTTTAGTGCAACTTAAAAAAACGACATATTTTTTCTTTTTTTTTTTTTGAGACAGTGTCTCACTCTGTCACTCAGGCAGGAGTACAGTGGCACAATCATAGTTTACTGTAGCCTCAACTTCCCAGGTTCAAGTGATCCTCCCACCTGAGTAGCTGGGACTACAAGTATGCACCACTACATCTGGCTGTTTTCTTTTTTTTTTTTTTTTTTTTTTTTTTTTTTGGTAGAGATGGGATCTCACTATGTTGCTTACGCCGGTCTCAAACTCCTGGGTTGAAGCTATCCTCCCTCCTCAGCCTCCCAAAATGCTGAGATTACAGGCATGAGTCACCGTGCCAGGCTGACATTTTCATCTAGTATGCAAAACTTTCATCTAGTGTAGCACACAAGCAAAAGTTCTTTGGTTTTGTATATTCATAGTGCATAACACAAAAGAGATATTTAACATCTACATAAAATTTGACCCATTCAGGCAGATAGTTTTACTAACAAGATAAACTATTAAATTTTGATTCCTACAAGTCAATTAGCTTCATAAAAATTCAAGGTCAGTCATAGAAAGCAATACTGAGGGTGCAAAGAAATTGTCCCAAATTTAGAACTTAGGCCACTGAAACAGATTTGAGCCTAACAATGACAACATCAAATCCAACTCCAAACATTCCTTCCCAAGGCAATGGGGTAGTCACTTTTTCTATTTACGAAGGACAAAGAGCAAATTATAAAACTGGTCTTAAACAGGATTAAGGAATTTAGACACAACAGATTCTATAAGGCCACCTGATTTTGCTTTCAAAACTGCGGTGGTGCTGCAGGCTTTTTGGTCTATAAACTCAATTAGGAAAAAAAAGTAAAGACAAGTGCCTATTTTATTACATGTGTTTCATGTGTGTGTTACAAATAAGTCAAATTTCCCTAAGGCCCTTCCTATTCATCTAAGGTGGAAGGAATTCTGTTCCCATATGATCCAGTTAATTTGTACTGTCACCTATAAACTTCTATTCAGAGTAAACTCCCAAACTTAGCGCCTTGCACACAGTAAATGCTCATCATTTTTAGTGAAAAACTTAAGTAGTATTTTTTAAGGCAAGTAAAATATATGGCTTTGTCACGCTAAAATAATTCAAAAAAAAATTAACTGGAACCACACTAAAAATCATTAGCCAAAACCAAGATATTATCACTATTATTACAAGCTATTATCACTATAATTTAAAAAGCTAGAATGAATTTTTATCATCAAGAAAAAGACTACTTTCTATCCCCACAATTATTTCTCTGGTTAAAGACAAACGATTTTTTTTTCCCGAAGACCCAGCAGCATTCATTAAATTGGCCAAAAGGGACTTTATGCAACAATGATGAAATATCGTCTATGGAAAACAAGTAGGCTACATTCTTTTATCACACTATGCACTGAGCACATTACTTTAAATTTCTCCTATCAAATCTATCACCCTTTAAGATTACTTCACCCACATTTTTCATCCAGCTTAAAGTATCAGCCAGCCATTGATATCTTCACAAACACTAGAAACATTCCACTTCAACACAATTACACTAAGGAAGTTATCTTTACCTTTTTATAAACATTTCCAGAGAAATGTATATACACAAAGATGGTATGTTTAAAAAAAGAATCCACTATGAAGAACACCCATTTAATAAAGAAGCAATTACATCTGAAGGTTTAATTAGTATTAAATCATAAAAAGAAATTTACTAAGGAAATTCTGAGGAAAAAATCAGATAATTTCAGTATACATTTCTGACAAGAATGACTACTGTCATTCTTGACTCAACACCTCAAAACACATGTTGAAATAACAATTTCCAAGATTAATTTAAAACACTAAAAAAAACTATGGCCAATTCATCTACTCTTTGTACTTTAAAAAATATTTATGAAAAGTAGTGATGGCTAGGTGTGGTGGCTCACATCTGTAATCCCTGCACTTTGGGAGGCCAAGGTGGGAGGACTGCTTGAGCTCAGGGGTTCGAGACCAGCCTGGGCAACACAGGGAGACCCCCATCTGTACATAAAATGAAAAAATTAGCTGGGCATGGTAGTGCATGCCTGTAGCTCCAGCTATCCGGAAGGCTGAGGCAGGAGAGTCACTTGGGTCCAGGAGTTTAAGGCTGCAGCGAGCTGTGATGGTACCACTGCACTCCAGCATGAGTGACAGAGCAAGACCCTGTCTCGAAGTACAAACAAAACAAAAACAACTGTTCTCTTTTTCTTTCATCAGCCACACTAATGAAACTGAGAAATATGCAATCAGGTATTTCCACATTCAGTTGAATTCAACCAATTACTGAGAATGAATACAGGCAACAACATACTAAGTGAGTGCAGAATGCAAGTTCTGCAAGTATAAATGAGACCTCATCTTTACTTTCTTTTTTTTTTTGAGATGGGAGTCTTGCTCTGTTTCCCAGGCTGGAGCGCAATGGCATGATCTCAGATCATTGCAACCTCCACCTCCCAGGTTCAAGCTATTCTCCTGCCTCAGCCCCCCGAGTAGCTGGGATTACAGGCATGCGCCTAATTTTTGTATTTTTACTATGGGTGTGAGCCACCATGTCCGGCCAGATCTTTACTTTTAAAATGTTATAGCCTAGAGGAAATAAACACAAATGCATATTTCAAAACAACACCATAAATATGAAGTAGAAATATGATGACTTCTGGCCAAGAAGAGTAGCTCACACCTGTAATCCCAGCACTTTGGGAGGCCAAGGAGTTGAAAACCAGTCTTGGCAACATAGCAAGACCTAATTTCTATTTTCAAAAATAAAAAAAAATTTTTTTAAAGAAATATGGTGACTTTTAAACCCAAAAGAACCTACCTAAAATATCCTTGAGAACTTGGATATAACAAAGCCACACACGGCAATATTCCGAGTTTGTCTAAAGAAGATAATACATTACCCATTTGTTTAACTGTATTTAAAGTACTTGCCAACTCTACAGCAGTACCCTCGCATTTGAGCTCCAAATTACTTTATACTATTTTGTCAAAAACCCTCATTTTTAAGAAAAAGAATCAATCTGAGCTTCACAGAAATGAATGATTTGCCACATTTCCTGACGGCAATAAAGTCAAGACTACAATACTGATCACGTATCCTCAGCTGGAGTATTCTTTCCACTGCACCTTCTCTGCATGAGAAATGGGGATATAAATGACTCTATGAAGTAAATACATAACCCCTTTGCATGTCATCTCACTCAATCCTAGCACTACTCCTATTTTACAGATAAAGAAGCAACTTCTGAGAAGTTGATTACATCCATGCTCTTTCACTACTCAATGTTCCTTTAGTTATTCTAGTGACAGTTGTGTCTGGAAAAACGATGCAAACTATTGTTCAAATTAAATCCTCAAGAAAACGTATTCAGAAATAAATAACATTTACATAGCCAGGTGCTACAGATAAAGTGTCAATCAAGACAGACATGGTTTCTCTTCTCAGGGAGCACACAACCCAGCAGCGGAGATAAATGGTAAACAATTACCCATACTGGGGTGAGGGTAATAAAGAACTCGGAATGCTGACAATATGTCTAACAAGGAACCAGCCTGTTCGAGGTAAGACTTGAATGTGAACTAAGGAGTTATACAGCCAGAAAGTGAAGAGAATAAAAAGAATTTTTATTCTCCTGAACATGCTATGCTCATTCCTGCCTATATGTTTCAGTTAGGCTTTCTAGAACTCTCTCTTCATCATTTACCCAAGCCTAAAATCTGTCCCCCTTCCCACACAAAATCCTTAGTCACTGACTATACAACACGTTCCAACTCTACTTTGTTTTTTGCTTGTTTGTTATTTGTGTGTGTGCATGAGAGAGTCTTGCTCTCTGTCACCCAGGTTTGACTACAGTGGCACGATCATAGCTCTCTGCAGCCTCAGACTCCTGGGCCCAAGTGATCCTCCTGCCTCAGCCTTTCAAGTAGCTGGGACGGAGTCTCGCTCTCTCACCCAGGCTGAAGTGCAGTGGTGCGAACTCCGCTCACTCACTGCCAGCTCCGCCTTCTGGGTTCACGCCATTCTCCTGCCTCAGCCTCCCAAGTAGCTGGGACTACAGATGCCTGCCACCATGCCCGGCTAATTTTTTTCTGTATTTTTAGTAGAGACGGGGTTTCACCGTGTTAGCCAGGATGGTCTTGATCTCCTGACCTCGTGATCCGCCTGCCTCGGCCTCCCAAAGTGCTGGGATTACAGGCATGAGCCACCATGCCCAGCCTGTAGATGGGATCTTGTTACGTTGTCCTGGCTGGTCTCGAACTCCTAGGCTCAAGGGATCCTCCCACCTTAGCCTTCCAAAGTGCAGGGATGACAGGTGTGAGTAACCATACCTGTCTCCAGTTCTAATTTGAATGCACCATGTCACAATTTACAGAAAAAAACAGAATACAATAATCTCTTTAGCCTGCTCTTTAAACACTAAATATCCGAGGAGATACCATCACGTTTCTTATCACTAAATGGGGTGCAATGGGTCTTAGCTTTTAAGACCAATATAATTATTACTTTCACAAATGCAAACTATTCATCATAAAAATAAATTAATCATGGATTAGACCACCGCTATGCATTGTCATTACTTGAAAACTTATTCCAAAACTTTTTACCAATAGATAACAGGCATGCTCATTTCAGCAGCATATATGATAAACTTGGAACAATACACAGAAAATTAGCATGGCCCTGCACAAGGATGACATGCAAATTCATGAAGCATTCAATTTATTTTCTAATTGTTTTTAATATGTACGTGCAGCTAGTTATTGCCTAAAAAAAAGCTAGTTATCTTTTTTTATAACTAGCTGCACGTACATATTAAAAACAATTTAAAATGAAGGCTTTTAGGCCCACCACAGAACAGTCACAGAAAACTGATTAAAATGTACATGCTGTAATCAAATATTTTAGTCTACCATATCCTTTTGCAAATTTCTGCAACACTCATTTGCAGACTCTTGTCATACATCTAACACCTGATTGATATAGTACTTTTGGGCATTCCAGATCGTATAGCACTTCATAATAATAGACGTTACTAGTTATTATCAATTCATTTGTGCAGTGATTCTCTCTGCCACTCATGAGGTAAGGGCTTTGTTTTATACCCTGCTGCATCCCCAGCATCTAGAAGAGTATCTGGCATGAAGCCGGGCACAGTGGCTCACGCCTGTAATCCCAGCACTTTGGGAGGCCGAGGCAAGCGGATTATTTGAGGTCAAGAGTTCGAGATCAGCCTGGCCAACATGGTGAAACCCTCTCTACTAAAAATACAAAAAAAAAAAAAAAAATGAGCAGGGCATAGTGGCATGTGCCTGTAATCCAGCTACTCAGGAGACTGAGGCAGGAGAACTGCTTGAACCCGGGAGGCAGAGGCTGCAGTGAGCCAAGATCGCATCACTGCACTCTAGCCTGGGTGACAGAGTGAGACCCTGTATCAAAACAAATAAAGCACCTGTCACATAACAGGGATTCCATATACATCTATAGGATATACCCATCACATAGTAAACACTTAATAAATGTGTACCAAATACTCTACAAGTAATTCACATAGCAATCATACAGGATAGGAACCATTATTGTCCCCCTTTCACAGACAAGAGACCTGAAGTAGCAAGACGTTAAATACTACTGTTGGGCCAGGTGCCTGTGCCACTTGCGAGGCAGAGGTTGCAGTGAGCTGAGATCGCGCCACTGCACTCCAGCCTGGGTGACAGAGCAAGACTCTGTCTCAAAATAAATAAATAAATGCATACATACATACTACTGTTGGTATTTTCAATTTAATGCTAGTAATTAATGGAGTATTCACCACACCCAAGATATTATGTTAGGTACTTACAAAGATCCTAAAAAAGCAAAAATGTCCCTGCCCTCCAAAATACCATTCTACAACAGAAAAGATGCACACATTCAAGCAACGTGGATGGATTCTTCAAAACAGTTCACAGCACTCTTTAACAAATTATTTCAGTTAAACCACGAAACAACACTTCAGAGTAATACCTGTTTTGTAGTTGAGGAACTAAAGTTCAAAGATACTACTCAAACATCAAAATATAGGTAGTAATATTAAGATTTAGGCCAGGTGTGGTGGCTCATGCTCAGGCTGGTCTCAAACTCCTGACCTCATGTGATTTGCCCTCCTCGGCCTCCCGAAGTGCTGGGATCACAGGTGTGAGACACATGCCTGGACAAGAGTACTTTCATATATTAACTGATTCAATAGCTGGTATTAATTTGTAAACTAATTCCACG
This sequence comes from Rhinopithecus roxellana, assembly GCF_007565055.1. Taxonomy (NCBI): domain Eukaryota; kingdom Metazoa; phylum Chordata; class Mammalia; order Primates; family Cercopithecidae; genus Rhinopithecus; species Rhinopithecus roxellana. The sequence continues at coordinate 126,902,759 of NC_044558.1, read as the reverse complement.
GGCATTTTCAATATTAAAATTCCATTTAAAAGCTAACTTACTATTTGAAATTGAGACTGTCTTCTATTTCCTTGGCATTAACTTTTTTAGCATAAATACACGTTCAGTAACAAGTGTTGACATTTGACATTTTTTGGATGACTCATTCATTCAACTATATTTTAAACTATTTTTACATGATACTGTGTTGGAAGAATGAAAATAAAATTATGTTTAAAAATTTTTTTTATTTTTGTTTTTAAGTTACCATAGCCTCTGAAATTAACCTAAGAGCGTAACTTTTTAAAAAGCACCTCAGTTTCACTGAAGAGAAAAAAAGTTCAAAGAAAAAAAAAAAAAAGCTAGGTTTTACTGGTTTCACATAGCTAAATACTTCTCCCTACTATCTTTATAACCAAAACACTTCTCCCTCCTATCTTTATAATCAAAGTAAAAATAAAATTACATAAAATTTCAAGATTTTGTAAATTTACCAAAATAAACACACTATAAACTTACACTGGTTTTGAATAACTTTCTCCTGGGGGGAGAAAAATCAACTTTTTGTACCAAGTGGTATTTAATCATTTCATAAATTAGTCACTTTTCACCACAAAACCTTCCAAAACCATAAATGACATCTCAGGTCATAACCTCTAATATCTACGTCTTTGTATTTAATTATCTTTTTTTGAGATGGAGTCTTGCTGTTACCCAGGCTGGAGTACAGTGATACAATCTCAGCTCGCTGTAACCTCCGCCTCCCAGGTTCAAGCAATTTTCCTGCCCCAGCCTCCTGAATAGCTGGGATTACATGCCTGCACCACCACACCTGGCTCATTTATTTGTATTTTTAGTAGAGATGGGGTTTCACCATGTTGTCCAGGCTGGTCTTGGAATTCTTTGATCTCAAATGATCCACCAGCCTCGGCCTCCCAAAGTGCTGGAATTATAGGGGTAAGCCACCATGCCCAGCCTAATTATCTTTTTAAAAGTAGCACTTAAGATATTTAACATGGCCTGTGGTGGTGGCTCACTCCTGTAATCCCAGCACTTTGGAAGTCCGAGGTGGGAGGATCATCTGCGGTCAGGAGTTCGAGACCAGCCTGGCCAACATGGTGAACCCTCATCTCTACTAAAAATAAAAAATTAGCCAGAGGTGGTAGCACTCACCTGTAATCCCTGTTACTCAGGAGGCTGAGGTAGGAGAATCGCTTGAACCCACGAGGCAGAGGCTGCAGTGAGCCGAGATTGTGCCACTGCACTCCAGCCTGGGTGACAGAGTGAGACTCCGTCTCAAAAAAAAAAAAAAAAAAGAAAAAGATATTTAACAAAGATGTTCAACAAATTCTACAGCATATCAGATAAACTAAAAAGTATAACGTAATCAAAACAATAGGAAGGTAAATAGGCATTATGATAATGGAATCCTTGTAATAGGAATGCCTAAAAATGTTATAGAGCACTTTAAAACTAAGATTATCCTTCCATTAGTTACAAAAATGAAGTTTTCTTACCATGATATCAATCTATAAAATCCACAGATTGATGTAATCTACAGTAATTTATAATAATTATAGATCCTTTCCAAACTCAAAATAACTGGGAGAAAAATATCAAAGGCAACAAGGAGGTGTTTCAGAATTAAGATTATTAAGACCACAAGTCAGTTTTGCTAGTAAGACTTCTTCATACAAGTGACAAATCTATTACCCTGAAATGGTGACATTAAAACAGTATTTTGTAGTCTCTAAAATTAAGCATTAAGAAACCAAGTTTGCTTGGTTATCAAGTTTTAACTTTAGTTGGATTTGACACCCATATTTTACTTCTTATTCTGAAATAAGACGTAAAAATTATATACTCAAGTAACTATCTCACAAATGTCAAATAAAAGCCAAAATTCCACTTCCTAAATGTACTTAACCAATAATTCATTTGTCTCCTGAAGTGATGTAGTAAATAGAAACTAAAAACAAAACTCTGACACATATCATCACTTGGTTTTTTTGAGACGGAGTCTCGCTCTGTCGCCCAGGCTGGAGTGCAGTGGTACCATCTTGGCTCCTGCAACCTCTGCCTCCCGGGTTCAAGCGATTCTCCTGCCTCAGCCTCCTGAGTAGCTGGGACCACAGGCGCATGCCACCACTCTCGGGTAATTTTTGTATTTTTAACGTAGATAAGGTTTCACTGTGTTGGCCAGGCTGATCTCAAACTCCTGACTCAGGTGATCCGCCCACCTCGGCCTCCCAAAGTTCCAGGGTTACAAGCGTGAGCCACCGCGCCCGGCCTCCTCTTATTTAAGGTGAATTATTCTAACTCTTAAGTGGAAGTAACAGGGGACTGAGAACCTTTGCTCATATCCAGCCCACCATTTCCATGCTGTATTTACTGTCCTGAGTAAGACACTCAACTTGCTCCTTCATCTGTTAAACCGAAGTCAAAATAATACCTATCTTGCACCATAGTTGTGGGAAAGAAATGGAAGACATCGAATTTGCACAGTGGTAGGCAAGCATACGTGTATACTGAGGAAATGAAAAACGCTGATTTTATAAACCAATGTCAACTTTCAGATATGTAATGGTATTAGAGGAGAATAAAATGGTAAAAATAGCACATGCTTCATTGTGCAGTTTACATCAATTTTTAATTTTCTTGAAGACATTCTCCTTCCTACTCATGCCTACACAGTTCAACACAATTTTCCTAAGGTTTGTACAGTCTACTTTATACTTTACCCCAAGATATTTTCTTAACTAGATGTTAATGTCAAACAGAATCTAAAGCTAGATTTTCAAAATCTCCAGGACTCTGTCTTACTTGTAGCATTAAATACTAAGGTGTTCGTTTTTAATCAATTAATCGGAATTCCTAGAACTTTAGAATATTAAACTCTTAAATGAAAATCACTACCGACCACTAAATTTTCCATTGCTATACTTTTCTGGGGAGCATGTTTTAAAAAAAAAAATCTTACTGATTGTCAAAACATAAGCAGATGGTCAAAATAAATGCTAATACACTTTAGAAGTGGCATAATACGCATGATGTGATTCTCGTTTTTTTAAAAGTACACTAAAAACCAACTAACCCAAATAGATCAAAAGTAATGATAGGACAATTGAAACATATACTATCACACTTTTTAAATGTTCTGAAAAAATGCGCATTTTTGTCACTCTCCAGTTACTTCTAATAAGCTTTAGTAAGAAAAATAATACTCATTCCTTCCGAGACCTATCCAATGCATGACTTTAAATATTATCATGTAAAATCATGACTCTCACATTGAAGCATTACTATAAAGCCGCAAACTACGTTGCACCTTCAAGACTGTATTTTGTTACGATTCCAACTCTCTGATTCCGCAAAGTTATCTTAAAAGGCCATCAATTCACTATTCTTTTCCACAACCACTTATACGTGTTTAAAACTTTTTCCCAGATATGCTCCCAAAACAGAAAAGATTGTTAAAATCACGCTGGTGACCACATGACTGACTCCAAATGAGGGATTTGGAAAGCAATGATTTAATATAAAAGAACAATCCCTTTTTGTTTAAGTAGAAAAAAGTGATAGCTGGGGTCTTCCCCCGGACAAGGAAGTTCTGTTAAATCCAGGCGAGACCAGCCATATTGGAAACACTTGTCAATTATAGTTCTGACAAGTGTTCCCGAACACGGTTGGATGAAGCTAACCTTGAGTACCGACGTGTGTACATCAAGGCCCTCTTCTGCTCCGCCAGAGGATCTGGGCCCGTTTGGGGACTGTTTCCGAGTTAGAGCCGTCCTGAGGTCCGTGAGGAGCGAAGCGCCGAGGGGAAAGAGGGCGGGGAAAGGAGAGTTGGTTGGGGGGGAACGGTTTGAGTTGGAAGCCGCGATGCGCTGCGAGAGGGGCGCGGCGGCGGCGGCGAGAGATTTCCGAGTTGAGAGCCTGGGGGAGGGGCCGAGGATTCGGGGAGCAGGGGGATCGCGGCGAAAAGTCGCCTTGGTCCCGCTCTGAGGGGCCCGGGAGTTCAAGAGGAGGAAGGGAAAGGGAAACGCTTCAGAGCACTGACCTGTCCTCCGAGTCCATGCGGCTGAGGGGTTCCCCATCCGACGACATCTCCAAGCTGCCTCGCCGGCCCCCGGAGGTCGCGCTGCTTCCGCCTCCCCCAGTCCCGTAGCCCTCGTCGCCGCCGCTGGAGACGACGCTGCTGCTACTGCTGCCGCCCCCGCCGCCGCCCTGGCTGCCCCGCGGTCCCTTGGGCTCCTCCAGGCCCTCCTTGCCGTCCCCATCCCCGCTGCTGCTGCTGGCGGCGCCGGGGCTCAGCGACCGGGTCTCATCGCTGCTGCTCCCGCCGCTGCTGCCCACCAGGCTCTCGGCGCTACTCTCCTCCTCACCCCCGCCGCTGCTGCTGCTCTCATCTTCCTCCTCCTCGTCGTCGTCCTCCTCGTCTTCGTCCTCCCCGGCCTGGCTGGCGCTCTCGGGGCTCGGCTCCGACATCGTCTCCGCCTCGCCGCCCCCCACTCCGCCACCGCCTCCGCTGCCCCCACCGCTGCCGCCGTTCAGCAGCAGCGCCGCCACTGCCTCGGCCTCCGCCTCCTCTTCCTCCTCCTCCTCTTCCTCCTCCTCCTCGGGGGGCTCAGCCCGGCCCCGCGCCGCCGAACCCGGGCTGCCGGGGGGCAGAGGGCTCAGGCGGGAGAGCTCCTCCAGGTCGGCCATGTCGGTGATAGCGGCGGCCATGGCGGCGCCTGCTCCTCCTCCTCCTCCTCCTCCTCCCTGCCGCCGCCGCCGCCTCACTCTCTCGACTCTCGCTCTTTCGCCCCCCTCCCAAACGCCCAAAACTCCGCCGACGCCGCTGCAGAGCAGGAGGAGGGCCCGCGAGCTGCGTCAGCCTGCACACGCGCTACGGAGCCCGCGCGGGGACAGGAGCGCGACTACGCGCACTCACACGGAGACGGCTGCGCGCCTGCGCGGCTGCACGAGGCGGCCTCAGCCGGCTGCGAGTTCTGCGCCCGCGCCCCCGCCCGGAGCCCGCCCCGCTGCCCCGCGCCCGCCCCCGCCCGGCCCCGGCAAGTGCTCAGCGTTTCCTCGGGGCCTTCCCACGCCGTGCTGGGCTTCGAAGCCCAGGGACACGCGGACTGAAAACTCCAACGCTGGCCGGGGATTTTAGCAGCCTTCCGAGTTCTCACGATAAACTCATTCATTCCGGGGGTGTTTGGGGAGTGTCCCCTCTGTACAGGCGCTAAGCCAGGAATAGAACGAGCTTACAGTCTACGAAGAGAGCCGTTTAAAATGGACAAAAAACACTAGGGTGTAAGATACTAAATTTATATGCGCAACATAGGGCGACAGGTTTTAATACACCCTATGTTTGAATACCCCTGGGGATGTTGACATCTTGAACCCAGAGCAAACATCTTGGTTCAAGGTCCTCAAACTTTTTAGTTCATGAGCCTTCGAAAACAATTTTGTAAAGCCGTGTATGTTCCTAAACAGTTTAAAATGACAGCTACATTTCTTCCGGCTTATAAATATTTCATCTGTCGCATTTTTAAAATACTGTATAGCCAATGGATTCTAAATACCGTAGGGATTTAATACCCACTAATATCCATTTTTTAAAAATACAGTTTGGAAAATACAATTTCCAAACATTGTCTTCTGGAACTCATATTGACATTCCATATCCCCTCTAGAATTTTATCCTAATAATATATTTTATATTTGAACTGTATTTTGGTCGTCTTACCACATTTCCTTGTAATAAAAATGTGTACATAAATTGAAGTATCTGGGTTGTTTTTTACATTTTCTGTGACCATAAAGCTCTTACTTCAACTGATCAAAACACATCTATTTCAAATGTTTACTAAACACAAAAGCAAAATTTTATTGGCAGTGCATCTTGCAGAAATGAACTTGGATGGACTGTTTTCTAATATACATTATGACCTTCAATGGATGGATTTTTTTTGAGAAACAGTTCAGCATCGGTTCTATTTCAAGTTTTCAATTCCATGGGTATAAATGTTGAGAAAATTTGTTCGCATAAAAAAGCAGATGAGAATGAATGGAGTTTTGTTATAGTAATGCCACACAATTCTTTGAATGCCTTTCAAATTATATGCCCAAAAATCGCATAAAGATCTAACAAAGAAAAAATACTTTTAATGATCTGTCAGCTGACAACTCTGATTAGGTTCTCTTTCAACTTGTTGAAAGCAAGCAACTGAAAACCACCTGACTTGTGAAAGGATGTGTTACTCATTCTTATTCACCAGTCAATTGTGCCTTTCTTTGGTGTCCTGGAGATTTTTGCATACCCGGGTATTGCACCTTACTAAGATTTAGCATAAGGAAGAATTATGCCTTTCTTTTGTAAAGTAGGGAAGAGGTCATCGGAATAAAGGAGACTGGAAAAGAGTCCACATTACACCCTGACCCAAGGATACATTTTTCAGGCAGGTCAATTTTAGGGATGCTTCTACTCCAGGAAAATGAGGATAGAACTGACTGCCTGAAAACAGAGCCTCCATGCTCATTTCCCATTTGGGAAAGTCTTCATATACCATGAGTACCCAGTATTACATCCTCTGCCTTAGGCTTTTGGACAGCTGTTATATAAAATGTTGCCTCTAAGGGAATGCAAAAATAATAAATAACATGGGACATTATCATTTACAGATAACTTCAGAGGCACATACAATGTAAGGTATTCACTTTGAACATTTTAAACCTCAAAGGCAATCTTGGATAAGGAATGTATTAAAGTGAAATACACTGTGAACTGTAAATTAAAAACTATCAGAAGCCCAGCAGGGTGGCTTATACCTGTAATCCCAGCACTTTGGGAGGCCAAAGTGAGAGGATCACTTGAGCCCAGGAGTTTGAGACCAGCCTGGGTAAAATAGCGAGACCTGTCTCTACGGCACACCTGTAGTCCCAGCTACTCAGGAGGCTGAAGTGGGAGGTTCACTTGAGCCCTGGAGGTTGAGGTTGCAGTAAGCCATGATCGTGTCCCTGCACTCCTTACATTTCCTCACCCATCATAAGGGTCATGGCCAACACTTCTACAACAAAGACAGGTTAACAAGAGAAAAGTGTAACAAATAAATTTAATGGCAGTCTTATGTGACACAGGAGTCTTCAGAAATAAAGACCTGGAGAAAGCTTTCCATTTGTATGCTTAGATTCAACAAAGAGTAGACATCCATGTAGAAATGTGAGTGTACAAAAAGAGAATGAATAGTAATGGACTGAGTGTGGAAACCCAGCAAGGCCTGTCTGTTCAGATTCTTCTTCACCATTCTGTGTAGCATTCCTTCCACCCAGGTATAGAGCAGACTTCTCTGGAGTGAGAGTCTTCAAATGAGAAGGGAGAGAGTGACCCTTCTTGGTTTCATGGCTTGCTTTGTGGGGAGAGGAGTTCTGGATTCTATGACTAGCTTAGGGTGAGTAAGAGGGATGGGAGACAGCAGGACAGAAGTTCAGTGAGAGACTTTGCTTCTCAGGCTTTCCAATCTCCTTTAGTTCAAAGTACTCAGCATGGGGGCCAGGTGCAGTGGCTCACTCCTGTAATCCCAGCACTTTGGGAAACTGAAGCAGGGGGATCACTTGAGCCCAGGAGTTTGAGACCAGCCTGGGCAATGTGGTGAAACCCCATCCTTACAAAACATTTTTTTGTTTGTTTGTTTGTTAATTAGCCAGGTGTGGTGGTATGCACCTGTAGTCCCAGCTACTTGGGAGGCTGAGGTGGGAAGACAGCTTGAGCCAGGAGATTGCAGCTGCAGTAAACTGTGAGTGATCAAGTCATTGCATTCCAGTTTGGGCAATAGAGTAAGACGTTATCTCAAAAAAAAAAAAAAAAAAAAAAAAGAAGAAGAAACAAGAAAACAAAACAAAACACAAAGTGTTACCAGAAAGGGGCCCCGAATCCAACCCTGGGAGAGGGTTCTCGGACCTCACACAAGAAACAATTTGGGGTAAGTTCACAGAGTAAAGTGAAAGCAAGTTTATTAAGAAAGTAAAGGAATAAAAGAATGGCTACTCCATAGACAGAGCAGCCCTGAGGGCTTCTGGCTGGCCACTTTTATGGTCATCTCCTGATTATATGCTAAACAAGGGGTAGATTATTCATGAGTTTTCCAGGAAAAGGGTGGGCAGTTCCTGGAAATGAGGGTTTCTCCATTTTTTAGACCACAGGGTAACTTCCCAACATTGCCATGCCCTGTGTAAACTGTCATGGCACTGGTGGGAGTGTCTCTTAGCATGCTAATGTATTATAATTAGCATATAATGAGTAGTGATGATGACCAGAGGTCACTTTCATCGCATCTTGATTTTTGTGGGTTTTGGTCAACTTCTTCACCATATCCTTTTACCAGCAAGGTCTTGGTGACCTGTATCTTGTGCTGACCTCCTATCTTATCCTGACAGAATGCCTAACCTCCCGGGAATGCAGCCCAGTAGGTTTCAGCCTTATTTTACCTAGCCTGTATTCAAGACGGAGTCGCTCTGGTTGGAACACCTCTGACAAAAGTACTCAGCATGCCAAAGCACCATACTTTGGGGTATCATTTTCTGAGCCCCAACAAGGGTATGTGCCAGATACTGTGTTAAGCCCTGGAAATTATGGTTTATGTTTGGCCGAGTTAATCAAGGAAAGCTTTATGAAAAATGTAGGATTTCAACAAAGTGTATAGTAGGACATACAATAACTATATCTGGTTTCATTAATTTGAGCTGGATTTTGAAGAGTGAACAGAATTCTGTGTTGGGGAACTCAAACTGAGAAGCAATACCTGGAAAAGCATCAACATTTATTCATGACAAGGTTAATTAACCATAAGAAATCATGGCAAGAAAGCTAAAAATAGTTAAATATTAGATTGAAGAAGGTCATGAATAAAAAGTTGATGTTGGGGACCAGGCACAGTGGCTCATGCCTGTAATCCCAGCACTGTGGAGGGCTGAGACAGACAGATCACTTGAGGTTATGAGTTCAAGGCCAGCCTGGCCAACAAGGCGAAACCCTATCTCTATAAAAAATATCAAAATCGGCCAGGCACAGGAGAATCGCTTGAACCTGGGAGACGGAGGTTGCAGTGAGCAGAAATTGCACCACTGCACTCTAGCCTGGGTGATAGAGTGTGACTCTGTCTCAAAAAAAAAAAAAAAATTAGCCAGACATGGTGGCACACACAGCTATGGGAGGCTGAGGTGGGAGGATCACCTGGGCCTAGGGACGTCCGGGCTTGCAGTAAGCCAAGCACCACTGCACTCCAGTCTGGGTGACAGAGTGAGACCTTGTCTCCAAAAAAAAAAAAAAAAAAAAAAAAAAGTTTTGACAGGTATGTACTGAGATATTTTAATAAAGGTGTGATATGATTAGATTATATTGTACAGCTGTAGAATCTAATGTATAGGAGATAGGCTGAAAAGCGTGAAGGCCGGGCGCGGTGGCTCAAGCCTGTAATCCCAGCACTTTGGGAGGCCGAGACGGGTGGATCACAAGGTCAGGAGATCGAGACCATCCTGGCTAACACAGTGAAACCCCGTCTCTACTAAAAACACAAAAACTAGCCGGGCGAGGTGGTGGGCGCCTGTAGTCCCAGCTACTCGGGAGGCTGAGGCGGGAGAATGGCGCAAACCCGGGAGGCGGAGCTTGCAGTGAGCTGAGATCTGGCCACTGCACTCCAGTCCGGGCGACAGAGTGAGACTCCGCCTCAAAAAAAAAAAAAAAAAAAAAAAAAAAAAAAAAAAAAAGAAAAGCGTGAAAAGTTCTAGTGAAGGATTTATTAAGGAAAAAAAAAGAGTGAAAAGTAAACGGAGATTAGACACATGGAAATGGCAAGTATCAAAGCCACAAACGAGCCGGGCGCGGTGGCTCAAGCCTGTAATCCCAGCACTTTGGGAGGCCGAGACGGGCGGATCACAAGGTCAGGAGATCGAGACAATCCTGGCTAACCCGGTGAAACCCCGTCTCTACTAAAAAATACAAAAAACTAGCCGGGCGAGGTGGTGGGCGCCTGTAGTCCCAGCTACTCGGGAGGCTGAGGCAGGAGAATGGCGGGAACCCGGGAGGCGGAGCTTGCAGTGAGCTGAGATCCGGCCACTGCACTCCAGCCTGGGCGACAGAGCGAGACTCCGTCTCAAAAAAAAAAAAAAAGCCACAAACGAATATTTTAGCTGTGATATTTATACTTGAAGACTAAAATGAACTATCTGGGAACTGGCATTTTGGAGAAAATTGTGTTTCCCGTCACTGGATTGTTTCCCTGTCTTCCTCTTGGTTTAGTTGCAGACATCACTGCTCTGCATGCATCTCGTTAGAACAAGGCCACTCTCCTCCATAACCACAGTGACAAGGTGTCATTATTTGACTCTCAAATTTTAAGTAACTGAAGTGTTGAACTACAGGCAGAACCTCTGTGTGACAGAGTTTCTTTTGGCAGCATCAGGTGACAGGTTTGATGGTCCAGAGGACCAAAGTCGCTCCTCAGCTCAGTACCCATTCATAAACTGTGCATTCCTGGTTTGTAGCTAGATAAGTACTAAAAGTAGCTTTCATAAACTTTTATAACAACTTGACAGAGTAGTTTTATGTCTGCATAAAATTACTCATCTAGGGGCTGGGCACGGTGGCTCATGACTACAATCCCAGCACTTTGGGAGGCCAAGGTGGGGTGGATCACCTGAGGTTGCGAGTTCAAGAGCAGCCTGACCAACATGGAGAAACCCCATCTCTGCTAAAAATACAAAATTAGCCAGGCATGGTAGCACACGCCTGTAACCCCAGCTATTCGGGAGGCTGAGGAAGGAGAATCGCTTGAACCCGGGAGGCGGAGGTTGTGGTGAGTGAAGAGCACACCATTGCACTCCAGCCTGGGCAACAAGAGGCAGAGCTTGCAGTGAGTGGAGATCACGCCACTGCACTGCAGCCTGGGCGACAGAGCGAGATCCATCTCAAATAAACAAACAAACAAATAAATATTTAAAAACTAGAGATTATACTTTTTTTTTTTTTTAGGACGGAGTTTCACTCTTTGGCCCAGGCTGGAGCAAAGTGGCGTGATCTTGGCTCACTGCAACCTCCGCCCGCCACCCCCAACCCCCTCCCACCCCCGGTTCAAGCGATTCTCCTGCCTCAGCCTCCCGAGTAGCTGGGATTACAGGCGCCCGCCATCACGCCCAGCTAATTTATGCATTTTTAATAGAGACAGGGTTTCGTTATGTTGGCCAGGCTGGTCTCGAACTCCTGACCTCACATGATCCACCCGCCTCAGCCTCCCAAAGTGCTAGGATTACAGGCATCAGCCACCGCACCTGGCCTTAGAGTTAATAGTTTCTATGTCAGCAGTTATTTTATTTTATTACACTGGTAATTTATTTTTACTGTATTTTACAAAAGTACTGGTCCATCAGAATTTTTTTCTTTTTTTTTGGAAATGGGGTCTCACTCTGTTACCCAGGCTGGCATGCAGTGGTGAGATCTTGGCTCACTGCAACCTCTGCCTCCTGGGTTCAAGCGATTGTCCTGCCTCATCCTCCCAAGTAGCTGGGATTACAGGCATGCACCACCACACCTGGCTCATTTTCTTGTATTTTTAGTAGAGACAAAGTTTCACCATGTTGGCCAGGCTGGTCTCGAACTCCTGAACTCAAATGATCTGCCCGCCTCGGCCTCCCAAAATCCCAAGTTTACAGGCGTGGGCCACTGTGCCCGGCCCAGAAATTTTTTTTTTTTTTAAATACTGGTCTTTCACAAATTAAGAATCACTGTTTTACCGTTCTTTTTTCCAGCTTGGTGAGTATGGAATGCTGTAGGTAATTGTAAGTTGCCCAATAACACACTATTGCATAAGAGCTATTTGATTAGGAGTCATATTCAAACTCATCAACCACAGTACTAATGGGGTCAAATTAGCAACAATAATTTGAATTTCATTTGTTCTTCTACCTACCAAGCCTACTAAGGTAGTCAGGACACCTCCAGCCTTCTGGAGTCCCACAAGGGCAAGGGTCTCTCACTAACTGAAATCCTCCTCTCCCAGGACCCCTTCTCCTGCTCTGCTATTCTAGGTACTGCAGACACCTATCAGGATTTGTATGTGTGTGTTTACTTAGTCTTTTGGGTTTTTTTGAGACAGGGTCTTGCTCTATTGCCCAGGTTGGAGTGCAGTGACGCAATCACAGCTCACTGTAGACTCAACCTTATGGATTCAAGCCATCCTCCCACCTCAGCCCCCTGCGTAGCTGGGAGTACAGACGCATGCCATCATGCCCGGCTAATGTTTGCATTTTTTGTAGAGATGGGATTTTTCCACGTTGCCCAGGCTGGTTTCTAACTTCCAAGTTCAAGCGATCGCCCGCCTTGGCCTAACAAAATGCTGGGATTACAAGCATGAGCCACAAGCCCCAGCCAAAATTTGGGATACAAACAAACAGCCAAAGTCATAGTACAGTCAGAAGAAATGGAGATCATTGTGTTAGGGGAACCCCGAAGCAGACTGCTTGTGCCCAATATCATATGGTTTTCAGTAAAACAGCCCTTTATGTTTTTACTTAGAGCTCTATTTCTCTTAGGGATCCAGACATGCTTTCATGGGCCTAGATTGGCGACAGATTTGAGTAACAGCTACCCCACGCTGCATTTATTACTCTCCATCCAATGACTAAGTCTTTCTTGCAGGGCTCCTCTAATTCTCTCTTCCACTAAAATGAGTTCTGTTCCAGGAAGCAGCTTCAGCCCCCATGGCAGCAGGTTTCTTGTAGTCCTGCCTCACCAGTTTGCCAGACATGCCCAGACATGCTTGAGCCCAGCAGCACACCCAGCTTAGACTGGAGCTGAGATTCCTGCTATACTACAAATGAGATACTTCTGAAAAATTCTCTAAAAGTGGCAGCTGTGTTACACTTTCCACTTTTATTTTAGGGTCCTTTATTTAGGTTCTGTGTGTTGATATTGCCATGGTGAGCAAGATCAATAGCAGCTTAATGACCTCATTCTCTGAGTGACTTGGACTTTAAAGAAAGTATGCATAAAAAGAGATAACATCTTACAGGATGATGGAAATGATAGTATCTTAAAGCTAGAAAGAACTAGAAATCTGATGCAAGTTTTCCCATTCTGTAGATTGTAATCCAACCAAAACATGACCAAATAATGATTATAGTTTTTGAGTAAAAGTCTATCAGTATAGCCATTTTGAAACTTAACTACTTTGGCTGACACCCGTCCACAATAAGGAGGTCATATGCAGGTGTGATATTAGTAGTTCTCACTTTGAATTTAGTAAAATGCCTTTTCTATAAACTGCAGATAAAAAGATAGGCAAAATGTGAAAGGTGAATAGCACAGCCGCCACACTTTTTGTCTTTTCGTGTATTTTATATCTGACTTGCCAAAAAATTTCATTTAATGTTCAAAACTCTCTCAATTATTTAAAAATTTGAAATTGACAGATTATTTATTATAACATACAAGTCACAATACCAGTTAGTACTTTATTCATCAAATCCCTGGGAAGGTAGGGAAGAAAAACCTAAACTTAATATTTAATAAGTGAAATATAAAATAAGAGGTCTATCAGCAGTCTGGATAAATTAACTTGGTCTTAAGCCAAAATAAAGCAACCAGCCCTCCTTTCTTAAGTATGTATGGCAGCTATTTTCCTTGCTAGCTTTAGTCATATCCCTATTTTTCCTCCTTTTTCACTTTCTCCCTTACTTCTTTATTTGCCTGTTTATCTGGCATGTCTACATCTTGGTAAACTACTTTAAATAATCCTTAAATATACATATACATATATTTATTTATTTATTTATTTTTTTTGAGACAGGGTCTGGCTTTATTGCTTTGACTGGAGTGCAGAGACTTACTGCAACCTCAACCTCTGGGGCTCAAGCTATCCTCCTCCGCAGCCTCCTGAGTAGCTGTAACTACAGGAATGCACTACCACAGCCAGCTAATGTTAAAAAATATTTTGCAGAGATGGGGTTCTGTCATGTTGCCCAGGTTGGGCTCAAACTTCTGGGCTCAAGCAGTCCTCTCACTTTGGCCTCCCGAAGTGCTGGAATTACAGGCATGTGCCACCAGGCCCCGCCTAAATGACTTTTTAAAGTAAATTTTCTCTTTTTTTTTTTTTTTTTTGAGATGGAGTTTTGCTTTTGTAGCCTAGGCTGCAGTGCAATGGTGCGATGTCAGCTCACTGTAACCTCCGCCTCCTGGGTTCAAGGGATTCTCCTTCCTCACCCCCCCCCAAGTAGCTGGAACTATAAGTGTGCACCACCACACCCAGCTAATTTTTTGTATTTTTAGTAGAGACAGGGTTTCACCATGTTGGCCAGGCTGGCCTCGAACTCCTGACCTCAGGTGATCTGCCCACCTCAGCCTCTTAAAGTGCTAGGATTACAGGCGTGAGCCACTGCACCCAGCCTTTTGTTTCTGTTTTTGCAGAACCTGCTAATCCTCCTTCCTCCTCCCTACCACTGCACATATCTGATTCCTATCTCCTTCCTGCTCATGGGCTGGGACACAGACCTGATAGTGAGGGTGAAGCAGCCTCAGGCATGCCTCCCATGGCCACATGAGAGAAGGACAGAACCACAAAAGAAACCTGGACCTCTAGATGACCTCATTTTGCAATGCCATCCACCCCGTGGACTGAAAACTTTGTAAGGAGAAAGAAATCTTTTATCCAGTTTGTCTCTTTTATTTTCTATTTTTTTGAGCCAAGGTCTTGTTTTTTCGCCCAGGTTGGAGTGCAGTGGTACAATCTTGGCTGATTGCAGCCTTGACCTCCCAGGACCCAAGTGATCCTCCCACCTGTCTCCCAAATAGCAGGGACTACAGGCACATGCCACCATCTGAGCTAATTTTTGTATTTTTTTGTGGAGACAAGAGTTTTGCCATGTTGCCCAGGCTGGTCTCGAACTCCTGAGCTCAAGCGATCCACCAGCCTCAGGCTCCAAAAGTGCTGGGATTACAGGAGATCACGCCATTGCACTCCAGCCTGGGCAACAAGAGACAAACTTCATTTCAAAAAAAAGAAAAAAAAAATCCTAATTAATGCAGGTAAAATAAGCAAACAAACAAATGTTTTTAATTCCTAGAAAACTGAGGCCCTCGGGAGTAAACTCCTTCAATTTCCTGTCCTTCCCACCCCACTATCTATAAACTCATCTCTGTCCTTGCCTATTGTTTCCTTCACTATAAAAGGCAACACTTTATACTATGACAGACTCTTAGGTGTCCTTAAAAAAATAATAAAAAGACTACATATATATGTATGTATGGTTTTTTGCCTCCTTGTATTGGGGATTTTTAGGGAAATAAGGTCAATAGATGTTACTTATTATGGAAATTCACTCATAGAAGTCCAACAACCTACTGTCTACAAGCTGGAGAACCAGGAAAGTTGGTTATGTAATTCAGACCAAGTTCAAAGGCTGAGAATGGGATAGGGTCACTGGTATAAGTCAAACATAGGAGAAGATGCATGTCCCACCTCAAGAACAAAGAGAGAGAGTTCACCCTTCCTCTGAGTTTTTTTTTGTTTGTTTGTTTTTTGTTTTTTGTTTTTGAGACAGACTCACTCTGTTGGCCACACTGGAAAGCAGTGGCACATTCTCGGCTCACTGCAACCTCTGCCTCCCAGGTTCAAGCGATTCTTCTGCCTCAGCTTCCACAGTAGCTGAGGCTACAGGTGCATGCTAACATACCCGGCTAATTTTTGCATTTTTAGTAGAGACGGGGTTTCCCCATGTTGGCCAGGATGGTTTCAAACTCCCGACCTTATGTAATCCACCCGCCTCACCCTCCCAAAGGGATTAAAGGCATAAGCCACTGTGCCCAGACTTCCTCTGCCTTTTTGTTCTATTGAATCCTCAATCAGTTGGATAATGCTTACCCACATTTATGAGCGTTGATCTTCTTTACTCAGTTTACAGATTCCAACACTAATCTCTTCTGGAAACCTCCTCACAGTCTCAGAAATAACATATTTTGGGATTTGTTTGTTTGTTTTTGAGTCTCACTCTGTTGCCCACGCTGAAGCGCAATAGCACAATCTCGGCTCACTGCAACCTCTGCCTCTTGGGTTTAAGCAATTATCCTGCCTCAGCCTCCTGAGTAGCTGGGATTACAGGTGCACACCACAGCCGGCTAATTTTTGCATTTTTAGTAGAGACGGGGTTTCACCATGTTGGCCAGGCTGGTCTCGAACTCCTGACCTTAGGTGACCCTTCCTCCTCAGCCTCCCAAAGTGCTGCGATTACAGGTATGAGCCACTGTGCCTGGCCTAATTCCACTGTTTCTAATATTCATCATGCTATTTAACAAATCACTAGCTTCACCAATACAAAACACATTTTTACATTCAAAATACCAGCTAGCATGATGTTATAAAGGTATTGACAGTAGAAGAATTTATTAGCAGTAATCTCTGTGTATGGTCCCTTTCTGATGTAATGCTGGCTTGACTTCCTTTCCCACGTGCTGGAATAGGACTGTGTTGTTGACCCACCTTCAACATGCGGAGCTGGTGAAGCAACAATATGGAAGGAAGGTGGGTCCCTGAGTGACTAGTGGTGCAAAGTTGCATGCCAGTTTAGTGGCTAGACTGTTACATGACAGAGAAAAATAAACCTCTATCTTATTTAAGCTACTATATTTTAGGGTCTTGTTTGTTTGTTTGTTTTGAGATGGAGTCTCACACTGTCACCCAGGCTGGAGTGCAGTGCTTAATCTCAGTTCACTGCAACCTCCACCTCCTTGGTTCAAGTGATTCTCCCGCCTCAGCCTCCTGAGTAGCTGGGACTACAGGTGCGCACAACAATGCCTAACTAATTTTTTGCATTTTTAGTAGAGATGGGGTGTCACCATGTTGGCCAGGCTGGTCTTGAACTCCTGACCTGAAGTGATCCACCCACCTTGACTTCCCGAAGTGCTGGGATCATAGGTGTGAGCCACTGCATCCAGCTAGGATCCTTTTTTAAAAAATGACATCTTAGCCTTTACTCAACAAACCTTTACTTTGCATCTTGATCCCATCATCTTTCATTTCCTCTACTGTGTGTTCAACACTGCCCTCTGTACTAGCTCCTTCTCTGCCATTCATGAGCATGATCAAGTCTTTTCTGTGTTGCATGCTTTGCCACATTTTCCCCTCTCCTTTTCCCTCCTTGCCACTCTTCTCTTGATTTCTCTGATACCACACTCATTTCGATTATCTATAGCTTTCATGGTTTCTTCTTGATCTCCTTGCTTTTTAAGTATTGATTTCCAAGTCTACCTACTTGGCCCAACTCTCTTCTTATTCTACAAGGTCTTCCTGGTAAAGAACATCCATTCTCATGATTCAGATCTCTGCTGAGAGCCTCCCAGATTCATTCTCCTTGCTGCCGTACAATATTGATACCTCGCCGGGCGCGGTGGCTCAAGCCTGTAATCCCAGCACTTTGGGAGGCCAAGACGGGCAGATCACGGGGTCAGGAGATCGAGACCATCCTGGCTAACACGGTGAAACCCCGTCTCCACTAAAAAATACAAAAAAAAAAAAAAAAAAAAAAAAACTAGCTGGGCGAGGTGGCGGGCGCCTGTAGTCCCAGCTACTCCAGAGGCTGAGGCAGGAGAATGGCGTGAACACAGGAGGCGGAGCTTGCAGTAAGCTGAGTTCCGGCCACTGCACTCCAGCCCGGGCGACAGAGCAAGACTCTGTCTCAAAAAAAAAAAAAAAAAAAAAAAAAAAAAAATTGATGCCTCCTTGAGATATGGGACCCTTAATTTATACTGGAACCAATATACAAAATTGTGTGTGTTTCTGTCTCACATAACATGAGGAGGCCTGGACACCTCTCATGTATTTTATTTTTTATTTATTCATTTATTTATTTGTTTTTGAGACAGAATCTCACTCTGTCGCCCAGGCCGGAGTGCAGGGGTGCAATCTCGGCTCACTGCAGGCTCCATCTCAGGGGTTCAAGCAATTCTCCTGCCTCAGCCTCCCAAGAAGCTGGGATTACAGGCGTAAGCTATGGTGCCCAGCCCCTCTCATGTATTTTAAATTAACCTCAGCCTATGTGGCCCTCCAGCAGCTGTCAGATTATTTTAGTAAAGATCAATAGCATCCACTGATTTATGTAAGTGGAAGCTAAACATGTCTGTCCCTGCGACCTTGATATCAGGTAGTAGATTACCATGCAAGTTAGTCTTAGTCCAAATTATTCCAAATGTATAAACTTATATTAGCAAGTGGGCCCAAAAACCCTCATCTCATCTGCTCATGTAAGCTTGAGGAAATCCTCACTCTGTCTTCAAGCATGCCTAAAGCATCTTGTATGGGAACTTCACTCCCATATAAATAGCAGGATCAGCCAATCTTCTATTCAGATCTGTCAGGAGAGGCTTCCAAAAATTGAATTGAAGGCATTGGGAAGGGATGAACAACACAGAATCAAATAGAACTTAGACCTGGAAAGTAGATGGTTGCTGGGTTTTCTAGCAGCTTATTCACCACATATTGAATATACCGAGTGTCTACTATGTATGAGGCACTGCTCTTAGCACTGGGCATATAGGTGTGAATAAAGCCAATCAATAACTCTGCTGTCGTGAAACTTATACTCTGGTCAGATGTTCTGTTTTTTTTTTTGTTTGTTTGTTTGTTTGTTTTTGAGACAGAGTCTCACTCTGTTGCCCAGCCTGAAGTGCAGTGGCACAATCTCAGCTCACTGCAACCTCTGCCTTCCGGGTTCAAGTGATCCTCCCACCTCAGCCTCTTCAGTAGCTGGGATACAGGCGTGCACCACCATGCCCAGCTAATATTTTGCATTTTTAGTAGAGACGGGGTCTCAACAAGTTGGCCAGCCTCATCTCGAACTCCTGACCTCAGGTGATCTGCCCACCTTGGCCTCCCAAAGTGCTGTGATTAGAGCCATGAGCCACCATGCCCGGCCTGGGCAGATGTTCTTACACCTCTTTCACACAAGAGTTATCAGACTATGAAATCTTTCTACCCTCCCATATATCTGGAACACCATACATTTCACCAATGAAAACGGATTTCTACAAAAATTAACCAGGAGTGGTGGTGCATGCCTCTAATCCCAGCTACTCAGGAGGCTGAGGCAGGAGAATCGCTTGAACCCGGGAGGCGGACGTTGCAGTGAGCCAATATTGCACTACTGCACTCCAGCCTGGGCAACAAGAGCAAAACTGTCTCAAAAAAAAAAAAAAAATTATTTCTAACATCCCTTTTCTAATTACTGAACCTTCCGGTATAAATTTTAATAAAAATCCTTGAAATGCCTAAGTAGCCACCTGGGGAGTATGGATTCCTGATTAGGGCACTTCAAACTATAACCAACCAGCCCCAGGGTGTGAATTCCTAATAGGGTAACTCTAATAATAACTAACCTCCCTTCGAGTGTAGATTAAAGTTAATTTACACACAAGTACATTACAGTGTTTATAAGTAGATATTTTAAAGTAAATTATAACAAAGGCAATATAACAACATGACAGGAAGTATGGTTGCCCAGATCTCCCAAATATGACATACTGGTTTTATGAAGTTTCTTTTCTTTTTTTTTTTTTTTCCCCAGAGTCTAGCTCTATCACCCAGGCCGGAGTGCAGTGACGCGATCTCAGCTCACTGAAACCTCCGCCTCCCAGGTTCAAGCAATTCTCCTGCTTCAGCCTTCCCAAGTGGCTGGGACCACAGGTGCGAGCCACCACGCCCAGCTAAGTTTTGTATTTTTGACAGAGGTGGGGTTTTGTCATGTTACCCAAGCTAGTCTCGAACTCCTGTGATCTACCAGTCTCAGCCTCCCAAAGTGCTGGGATTACAGGCGAGAGCCACTGCACCTATCCTTGATATACTCTTTTTTAAATACTGAAAGATACTTGTACTGCAGGTAAATTCTCATATGTGAGTTCCTGGAACACCCTCCTGATGCCTAAGTAGCTTCCTTAGCCTCCCCACCATCAAACAACTAACTACAGGAACAACAACAGGCACATCAGGGGCCTCCAGGCACCCCTGCTATGTGACATGGTTTGCATCCATTCTGAATGCTTTGTTTTGTTTCTTTTTTGAATGTTTCTTTGTGTTTTGTTTTGCTTTTTTGAGACAGAGTCTCACTCTGTAATCCATGTTGGAGTGCAGTAGAATGATTACAGCTTACTGCAGCCTCAACCTCCTGGGCTCAAGTGACTCTCCCACCTCAGCCTCCCAAATAACTGGGACCACAGGCACATACCACCATGACCAGCTAATTTTTCTTTTCTTTCTTTGTTTTTGTTTGTTTTTTTTTTTTTTGTAGAGACAGGGTTTCACTTCACCATGTTACCCAGACTGGTCTCAAACTCCTGGGTTCAAGCAATTGCCCGCCTCAGCCTGCCAAAGTGCTAGGTCCTCTCCTGCCATTCTCTTTTCTTTCTTTTTTTTTTTTTTTTTTGAGACAGAGTCTCGCTCTGTCACCCAGGTGGGAGTGCAGTAGTGCAATCTTAGCTCACTGCAACTTCCACCTCCCGGGTTCAACCTATTCCCCTGGCTCAGCATCCTGAGTAGCTGGGATTATAGGTGCGCAGCTAATTTTTGTATTTATAGTAGAGACGGGGTTTCACCATGTTGGCCAGGCTGGTCTCAAACTCCTGACCTCAGATGATCCTCCCACCTCGGCCTTCCAAAGTGCTGGGATTATAGGTGTGACTCACCTCGCCCACCCCTTCTCAAGCCATTCTAATTAGTGAATAGCACTCTTGCTCAAATCTTCAGCCATGAAGAAACTGAGAAGACTTTCTGAATCTCAACCTTAAATACCTTGGGGAAGAAATTTTCAGCATCCCAGGTTGGGCCTGGGACTTATGCCAAAATTTACTGGGATTGGCTGTGCCACAGAACCTTGACGTGGGAGGCTGCCTGTGGGGTGGGGTGATGGAGATGCTTGCAGACAATCTGCAGGTGTCCATGGCAGGGTTACTAGATTGCCCCAGTGTCAGCATTTTGCCAGGAAGGTAAATCAAGAGGGCAAAGAACCGAAACAGTTAAAGGTGTAATCAGGATAGTGGACATGGAACGTAAGTTGGATAGAAAGGGAAGTAAAAACAGGACTTTAGGAGATTGAGACCATCCTGGCTAACATGGTGAAACCCCGTCTCTACTAAAAATACAAAAAACAAATTAGCCGGGCATGGTGGCAGGCGCCTGTAGCCCCAGCTACTCGGGAGGCTGAGGCAGGAGAATGATGTGAAATCTGGGAGGCAGAGCTTGCAGTGAGTCGAGATCGCACCACCGCACTCCAGCCTAGGTGACAGAGCAAGACTCCATCTCAAAAAAGAAAATAATAAAATAAAATAAATTATGTGTAACAGACAATTTTACTTACATAAAAAGAGCTATTGGCCGGGCACAGTGGCTCAAGCCTGTAATCCCAGCACTTTGGGAGGCAGAGGCAGGCAGATCACAGGAGTTCGAGACTAGCCTGGCCAACATAGCGAAACCCTGTCTCTACTAGAAATAGAAAAATTAGCCAGGCATGGTGGTGTACACCTGTAATCCCAGCTACTCAGGAGGCTGAGATAGGAGAATCTCCTGAACCCGGGAGGTGGAGATTGTAGCGAGCCGAGATTGCACCACTGTACTCGAGCCCGGGTGACAGAGTGAGACTATGTCTCAAAAAAAAAAAAAAAAAAAAAAAAAAATGGCCAGTGCAGTGGCTCATGCCTGTAATCTGAGCACTTTGGGAGGCCAAGGTGGGCAGATCACCTGAAGTCAGGAGTTCAAGACCAGCCTGGCCAATGTGGTGAAACCCCATTTCTACTAAAAATACCAAAAACAAATTAGCCAAGCAAGGTGTCGGGTGCCTGTAATCCCAGCTACTCGGGAGGCTGAGGCAGGAGAGTCACTTGAACCTGGGAGGCAGAAGTTGCCGTGAGTTGAGATCGTGCCATTGCACTCCAGCCTGGGTGACAAAAGCAAAACTCCATCTCAAAAATAAATAAATAAATAACCATTAATGCACACTTGAAATTATTGTCCTAGGTTATGGTCAGTTTATATAAGTATATAGATACCATACCAAGGATAATCTGATGTTTTGGGAGGACGAAGTCTCATTCTGTGACCCAGGCTGGAGCACAGTGGCACAATCTCAGCTCACTGCAACCTCCACCTCCCAAGTTCAAATGATTCTCCTGCCTCAGCCTCATGAGTAGCTGGGATTACAGACGCACACCACAAAGCCCAGCTAATTTTTGTATTTTTAGTAGAGACAGGGTTTCGCCATGTTGGCCAGGCTGGTCTCAAACTCTGGAGCTCAATATATCTGCCCGCCTCAGCCTCCCAAAGTGCTGGGATTACAGGGGT
Source organism: Rhinopithecus roxellana (assembly GCF_007565055.1). Lineage (NCBI taxonomy): Eukaryota > Metazoa > Chordata > Mammalia > Primates > Cercopithecidae > Rhinopithecus > Rhinopithecus roxellana. Next base: position 126,880,422 of record NC_044558.1, on the reverse strand, counting down.
GAGCCGCCATGCCTGGCCAACTGCTACTGTAACGCAAAGATGTTTTCCATATCTTTTATTTTTTGAGACGGAGTCTCACTCTGTTGCCCAGGCTGGAGTGCAGTGGCGTGATCTTGGCTCACTGCAACCTCTGCCTCCTGGGTTCAAGCGATCCTCCTGCCTCAGCCTCCTGAGTAGCTGGACTATAGGCGCCTGCCACTACACCTGGCTAATTTTTTGTATTTTTAGTAGAGACAGGGTTTCACTGTTGTAGCCAGAATGGTCTCGATTTCCTGTCTGCCTGCCTGAGCTTCCTAATGTGCTAGGATTACAGGCATGAGCCACCGCACCTGGCCTATTTTCCATCTTATCATTACAAGGAAACTGAGGCAGGTGGAAGCGGCGGCGCTGGGAGCTGAGGAGAGGGAGGCTCTGGGTGCTGCTCAGGAACTGGGGACCCACGAGTGCCTGCACCCTGAGTGCTCAGTCCCAGAGGCATGATGGCTGGGTATGGGACCCTCCTCCAGGATCCGACCAACAACTTCGCCCTTAAAGATCTGAAACAGCACAAGTCAGTCTGTAAGAAGGACATCCCCAGTGAAAAGAGTAAGGAGATCACTGCTGGCAATGTCTGCTTTAGCTTCCTGGAGAGCCACGAGCCGGACAAAGACAACTTCTCCTACACTGAGCACATCTTTGAGATATTGATGAAAAATGTCTTGTGCTCAATGTAGGAAAGGTTGGCTCAGAGGCTGTCACCCAGGCTAGAGTGCAGTGGCACTATCATGGCTCACTGCAGCCTCGACCTCCTGGGCTCAAGTGATCCTCCCATGTCAGGATATTTACAGAGGTTTATTATGAGCCAAATACCAGTAACCACGGCCCGAGGCACAGTGCCAAGAGGTCCTGACCGTACATGCCCAACGTGATTGGGTTATAGCTTGGCTTTATACATTTTAGGGATATATAAGACATCAACCAATACATGTGATGTACACATTGTTTTGGTCTGGAAAGGCAGGACAACTCAAAGTGGGGGGATTCTTACATACTCATATGGGGTGGATTCAAATATTTTCTGATTGGCAGTTAGTTGAAAGAGTTAAATTATAAAGATTTGGGGCCAAGTATGGTGACTCATGCCTATAATCTCAGCATATTAGGTGGCCAAGGCAAGAAGACTACTTGAGCCCAGGAGTTCAAGACTAGCCTGGGCAATATAGTGAGACCTCATATCCACGGAAAAAAAAAAAAAAAACCGGGCATGGTAGCATGCACCTGTAGTCCCAGGTACTCAGGAGGCTGAGGTGGGAGGATCACTTGAGCCCAGGAGGTCGAGGCTGCAGTGAGCCATAATTGTGCCACTGCTCTCTAGCCTGGGCTATAAAGTGAGACCCTGTCTCAAAAAATAAATAAAATAAAGACCTGTAATCTATAGAAATGGGTGTCTTAGTTAAGATAAGGGGTTGTAGAGACCAAGGCTCTTATTATGTAGATGAAGTCTCATAGAGGGTCACTCTTAGAGACAATAGATGGTAAATGTTTCCTGTTTAGACCTTTAAAAGGAAGCTAGACTCTCCGTTCACTTCAGGATTGGGAGGGCCTGGAAGGGAAAGATCTAGTTGTGTTAACAGAGATTCTTAGGCTGGGTGCACTGCCTCACGCCTGTAATCCTAACACTTTGGGAGGCTGAGGCAGGTGGATCAGAGATTGAGACCATCCTGGCCAACATGGTAAAACCCCGTCTCCACTAAAAATCCAAAAATTAGCTGAGTGTGGTGGCACATGCCTATAGTCCCAGCTACTCAGGAGGGTGAGGCAGGAGAATCGCTTGAACCCAGGAGGCAGAAATTGCAGTGAGTCAAGATTGTGCCACTGCACTCCAGCCTGAGCAACAGAGTGAGACTCTGTCTCAAAAAAAAAAAAAAAAGGCCGGGCGCGGTGGCTCAAGCCTGTAATCCCAGCACTTTGGGAGGCCCAGACGGGCGGATCACAAGGTCAGGAGATCGAGACCATCCTGGCTAATACGGTGAAACCCCGTCTCTACTAAAGAATACAAAAAACTAGCCGGGCGACGAGGCGGGCGCCTGTTAGTCCCAGCTACTTGGGAGGCGGAGGCAGGAGAATGGCGTGAACCTGGGAGGCGGAGCTTGCAGTGAGCTGAGATCCGGCCACCGCACTCCAGCCTGGGCGACAGAGCCAGACTCCGTCTCACAAAAAAAAAAAAAAAAAAAAAAAAAAGAGGCTGGGCTGGGTGGCTCACACCTGTTATCCCAGCACTTTGGGAGACTGAGGCAAGAGGATCACGTGAGGCCAGGAGTTCGAGACCAGCCTGGCCAACATGGAGAAACCCCGTCTCTACTAAAAATATAAAAATTGGCCAGGCCTCGTGATGTGCGCCTATAATCCCAGCTATTCAGGAGGCTGAGGCAGGAGAATGGTTGAGCCCGGGAGGTGGAGGTTGCAGTGAGCCGAGATCACATTACTGTACTCCAGGCTGGGTGACAAATTGAGACTCTGTCTCAATAAAAGAAAGAATCACAAGAAAACCGTAACATGTATCCATGACATCAACTTCTAAGAAATATATACAGAATGGTTAAAAGCATCACAGTATTTATTGGTGTTTACTTTATGTCTGATGTTTCAAAGAAAGGAAAGTTGTATGGCATGTATTTAGAAGATCTAGGTAATAGTTTGAATAATCACTTTAGCAGGAGTGTGTGGTAAGTAAAAGGAAATCATGAGGCATTGTTGTCTTGAAAAGATAGGGGCCGGTCGCGGTGGTTCATGCCTGTAATCCCAGCACTTTGGGAGGCCAAGGCAGGAGGATCATGAGGTCAGGAGTTCAAGATCAGCCTGGCAAACATGGTGAAACCCCATCTCTACTAAAAATACAAAAATTAGCCAGGCACGATGGCAGGCGCCTGTAATCCCAGCTACTCAGGAGACTAAGGCAGGAGAATTGCTTGAACCTAGGCGGCAGAGGTGGCAGTGAGCTGAGATGGCAGTGCTGCACTCTAGCCTCGGCGACACAGTGAGACTCTGTCTCAAAAAAACAAAACAAAACAAAAAAACCTTGATAAAACAGGTTGCAGTAAGGAAGCCAGCTAAATCCTACCAAAACCAAGATGGCCAGGAGAGTGACCTCTGGTTGTCCTCACTGCCACACTCCCAGCAGCAACATTACAGTTACAAATGCCATGGCAACATCCAGTAGTTACCCAATATGGTTTAAAAAGGGGAGGCATGAATAATCCACCCATCGTTTAGTATATCATCAATAAATAACCATAAAAATGGACAACCAGCAGCCCTATGGGCTGCTCTGTCTATGGAATAGCCATTCTTTTATTTCTTTTTTTTTTTATTTTGCATAACGTTTATTTTTTTAAAAGGCATATAGACAATAAACCAAGCAAATATTTAATCAGATCTTAACTTCTGTCCTAGAATTGTTCCATTAAGTTCTAGTCTGTGAGCACTTGTAGTTCAATAATTGTCATCTTCATCAGAGTCCATTACTTTTCTTCTGTTGAATTTCACTGTTGTTGTCTTTTCTGTTTGTTGGCTTACTTTTCTAAGGATTTCTTTTTTTTTTTTTTTTTTTTTTTTTTTTTGAGACGGAGTCTTACTCTGTCGCCCAGGCTGGAGTGCAGTGGCCGGATCTCAGCTCACTGCAAGCTCCGCCGCCCGGGTTCACACCATTCTCCTGCCTCAGCCTCCCGAGTAGCTGGGACTACAGGCGCCCGCCACCTCGCCCGGCTAGTTTTTTGTAGTTTTTAGTAGAGACGGAGTTTCACAGGGTTAGCCAGGATGGTCTCGATCTCCTGACCTCGTGATCCGCCCGTCTCGGCCTCCCAAAGTGCTGGGATTACAGGCTTGAGCCACCGCGCCCGGCCAAGGATTTCTATTAAACCTTGTTCTGACACCTTCTCAGTTGTCCATATCTTGCCATCTATATAAGATAAATTCTCTACTGCTTTAGTTTTTTCAGGCTTTACAGGTGCTAAGTTACTCTACCTGCCCCGGGCCTACTGATCGAGAACTTGGGTTAAGATACTGTTTCTCATTTCCGCTTCCCTGTGCTTTGCTTCCTGTTGGGCTGCATTGCCAGGATCCTGTCGGCTACACTTGGGTCAGAAAAACTGAATTCGGCCCGGCTGCTGCTGGCTCCAAAAGCTAAGACTGTGCTTGGATCCAGGCCGGCCAGGACGAGCCCGCTCCAGGCCAGGGGATCCCATACCCCAACGCCCGGGCAGGTCCCGCATGTGACGGCTCCTGCCGCCAGCCTCCTGGGCCCCTCATGATGGGCAGAGTGGGGAGGCTAGGAGCTGGCCACCAGGCCGCCAGAGCAGCGCCAGGGACTGGGCCCCCGGGGAGGCGCCCAGAGCCTCCCCATTCTTTTATTTCTTTACTGTCTTAATAAACTTGCTTTCACTTTGCACTGCGGACTTTCCCTGAATTCTTTCTTGCACGAGATCCAAGAACTCTATCTTAGAGTCTGGTTCGGGACCCCTTTCCTATAACATATTTCTCTGTCCTGTAACGCCAGCACTTTGGGAGGCTGAGGCAGGAGGACTGTTGAGGCCAAGAGTTTGAGACTAGCCTGGGCAACAGAGTGAGATTCTGTCTCCATAAATTTAAAAAAATAATAATAACCTTGAGAGGCCAGGTGCAGTAGCTCACGCCTGGAATCCCAGTACTTTGGGAGGTCAAGGTGGGAGGATCAAGAGGTCAAGACGTTGAGACCACCCTGGCCAACACCGTGAAATCCCGTCTCTACTAAAAACACAAAAATTGGCTGGGCGTGGTGGCACATGCCTCCAGTCCCAGCTACTTGGGAGGCTGAGGCAGGAGAATCGCTTGAACCCAGGAGGTGGAGGTTGCAGTGAGCCGACATCATGCCACTACACTCCAGCCTGGTGACAGAGCAAGACTCTGTTTCAAAAATAAAAAATTTTAAAAATTAAAAAAATTAAAAAATTTGGGAATCAAAATATGCAATCTTCACATCAGTTCTAGTGTTCATATGTGACTTAAATTTTGAATCTTAAGATACAAGATTCCAGCCGGGTGTGGTGGCTCACATCTGTAATCCCAGCACTTCGGGAGGCCGAGGTGGGTGGATCACCTGAGGTCAGGGGTTCAAGACCAGCCTGACCAACATGGAACAACCTCGTCTCTACTAAAAATACAAAATTAGCCAGGCGTGGTGGCGCATGCCTGTAATCCCAGCTACTGGGGAGGCTGAGGCAGGAGAATCCTTGAACCCGGCGGCGGGGGGGCGTTGCGGTAAGCCGAGATCACGCCCTTGGTCTCCAGCCTGGGCAACAGGAGCGAAACTCCGTCTAAAAAAAAAAAGATACAAGATTCTAGGGCTTCTGAGAACACCTCTGCGTGACTTGGAAAAGGCACTACACTACCTCAGGACAGATACAGCCCTGCCGAGAGCAGCTGCAGAATAAGAAGAACCCAGCTTTGCTGTCTTCACCAGTGCCCTTGTAATAGAGAACCTGCGCAGCACTTATGGACAGGAATCTGGTGATTCATGCCTTTCACATGGGTGACGTGAATGAAGATCCAATTTAGAATCAGACACACTTTTTCAATTCCAAGCCAGCCTTATGCCAGGAAATTCTGAGCTTCACCTTACATGGTCTCACTGAGTCTGTTCTCCCACCTCTAAAATGTGCAGAATAATTTTTAGAGTTATGAGGAGTAAACGAGTCAATCTATGTCAAGTGCTTTCTGTCGTATAGTTGGTGCTCATTAAATGCTAGTTTCCCTGGAAGAGCTTAATAGGAATTTGAATGAATATGTTTCCTTCGGGCGATGTTCCAGCACTATGGAGGTCGTAGATGTGCCAGAACCTGAGATAAGAATAATAATAAGTATGTATTATAAGTCTTTACTTGTGCCAGGCACTGTTCTGAGAACTTTACATGGATTAACTCATTTAATCCTCCCAACTCTAAGAAGCAGGAATTTGTAAAATCCCCTTTTAGAGATGCAAAAAGGCCCTGGCCAGAAAGTCCTGGGGCTCCTCTGGCTCAGTAAGCGCCAAGAACCAAAGACAGAAGAGGAAATTCTTTCTGCATTTTCAGTCTGTGTGGCTCTCCGGCAAGGCTGGGTCTCCCCATCAGGACACGGGATGCGGTAGAGGAGGTTCCCAGGCTGAAACAGTGAGCTACATCCTCCCTCCGGACCAAGCTTCCTTTAATATTGTGAATTAGGAAATCAGCTGGATAGTTGTTCTAACACTCCAGCTAAAAGTGAACACTAAATTCTAAGATTATAGATGAGACTAGGCTAATCTGTTTGTTTTACAGAGTTAAATAATTTCAGGAGACCCACTCTCAAATTGTAGTCCAAGCTTCCAAGTGACTTTTGCTAACAGCTTTGCCCTTTTCTTTAGTTTATGTCAGTATAATCGGTGTTGTTCCACATCTGTTAACACCTCTACAAGCTTTGAGATAATTGTTTTTTGCCGTGACCCCCTCACGGCCAGTGAACTTAATCATTGCTGACATCAGCAATTTCTCTGCCATTAATATGGAAGTTAAGTTTAGTTTAAGTAAAACTAGTTTACCCAAAAACAATGACACATTTCAGCACTTGCAATGCAAGTTAAGTCCTCCCTCCTTCCTCAAACACAGCTATTTACATTTATTAGCATTTCACTGACAGGTCTCTTCAAGCTCAAGCATTGAACCGTCTTCCAAACGTTTCCTGCTCCAGAATTCTTAGATACTGAGATCCACCTGGGTTGAAACAATCCTGATTATTTCCAGAAGCCTGGAAAACAGGTCCTATATAGTCATAATTTAGTATTTTAATTTACTCAACAAATAATTCTTGAACATCTACTATGTACCAGGATTTTGCAGGGTCTCTGGCAAAGAATATAAAAATCTTTTGGTTGGGGAAGGGAGTAGATGGAGGTCACGAAACAGGAGAGAAGCAGTTCCTGGAGCCACAAGCCAGCTAGGGAGAGCGCAGGGTATTCGAATGGGCTGTCTCCGCTAGAGAAAACATCTATAAAGGGCCAGACACAATGCAGGTTCTGTCTCCAATATTTGAATCCCTTCCATCCACACCATTTGGCAGACAGGAAGTCCCTACTCTCGGTGGATTTACTAATGGGAGAGACAAACCTCTGATGGAATGAAGTGGCAGGAGGTGTGTTTACTCCAGCTTCCCTTGAAGGGAAAGAATAGTGGCAGAAAGCTCTTCGGTAAAACCCAGGGTACATATAGAAGAGTGGGTGCACGTGCTGGTTCGCAGTTTTTGTTAAATCCAATAGGCTTCAGCTCTGTCAGATAGAGTAAATTAATTCACTTATACTTTCCAACCACAGTGGGGGATAAGAAAAAGGAGGTTGAGCGTGAAGGTTAGGGTGTTGGCCCTATCTTAGAGTGAGAAAGGGTCTAATTTTTTTAGAGAGAAGCCTTACATGTTCTGTTTTCTTGCCCTGGTCTGCTCCATTTTTGCACATTTATAACTACTACACAAAAAAGTTACGGGTTAAAATCGGGTCCCTGGAGCATTTTTAGCTATCAGTCAATGCAGGGAAACTCTAGATTTTGGAAGGTTAAATCAGACTGTGATTCAGAGAGTTTGCATTTTAAGGAGAAGCAATGTAATTATTGCTCAGAAGAAAGTTTTAATGCAGTCCCAAGGTAATTAAGTACAAAGCCTAAATTAGATGCTGTACTTGCTAAATTGACTTTCTGTAACTTAGAAAATAAGATTCATAGGCAAAACCCACAACATTATAATGAAAAAAACCTTCTACTAAGCTGGTCTGATTGACTTGGTCAAATGGTATATAAATTAAATCCATCTGAAGAATCTGATCTCCAAATGGGATTTTCATTTCCATACGACTGCAGTTTAAAAATGTATGTGAAGAAAGAAAGAAAGACTAAAATCACTTCCCCCCACGGCTGGTGAACTTGGCAGTCCACGTGGAAAATGAGCCAGCTCTTCCCCTGCTGAACAGATCCATTCAAAGTGATTTCATAGTTTTCCTTCCTTATCCTGTGGAATGTGGAAGCCATTTTCCAGTGAGTTTAAAAAAATATGATTCTGAGGTTTTAACCCTTTGGGACAAGATATTCATTCTCTTTTTTTATTTTTCCAAGGGTATGTAGGATAATGCAATAGGGATTTATATTTTTTTTTAGCACAAATGCCAAAGGCAGAAAGTTGATTCGACCTTATTTAATTAGGACCCAAGGGAAATAGTTACGCCTAATATAATGCGAAGTTCTGTAATTGAACTAATATGATTTTGCAGCCACGTGCCAGGGAAACACTAATGCAGGTAGATTAACTGATGCAGGAAAAATTTTTTTGTTTTGGTGTTGCAAAATTAAATAAACTAATTAAAATCACCAGTTGAAGGAGGCTGCAAGCTTTTGTAGTCAAGTTGGGTTCTTTTGGGGGTACCTGACTTCCCTTGCCCAATATTTTCCCGATTCTATGCCAAACGCTATTCCAGGTTAAAAAGATATATATGTGTTTGCTTACACTTACATAAAATATATCTTCCAGAAAAGAAACAAAAACTTTTTTTGCTGTTTTGCTTTATTTATTTTTACCTTATTTATTTATTTTTTGAGACAGAGTCTTGCTCTGTCACCCAGGCTGGAGTGCACTGGCATGATCTCGGATCACTGCAACCTCTGCCTCCCAGGTTCAAGGGATTCTCCTACCTCAGCTTCCTCAGTAGCTGGAATTACAGGAGTGCACCACCACGCCCAGTTAATTTTCTGCATTTTTTTAGTAGAGACGGGGTTTCACCATGTTGGTTAGGCTGCCCTTGAACTCCTGACCTCGTGATCCACCTGCCTCGGCCTCCCAAAGTGCTGGGATTACAGGCCTGAGCCACCGTGCCCGGCTTTGCATTTTTTAAATAGGCGATTCATTCACATTAAACTCAGACAGTGTATACAATTAAACTCTTTTTTTTTTTTTTTTTTTTTTAGACGGAGTCTTGCTCTGTTGCCCAGGCTGGAGTGCAGTGGCGCAATCTCGGCTCACCGCAACTTCCACCTCCCGGGTTCAAGTGATTCTCCTGTCTCAGCCTCCCAAGTAGCTGTGCACCACCACGCCCAGCTAATTTTTTGTTATATTTTTAGTAGAGACAGAGTTTCAACAGGCTAACCCATTCTATGGGTTTACAAAAATGTATAATGACATGCATCATGATTATATTATACAAAATAGTTTCATTGCACTAACAATCTTCAATAAATGGGCGCATACTTTGGGAGACCCAGGTGGGTGGATTATCTGCGGTCAGGAGTTCAAGATCAGCCTGGCCAACATGGTGAAACCACATCTCTACTAAAAATGCAAAAATTGGCCAGGCGTGGTGGCGGGCTCCTGTAATCCCAGCTACTTGGGAGGCTAAGGCAGGAGAGTCGTTTGAACACAGGAGGCGGAGGTTGCAGTGAGCTGAGATTGCACCACTGCACTCCAGCCTGGAGTGAGACTCCATCTCAAAAAAAAAAAAAAGGTCGGGCGCAGTGGCTCACGCCTGTAATCCCAGCACTTTGGGAGGCCGAGATGGGCGAATTACAAGGTCAGGAGTTTGAGACCAGCCTGGCCAACATGGTGAAACACCGACTCTACTAAAAATACAAAAAATTAGCTGGGCTGGTGGCGGGCACCTGTAATCCCAGCTACTTGGGAGGCTGAGGCAGGAGAACTGCTTGAACCCGGGAGGCGGAGGTTGCAGTGAGCCAAGATCACACCACTGCACTCCAGCCTGGGTGACAGTGCGAGACTCCCTCTCAGAAAGAAAAAAAAAAAAAAAAAAAACTAGCCAGGCATGGTGGTGCACATCTGTAGTCCCAACTATTCGAGAGGCTGACACTGGAGAACCACTTAAACTCGGGAGACAGAGATTGCAGTGAGCTGAGATGGCCCACTGCACTCCAGCCTGGGGACACAGACTCCATCTCGAAAAAACAAAAATAAATAAAGTATCAATGTAGGTTTATAGGTTCATTGATTTTAATAAATGCATCTCTCTGGTGAGGGATGTTCAAAATGGGGGTGTGATACGGAGCAGGAACCCCTGTTAGGGACCTGCCAGTCCCCCTCCCTCTCTTCCATCCTGCCACAAAAATGCAAATAGAGGAAAATCGTGAATTTCTTTAAGAACAATTCCAGCTGGGAGGCGGTGGCTCACACCTGTAATCCCAGGATTTTGGGAGGCTGAGGCGGGCAGATCACGAGGTCAAGAGATGGGGACCATCCTGGCCAATGTGGTGAAACCCCTGCTCTACTAAAAATGCAAAAATTAGCTGGGCATAGTGGCATGTGCCTGTAGTCCCAGCTACTCAGGAGGCTGAGGCAGGAGAATCGCCTGAACCCTGAGGCGGAGGTTGCAGTGAGCCGATATCAGGCCACTGCACTCCAGCCTGGCGACAGAGTGAGACTCCGTCTCAAAATAAATAAATAAAAAATAAAATAAAAATAACAATCCCAGATACCTAGCTAGTGCTGAGAAGTAAATAAGCAATTCGATAAGCAAGAAGGTAATAGTAGCCTAAAACAATAGCCAACTGGGCAAGGTGGCTCATGCCTGTAATCCCAGCACTTTGGGAGGCCGAGTTGGACAGATCTCTTGAGTTCGAGAACAGCCTCGGCAACACGGTGAAACCTCTGTCTCTACTAAAAAGGTAAAAAATTGCCGGGCATGGTGGTGTATGCCTGTAGTCCCAAACACTCTCAGGAGGCTTGAGGCAGGAGAATCGCTTGAACCCGAGAGGCGGAGGTTGCAGTGAGTCCAGATCTCACCACTGCACTCCAGCCTGGGCAACACAGTGAGACCCTGTCTAAAAAAAAAAAAAAGTAGCAAGGAAGTTGGAAACACAAGATGTTTGGTTCCCTATAGAAACTGAAAATAATATCGTAACATACGGCCCTGAGTTTCATAAACCTGAACCCCTAACAAATGGATCCACTGCCACATAGACCTCAGATCCGAGAGAACTGAGAACTCGACACTCCCTCATTCTTTGCTCTAAATTTCTTCCTGAGCAGCCTGGAGAAAGCCATGCCCACGAGCCAGACCCAGCGTTCTTTTCTGCTGAACCCAGTCTTTATAAATGCTTCCCTTCCTTAACCGATTGCAAATCAGAAAATCTTTGAAACCCTGTTTTTCCAATATGGCGGATAGGAGCCAGAGTTAGCATGCCTCTCCCACTTGGAAAGACAAAATAGTGTGTAGAGATTCACATTGTGAACATTTTTCCGAGAAGCAACACAGGAACTTAACAGAAAACCACAGACCCTTTGAAAGAAGCAGTGGGTAGCAGCCTACACTGTGAAGTAGAAAACTGTGAGTGTTCACAGCCTGAGAGGAAGAGCGATGGCCGCCATGACACACACGCCCTAAAGGAGCTGGGCAGCCCAGGCCACAGCGGAAGGCCTTAACCCTACCCAGCTGTTGCTGATTTAGTGAGTGATGGGGAATGTGCGAGAAAGAGCGGCTCTGGGAAGTGCTCTGCATGCACTCCCAGACTCACGCAGGGACAGAGGGAAGCCATTCCTGATCCTACCTCACAAAGGACCTCTCGGAAGTCTGCCAGCTAACTCAGGCGATGGTCAGAAGTTAAGAGAAGCTCCCAGCTGAGATCTGCGATATAATCACCTTGACTGGGGACGATCCCCGTTGTCCAGAACCGAGGGTCGAGCGGGAAGTGCGGCAAAGGAGCTGCTTACCCTTGCTTTACAGGTGGACGCTGGGAGGGGCGTGGCCTGAAAGCCTTGGTTGCTGCTGTGTCTCTGGGAAGGCTTATGGCCTGAAGTTGGGTTTTTTTTTTTTTTTTTTTGAGACGGAGTCTCCTGTCGCCCAGGCTGGAGTGCAGTGCCGTGATCTCTGCTCACTGCAGCCTCCGCCTCCCGGGTTGATGCCATTCTCCGGCCTCAGCCTCCAAGTAGCTGGGACTACAGGCGCCCGCCACCACGCCCGGCTAATTTTTTGTATTTTTAGTAGAGACCGGGTTTCACCGTGTTAGCCAGGATGGTATCAATCTCCTGACCCGTGATCCGCCCACCTCGGCCTCCCAAAGTGCTGGGATTATAGGCGTGAGCCCCCGCACCCGTTCGGCCTGGAGCATTTTTGAGTTCTGAGTGCAGGCTGCCTGGAACCTATCTAACTGCTGCTAGTGGAACGCGGCGGTGGGAGCTGTTTGGGGCTTACTGCCGCCTGCTACCCCCGGTTCCCCATGCAGATTATTTCGTGCAGCAGAGGCAGCTGTGCTTTTTCCTGGAACATTACTCCAGCAGTCAGGAAACTGCCCTCTGATCCCCACTGAGGCCACTGCTTGTGCCTACATCTGGGGAGCCAGAGTGTGGACTTGTCTGACCCACCCCCACCTGGTTTTGCCCATCCACCCGCACAGATAGTGTAACACAAGGGACAGGGACATTTAGGAGTGGAGTTCCATGGCCCTACCCATGGTCTGAGAGGCCAGAGTACTTCTCCTGGGTGACATAAGGCAAGCACAAATTCCATCGCTACCACACCAGCCCGCGCCTTTTGCAAGCACCAATTCCTGGCTGGAGGCCAACCAGCGCAGCCCAGTACATTTGCAGGCACAATAACGCAGTGTTCAGGAAGGAGAAAACTTTTGAGTGACCTCAGCTATTGCCATTGCCTCTATCACCTTGGCTAACTAGGAGGTCTTGAGTCTGTCCACATGCCCAGTACATTACTACTACAGCTGGCATTTGAGGGGGCCAACACACTAAGCCATTTGTAACCAAGGAAATCTCAGAGTCTGTGTCACTCTCCTCCTGAACCCGTCAGAGCTGGTGGTGCTGGTACCTGCTGCTGGGAGACCTGAGGACAGGTCACATCTCTGGATCCCTTGCAGACATTCCCCAGCTCAGTGTGGCAGCCCCACTGAGCAGCTAGACCCAGAGGAGCGGTATTCACAGTAGTCTGGGCCCCAGGGACTGCTACTCATAGGGGAAAGGGAAGTGTACTACCTTAAGGAGCACCCTGTGGGACAAAAGCAACCAGGCTGCAGGACTTGAGTCCCTAGTATTTCTACTTGTGGGAAGTTTCTCTCAGCAGAGCCACAGTTCACTGGTAGGCTGAGTGGGGAAAGTCTGTGGCCCTAACCCAATAGTCAAGCATCCCTGGCACCCATGAAGGGTCTTGGAGAAAAGGCCTTCTCTCCCTTGCCCACCACTGCAGTCACAGCTGGAGCTTCCCCCATGAGAACCTGGCATAGGTGCATTCGTAGACAGCCTTTCTGGAACAGTATAGGGCGACTGCAACCCCACAGGAGACGTGCCATCCAGGTCCAGGCTTGCACGAGAGGGAGAGTCCCAGTCCCTCTCTATGTGGAACAACAGCATTCCTGCAGATGAGCAGAGGTGCCTGTCTGATCAGAACCGTCGGAATGCTGGGTCAGAAGGATAACTACGAGGTAGATCCGCTTCCTGCTGGCCTGGCAAGGGAGCTGAGGTGGCTCCCTCTCTTCCCCCTGAAAACACAGTGCATTTGGCTGAGAGCTTCTTGGGCTGCCTCTGTCAAGGGTGGGGCCTCTGCCAATCATTGGGGTGGGTATTGCATTTACCCACCTGCTTTAGCTGCAGCCAGTTTCTACCCATGAATAACTCCTACTGGCTTGAAGCCTGAACTGTTCAACCCAGTGAATAAAATACTGAGGGAAAAACTTTTTTAAGTGTGCACATCGGGGAATGAGGTAAGCTTCATGAGACCTCAGCTATTCCAGTCCCACAAGAGACAGTGCAACAACGTACACAGCCTGTACATTGCTACTGCAACCAGCATCTGAGGAAAACATTGCACAAAGATTCTCTCTAACCAAGGAACACATACAGAATCTGCACCACTGAAAGCACCCGGAGCCAAAGGTAGCTGACAGTAAACTGTAAGTATTAAAGTGACATCCTCAAGGGGGAAATAAAAATAAAATTTAAAAACTTGGCCGGGCACAGTTGTCCATGCTTATAATCCCAACACTTTAGGAGGCTGAGGCAGGCGGATCACTTGACCCCAGTAGTTTGAGATGAGTCTTGGCAACCGGGCGAGACTTCATTTTGAAAATTGAAAAAACAAAACAACACAACAACAGGCCAGGCGCAGTGGCTCATGCCTGTAATCCCAGTACTTTGGGAGGCTGAGGCAGGCAGATCACCTGAGGTCAGGAGTTCGAGACCAGCTTGGCTAATACAGTGAAACCTGGGCTCTACTAAAAATACAAAAATTAGCTGGGCTTGGTGGCACACTCCTGTAGTCCCAGCTACTTGGGAGGCTGAGGCAGGAGAATCACTTGAACCCGGGAAGCGGAGGTTGCAGTGAGCTGAGATCACGCCACTGCACTCCAGCCTGGGTAACAGCGAGACTCTGTCTCAAAAAAACAAACAAACCAAAAAAAAAAATTAGCCTGGCATGGTGGCAGGCTCCTGTAGTCCCAGCTCCCAGCTACTCAGGAGACTGAGGCAGGAGAATTCATTTGAACCCGGGAGGCGGAATTTGCAGGGAGCCAAGATTGTGCTATTGCCATTGCACTCCAGCCTGGGTGACAAAGCAAGACTCTGTCTCAAAAAAACAAAACAAAACAAAAAACACAGTTGGACACAGTGGCTCAAGCATGTCATCTCAATGTAATCTCAGCACTTCAGGAGGCAGGGGCAGGCAGACACTTGAGCCCAGTAGTTGAGACATGCCTGGGCAACATGGAGAAACCCTGACTCTACAAACAATGCAAAGATTAGCCAGGCATGGGGATGCGCACCTGTAGTCCCAGCTACTTGGGAGGCTAAGACGGGAAGATTGTTTGAGACTGGGAGGCAGAGGATGAGGTGAGCTGAGATCATGCCATTTTTGAGACAGAGGCCCTGTCTCAAATAAATAAACAAATAATAAAATAAAATTCAGTCAAATAAAAAATAAATTCAAAAATAATTAAAAGAAATAGTTGAAGGCCAGGTGCGGAGGCTCATGCCTATAATTCCAGCACTTTGGGAGGCCGAGGCAGGCAGATCAGGAGGTCAGGAATTTGAGACCAGCCTGGCCAATATGGTGAAACACCAACTCTACTAAAATTACAAAAAAATTAGCTGGGCGTGGTGGCGCACACCTGTAATCCCAGCTACTCGGGAGACTGAGGCAGGAGAATCACTTGAACCTGGGAGGCAGAGGTTGCAGTGAGCTGAGATTGTGCCACTGCACTCCAGCCTGGGCAACAAGAGCAAAACTCTGTCTCAAAAAAAAAAAAAAAAAAAAAAGGAATCAATCAAGCTTTCACCAAAAGCTGATGCCATTGCATTATGTATGAAGTTGGCAAGGGAAGAGAGACCTGTGACCTAAAAGGAAATCAGGATTTAAAGCACTTACAAATGTGAGGCTCTTCTGTGTCCAGGTCTCCTTTGGTAAGAGACATACTGCATTTGAACATTAACTTCCATGCTATTCACTTAACATAAGTTTCTCAAGTTTATGTTTCAGGATGGGGCAGTCCCTTGAATTTCAAGATGGTACTACTGATCTGACATTAAAAATATATAAAGACACACTTTCCCCAGGAGTGTTGAAAACGTCCTGTCTACATCGCCTCCTTAAAATCCCTTGGGAATGACAGCACTTTAGCGATGACAAATCGGAAGTAGGGATGTTGATGATGGAAGAAGTGTTGCCTGTGTTTGAATCTCCTGGCTCCCTGGGGGTAAGCTCCTGGCCTCATTGACATCAGAGTTCAACAAGCTGAGTGAATTGGTACAGACACTACTTAAAGGCAATTATTTCACAGATGAACCTTTGGTTGTTTTCTTTATGTTGCTGTTTTGTTTTTTGTTTGTTTGTTTTTGGGACAGAATCTTGCTTTATCACCTAGGCTGCTATGCAGTGGCCCTATGCCCTGCTCACTGTCGCCTCAACCTCCTAGGCTCAAGTGATCTTTTCTCTTCAGCCTCCTGGGTAGCTGCAACTACAGGTGTGAGCCACCACACCCAGCTAATTTTTAAATTTCTTTTAGAGATGGGGTCTCCCTATGTTTCCCTATGTTGGTCTTGAACACCTGGGCTCAAGCAATTCTCTCTCCTTAGCCTCCCAAAGTGCTGGGATTAGAGCGGGGAGCCACTGTGCCAGGCCACATCTCAATGTTCTAAGTGAGACACTTGGTGCAGGGAAAAAAAATCCCTGTCTCCCTCCCCTAATTTTTTTTTTTGTTTTTTGAGATGGTGTCTTGCTCTGTGATCCTCCCGCCTCAGCCTCCAGTGTCAGCCTCCCAAGTAGCTGGTACTACAGGTGCACACCACCACAACTAACTATATATATAGATACACACACACACATATTTTTGTATTTTTAGTAGAAATGGAAACAGGGGTCTCACCACGTTGCCAAGGCTGGCCTTGAACCCTTGAGTTCAAGAGATCCACCTGCCTCGGCCTCCCCAAGTGCTGTGATTATAGGCATGAGCCACGCTGCTGTCCTCCCCTAATTTTTTAATCCGTCTGCACATTTATGGGTCTGTTTCCTAGTTATAACAGGAGGTCACCATGGGGACCTGCTGAACAGCTCCAGAATTTAGAGCCAAGTTATAACCTGTTATCCTTCAGCACAGCTCCAGAGCAAGTTCTGGGATGGAAAGCTTTCTCTTCCAACCTGCCAGCAAGATGGCTTCATTAATGTGTCATTTGTTTGTAATCTTTGTAGGCAAGATTCAGCAGGCAGCTGAAACAGCTATCAAAGGCAGACTATCTTAGGTCGGGTGGAGTCACTGGAAGCGAAATAAGAATTTGATAAAGAAAGGTTTTTTTTTGTTTTTTTTAGAGACAACATCTTGCTCTGTTTCCTAAGCTGGAGTGCAGTGCCGCCCTCATAGCTCACTGCAGCCTAGAACTCCTGGGCTCCAGCAATCCTCCTACCTTAGCCTCCCAAGTAGCTGGGACGACATGGATGTGCCATTATGTCTGGTTCATTTAAAAAAAATTTTTTTTTGATACAGAATTTGACTCTTGTCACCCAGGCTGGAATGCAATGGTGAGATCTCAGCTCATTGCAACCTCCACCTCCCAGGTTCAAGCGATTGTCCTGCCTCAGCCTCCTGAGTAGCTGGGATTATAGGCATGCGCCACCACACCTGGCTAATTTTGTATTTTTAGTAGAGACGGGGTTTCTCCATGTTGGTCAGGCTGGTCTCAAACTCCCAACCTCAGGTTATCTGCCTGCCTTGGCCTCCCAAAGTGTTGGGATTACAGGCATGAGCCACTGCATCTGGCCTTGAAAACCATCTTTCTATTTTAGAAAGGCAGGCTGGGTGCAGTGGCTCACGCCTGTTCTCAGCACCGTGGGAAGTCAAAGCAGGAGGATTACTTAAAAGCAGGAGTTCAAGATAATCATCGGCAACACAGCAAGGCTCTGTTTCTATTTTATTAAGGAAAAGAAAAGGTATTATTTTCCTAAGTGACTAATTTCCCTCTTTTTTTTTTTATTTGAGACGGAGTCTTGCTCTGTCACCCAGGCTGGAGTGCAGTGGCGCGATCTTGTCTCACTGCAAGCTCCACCTCCTGGGTTCAAGGGATTCTCCTGCCTCAGCCTCCCGAGTAGCTGGGACTACAGGCGCCTGCCACCTCGCCCACCTAATTATTTGTATTTTTAGTAGAGACGGGGTTTCACCATATTGGCCAGGATGATCTCGATCTCTTGACCTCGTGATCTGCCCACCTCTGCCCCACAAAGTGCTGGGATTACAGGCATGAGCCACTGCTCCCAGCCAATTTCCCTTTTTTAAATTTGTTTTTTTTAAGAGACGGGGACTTGCCATGTTGCCCAATCTGATCTTGAACTCCTGAACTTCTGGCCTTAAGTGATCCTTCCACCTTGATCTCCCAAAATATTGGGACTACAGGCATGAGTCACCATGCTCGGCTGGTTGAACTTGGAGCTGAACTTTCTGAGCACACAGCCCTTCTTTCACAGCTCTTGGTCAAATGGAGAGGAGGGAAAGAGAAATAGGCTATTTTGAAAGCATACCTTAGGGCCAGGTTCAGGATCAGGTAACTCTATTTCCTTTGTTTGTTTGTTTAAACAGGGTCTCACTCTGTCACCCAGGCTGGAGTGCAGTGGCGTGATCTTGGCTCACTGCAACCTCCCCCTTCTGCATTCAAGTCATTCTCCTGCCTCAGCCTCCCAAGTAGCTGGGATTACAGGCACGTGCCACCATACCCAGCTAATTTTTGCATTTTTTGGTAGAGACGGCATTTCATTGTGTTGGCCAGGCTGGTCTTGAACTCCTGGCCTCAAGTGATCCGCCCACTTCGGCCTCCCAAAGTGCTGAGATTACAGGCATAAGCCACCATGCCTGGCCCCTATTTCCTTTTTATATAGATGAGAAAACTCATCTAGGATATCTGAGGGTGATGGGTGAGTAAACGGTAAGCAGGGTCTCTAGTCTGGCTCATGCTATTATCCCCAGCACCTCACTGAAGAACTGGTCCCTGGTAGGAAGAGAGAAACAAAAGAAGTGGAGGGATCATTGTTGCACAACTGGAGCAGGGAGGAGAGAAAAGTGATGAAGTGTGGGTGACCCCATTGCTTGGGCAGTGCTAGTACAGGACCCTTCTGTGTCGTAACTGTGTCTTACGCAACTTAAACCACGTGGAGCACAATACTGGAAACATGGTGGGTGCTCAAAGGAGGTTTTCCTAATTAATTAATTCAGATTAGCACCATTTAAAATATAAGTCTAGGCAGAATGCAGTGGCTCAAGCCTGTAATCCCAGCACTTTGTGAGGCTGAGGCGGGCAGGTCACAAGGTCAGGAGTTTGAGACCAGCCTGGCCAACATGGTGAAACCTCGTCTCTACTAAAAATACAAAAACTAGCTGGGCGAGGTGGCAGGCGCCTGTAGTCCCAACTACTCGGGAGGCTAAGGCAGGAGAATGGCGTGAACCTGGGAGGCGGAGCTTGCAGTGAGCCGAGATCGTGCCACTGCACTCCAGCCTGGGTGACAGAGCAAGATTCTGTCTCAAAAAAACAAAAACAATCTATTATTACTGTCATGTTAACAGCTCAGAACTCAGCTAACCTTTTTTTTTTTTTTTTTTTTGAGACAAGTTCTCCTCACTCTGTTGCCCAGGCTGAATTGCAGTGGCTCAGTGCTTGCTCACTGCAGCCTTGATCTCCTGGGCTAAAGTGATCCTCCCATCTCAGTCTCCCAAAGTGATGGGATTACAGGCATGAGCCGTAGTGCCCGGTCCTAGTCTCTCTTCCTAGCTGTGAGATTCCAGATCCTTGTAGTCTTGGGAGACAGAGAGATAATAATCTTTTTTTCATTAAAAAACAAGATATTTATTACATATGTATTCACTCAGCAAAGATTTACTATGCGCGTAAGACTCTGCTAAGTCATGAGATACCATGGGGATACGGTGGGAGACTCACAAGTTTATTAATGCTATAATAGAGAAGAAGCTAAAGCTGTAAAGTACACGATAGAGGGATGTTTTGCCCCAAGAGGCATGAGGCAGTCAGGAAAGTATTTCTTGAAGTAGTGAGGTCTTAGCTGAAATCCTACCTACAGATTTCCTAAAACAAAGGAAAGGGTGTGTGGGTGTGAGTTCATGTGTGCCTGCAGGGAGATTGTCTCAAGCAGAGGGAACACCATGTCTTTTTGATCAACTTGGATCTCCACATTCTTTTTATGTTTTATTTTAAAATTTTATTTATTTATTTTTGAGACACAGTCTCTAATTTTATTTTTTATTTATTTATTTGTTTGAGATGGAGTCTCCCTCTGTCGCCCAGGCTGGAGTGCAGTGGTGTGACCTCAGCTCACTGTAACCTCCACCTCCCAGGTTCAAGTGATTCTCGTCCCTCAACCTTCCCAGTAGCTGGGATTACATGCGCCCACCACCACGCCCAGCTAATTTTTTATTTTTAGTAGAGACGGGATTTCACCATGTTGGCCAGGCTGGTATCAAACTCCTGACCTCAGGTGATCCACCCACCTCGGCCTCCCAAAATGCTGGAATTACAGGCGTGAGCCATTGCGCCCGGCCTGGATCTCTACACTCTATGAAACATGAGCAAGTATATAAAGTCAGATGAGTGTTATGGTTAAGTGCACGAACTGAGCCTCCACATTTTCTTTCCCTTTCAATTGTGGTAAAAAGCACATAACATAAAATTTACTATTTTAACAATTTGAAAGTGTACAATTCGGTGGCATTAAGTACATATATTCATAACGACCTACCTCATGTGCAGACATCATGACCTCGTTAACAAAACCTTCTCTTCCTCCCAAATGGAAACCCCATGCCCATCAAATAGTCACTTCTCATTTCCCTCTTTCCCAGCACCTGGCAACTACTAATCAGCTTTCTGTCTTTATGAATTTGCCTATGGTGGATATTTCATATCAATGGAATCATACAATATGTGGCCTTTTGTAAATGCGTTCTTTCACTTAGCATAATCCCTTCCTTCCTTCCTTCCTTCCCTCCCTCCCTCCCTCCCTCCCTCCCTCCCTCCCTCCTTCCTTCCTTCCTTCCTTCCTTCCTTCCTTCCTTCCTTCCCTCCTTCCGAGTCTCGCTCTGTCACCCACACTGCAGTACAGTCGCGTGATCTTGGCTCACTGCAACCTCCACCTACTGCGTTCAAGTGATTCTCCTGCCTCAGCCTCTTGAGTAGCTGGGACTACAGGCATGAGCTACCACACTGGGCTAATTTTTGTATTTTTAGTAGAGACGGGGTTTCGCAATGTTGGCCAGGCTGGTCTCGAACTCCTGACCTCAGCCTCCCAAAGTGCTGGGTTTACAGGCGTGAGCAACCGTGCCCGGCCTAGCATTCCAGAGATAACTATATCCTGCTATTGCCATTTATCCTTTTCCACAGGTCTTTATATGTTTCCACAGGTCTTTAAATGTCTCCACAGGTCTTTATATGTTTACAATGTTTACGTGTCCATATATGTGTGTATATATTTTCATGAATATTTTATGCTTATATAGATAAAATTACATTGTACGTATCCTTCTGTCACTTGCTCCCCACCCCTAGCCCACTCAATCTTACATCTGTGTGAAATTTTCATGCTGAAACATGTAATCCGAATCTGTTTATTTTCAGTGCAGCATAGCCTTTTCATTGTATGAATATACAAAAGTGACACAGTTGTCTATTCAAAAGGCAAATCTGGTCATGTCAATCTCCTACTTAAAATACCTCAGGGCTGGGCGTGGTGGCTCAAGTCTGTAATCCCAGCACTGTGGGAGGCTGAGGCAAATGGATCACCTGAGGTCGGGAGTTAGAGACCAGCCTGATCAACATGGAGAAACCCCATCTTTATGAAAAATACAAAATTAGCCTGGCGTGGTAGCGCATGTCTGTAATCACAGCTACTCGGGAGGCTGAGGCAGGAGAATCGTTTGAACCCAGGAGGCAGAGGTTGCGGTGAGCTAAGATCGTGCCATTGTACTCCAGCCTGGGCAACAAGAGCGAAACTCTGTCTTAAACCAAACCAAACCAAAACAAAACAAAACAAGGCCGGGCACGGTGGCTCCCTTCTATAATCCCAGCACTTTGGCTGAGGCATGAGAATCGCTTGAACCGAGGAGGCAGAGGTTGCAGTGAGCTGAGATCGCACCACTGCACTCCAGCTTGGGCGACATAGCAAGATTCTGTCTCAAAAATAAAGTAAGGCCGGGAGCGGTGGCTCAAGCCTGTAATCCCAGCACTTTGGGAGGCCGAGACGGGTGGATCACGAGGTCAGGACATCAAGACCATCCTGGCTAACATGGTGAAACCCCGTCTCTACTAAAAAATACAAAAAAAAAAAAAAAAAACTAGCCAGGCGAGGTGGCAGTGCCTGTAGTCCCAGCTACTCGGGAGGCTGAGGCAGGAGAATCGCGTGAACCTGGGCGGTGGAGCTTGCAGTGAGCTGAGATCCGGCCACTGCACTCCAGCCTGGGCGACAGAGCGAGACTCCATCGCAAAAAAAAAAAAAAAAAAAAAAAGTAAAATAAAATAAAATAAAATTTGATTTTAAACAGTATATTCTTTGGGGGTTTCATCAGGCATTTATGAAGATTCTCAGGGAGTTCTATTGCCGGCTGTGACCTTCATTGTTCGCTTCAGTTCAACCTGATGCACCTTCTGACTCTTGCTCCTTTCTGCCTCCAGTCCTCAAGCTTATAGCCTTTTTACTGCTTCCAGATTTCCACTTTCTTTCCTTCCTTGAAATTTGTGTTTCTTTTACTTTTGTAAGAGGAGGCAGATGTACCACAGATTGTATGTTGTTTCCACAAAATGTATCTGCTGAGTCTACTTTTGGTTCATCCACAGTAATCTTATGAGAACCGGTTATTGTCTCTCTGAAAGCAATCACAGTCTTTCCTTGAGTCTCCCAGAACGTTTTAGCCCAGAGGGTGTTAAGGACCAAAGCCTAGTGTTTTCTTCAGATCAAGATAGTAGACAAGATAATAGACTTATGCTATGCTGGTATTATTTTTTTAGGGCGAGTTTTGATTTTAAAATGTAACTGTGTAAGTTGTCTATTACAATGTTTTAAATCAACTATGAGTCATTCCAACAAGCAAACAAACCAAATCACTTGAAACTCAAAGGAGAGCCTGTTTTATGTTGATGTTCCTGAGATTTCCTCAGAGATGATACATTCACACTATCAAATTCTTCCAGACCATTTCTTTTTTTTTGAGACGGAGTCTCGCTCTATCGCCCAGGCTGGAGTGCAGTGGCCGGATCTCAGTTCACTGCAAGCTCTGCTGGGTTCACGCCATTCTCCTGCCTCAGCCTCCCGAGTAGCTGGGATTACAGGCTTGAGCCACCGCACCTGGCCTAGACCATGTCACAAATAAGTTCTTACTTAGCATACTGACCCATGCCTTTCTTTTTGGCATGCCGATCAGTCTTCCTTCAAAAACAGGTTTTACATCATTGTGTGCTGAGCCTATTCCTGAGATAATTATCACTTTGTTTTACCAAGTGAGCTTTAGTCAGGCAACTGGGGATGTGCTGGAGTTTGTCCTCTTAGAAATACAAGTGAAATGTAACAGATTACCAATAGCTGTATTTTCCAAAATGGTTTATTTATGGTTTTCCCTTTAAACTTGGCTTTGACTCAACCCAGAAAGTTTTACGGCTAACATTTAGTGGTCACTTGGGGGGCAGAAGGCATCATCAGGTTGATTTTAACTGACTAGTTTATCTCCTGTTTCTGGCCCAATGGGAACCTAAAAATGGAAATTTACTTTTTGCTCTTTATTCTAAAACAAAGCCGTGATTGCTTGCCAAAAATACATCATAGAATGTGGAAGTGTTTAAAGAAGATCCAGAGTGAACATTATTGTGTATATCCAGGCTTTTCTGTGAATGAATAGTATACACGTCTCTTTAACAAAATGGGATCCTGCAGGACATATTGTTTTATAATCTGCCCTTTTTGCTATATATACAGTGAACAGCTTTTCATGGATTAACCACACCATACAATAAGGGACAACATGCACTGGATACTCTCTGGTTTATTTAACCAGTTCCCTGCAGGTGACATTTAGCTTGTGAGGCGGATGTTAGTTTGTGGGGTATTTTTTGCAGCTTGGCTCACTCAACACCCATTTCAACTCTTTTCTCATTGCCTTTCTCTATTCTGAAGTCTGGGAAGAGAAACACTTGTTTTCCCAGACACCCTGATGACTAGGGTGGCCATGCCATTTGGTTCTGGCCAGTGAGAATGTGAGACTGTGTTGCGACCACTCAATAAGACATACCACACCTGCTCACCAAAATGTGTGTGCATTTCTTCCCACCAGCCCACCAAGCAAACCTCCAGTAGATTCTCCAGCGCATACCAGCTAGGTGTCCTCTAATTAAATTATGACACTACATACCTGGAGATAGTGTCAGTTCCCACAGGTGGAAGGATCAGCCCCACTAAAACCGCCTCCACTTCAGATGCCAATCACAAGTCCGTGCCACCCCAAACTTTCTGACTGGCTACAAACCAGGGTTCCCATGACCCTCTGCTTGGGTTGATTCATTTGCTAGGAGGACTCACAGAACTCAGGGAAACATTTACATTGATGGTTTATAATAAAGGATATAGATGAAGAGATGCATAGGGTGAGGTATGGGGTAAGGGGCACAGAGCTTTCACACCCTCTCCAGGAACCTCCATACTTTCAGTCATCTGAAAGCTCATCGGAACCATGTCCTTTATGGAGGTTTCATGACACAGGCAAGATTGATTCAATTATTGACCATTGGTGATCAACTTAACCTTCCGCCTTTCTCCCTTCCCTGCAGGTCTAGGGATGGGGCTGAGAGGTGCAACCCTTTTGTCATCTAGTTGGTTCTCCTGACAACAAATCCCCAACCAGAGCCTATCGAGGAGCCCCACCTACCAGTCATCTCATTAGCATGCAGAATACACTCTTTGGCTAAAAGTGGTGGCTCACACCTGTAATCCAGCACTCTGGGAGGCTGAGGCGGGAAGATTGCTTGAGCCCAGGAGTTTGAGACCAATCTGGGTAACATCGGAAGACCTCGTCCCTACAAAACAAACAAACAAACAAAATAAAACCGCACGAAGAATAAGGAGGAGGAGGAGGAGGAGGAGGAGAAGGAAGGAAGGAAGGAAGGAAGGAAATAAAAAAATAAGAAAGAGAAAAAAAAGTAGAAAAAAAAACCACTCCAAAAGAAACAAAAACCTAGCCAGGTGAGGCAGCATGCACCTATGGTCCCAGCTACTCAGGAGGCTGAGGTAGGAGGATTGCTTGGACCCAGGAAGTCAAGGCTGTAGTCAGCTGTGATTGCTCCACTGCACTCCAGCCTGGGTGATGGAGCAAGATCCTGTCTCAAAAAACACTCATCACTATGGAGATTCCAAGAATTTTAGGAGGAGGAAACCAGATGAAGACCTACTATATATTTCACAACAGCACAGAGACATAAAAGGAGACAGCTGATAATGCCTCTTCGGCTTCCTGTTCTGCACAGGTGGTGATGCCTGAGTTGGAGCAATCACTGCTGATAGAACAGGGAGGCAGGGGCTTGGCTTCTTCACAGCACCCTGGAGTCTCCAGCAAACCCTGCACTCCCTCCCCATGCTGGACTTCTTATGGCGTAAGTAGGTCCTGTATTTATTTACTTACTTACTTATTTTATTTTATTTTTTTTGAGGCAGAGTCTCGCTCTGTCGCCCAGGCTGGAGTGCAGTGGTGCAATCTCGGCTCACTGCAACCTCTCGAGTAGCTGGGACTACAAGTGTGTGCCAACACACCTGGCTAATTTTTGTATTTTTTGATAGAGACGGGGTTTTGCCATGTTGCCTAGGCTAGTCTTGAACTCCTGATCTCAGGTGATGTGCTTGCCTTGGCCTCCCAAAGTGCTGGGATTACTACAGGTGTGAGCCACTGCACCTGCCAGGCCAGAGATAAGTAGACCCTGTGTTTAAACCACATCTAAAACAAACTGCAAAATGCCTCTGGGTACTCACCAGGTGATTTCTTGGAGATAAATTCCCAGAAGTGGAATTGCTGGGTCAAAGAGGATACATTTGTAAGGCTTTGGAAAGGTTTTATCAATTACACTCCCACCATTCCCATATGAGTACATCCCTTTCCCTACATCCTGCTAATTCTGTGCATTATCACTCTTCTTAATCTTTTCCAATCTGTTGGGTAAAAAAGGATATCTCATCATTCTAATTTGCATATCTTTGATTACCACAGATATTGAGCATCTGTTCATATGTTTATCCAATGCTTGTATTTCTGCTTTTGTAAACTTCAAGTTAGGGAATTTGACTAGAAGCAATCGCTTCCCTCATCTTTGCTTGTGGACAGTTTTCGGGGATATGGCTAGAAGCCAACCAGTTTCAAATGTTAGCAACTCCGTTATGTCCCTGCTATTTTCCAGAGGGTATTACAGGCATTAACTCTGTCTCAGGCCTGCTCTTTGGCCTGCTTTCAGATGCTTCACAACCCCCAAAACACTTGGCAAAAAACTAGGTGAGAAAAAAAATGCTGGGGTTCCTTCAGCATCTGCTACTTAAGGCATATATGCTGAACAAGCTTCTGGACAGCTTTGGTTGCTACTTCAAATACAGTGTGATGGATCTTTCATTTTCTAATGTTGGGTAGACCCAGATAGCCTAATAAAGCAAAGCAAAGAACAGTAATTTCTTGTAAGTAACACAAATGCCTCCACAGAAATCACATATTTCAAGTAATATTATCATTTGGATAGATAACATGGATTTTTTTCATGGGCGCTACTCCATTTTGACATGGAATAACAAGTCTTCATTGATCCTTTTTTTTTTTTAGACGGAGTCTCGCTCAGTTGCCCAGGCTGGAGTGCAGTGGCCGGATCTCCGCTCACTGCAAGCTCCGCCTCCCGGGATCACGCCATTCTCCTGCCTCAGCCTCCCAAGTAGCTGGGACTACAGGCGCCCGCCATCTCGCCCGGCTAGTTTTTGGTATTTTTTAGTAGAGACGGGGTTTCACCGTGTTAGCCAGGATGGTCTCGATTTCCTGACCTTGTGATCCGCCTGCCTCGGACTCCCAAAGTGCTGGGATTACAGGCGTGAGCCACCGCGCCCGGCCGATCCATTTTTAACTCATGTTTTTGAAATTACCAGGGCTAATAAAAATAAGTTTTGACTGGATATAAGGGCTAGAGTCTAAGTCCGTTACACCTGGGGACAGAGGCAGGACCAAAAGTATGTGCTGAAGCTGACACAGAAAAAAGAGAACAGAGTCTGGGGAGACTCTGGCTGTCTAGACCTTTGCATGTATAGTCTCTGCTTTTCCAAATCATTTTCCGTGAGTGATTCTCAGCCTGCAGGGCCCAGGGGGAATCTACAGGCTCAGGCTGGCATTCTTAGACACTGGGGTTTTCACTTCAAGAAGCAGACTACCGCCGGGTGCGGTGGCTCATGCCTGTAATCCCAGCACTTTGGGAGGCTGAGGCGGGCGGATCACCTGAGGTCAGAAATTTGAGACCAGCCTGGCCAAAGTGGTGAAACCCCATCTCTACTAAAAATACAAAAATTAGCCGGGCATGGTGTCGGGCGCCTGTAATCCCAGCTACTCGGGAGGCTGAGGTAGGAGAATCGCTTGAAACCGGGAGGCAGAGGTTGCAGTGAGCCGAGATCATGCTATTGTACTCCAGCCTGGGAGACAAGAGCAAAACTCCATCACACATACACACACACGCACGCACGCACACACGCACACACGCACGCATACGCACACACGCACACACGCTCGCGCACACACGCAGACTACTGCTGATTTGGAAGCGGCAACAGGAAGTAGCATCTTCCTTGGGAAGACGGGCTAATATATTATTTTTTTTTTGTCTTTGTTTTTTGATACAGGGTCTCACTTTGTCACCCAGGCTGGAGTGCAGTGATGCTATCATGGCTCACTGCAGCCTTGACCTCCCAGGCCCAAGCAATCCTCCTACCTCAGCCTCCCAAGTAAGTGGGACCACAGGCGTTCACCACCATGCCTGGCTAGGTTGTTTTTCTTATTATTTATGTTGTAGAGACAGAGTCTCTGTATGTTGCCCAGGCTGGGATGAGCTGATATCTTCTATTATTTGCACCTCCAGATCTCACATTTTTCAGCTGTGCCCTGTCACAGGAGGCCAAGCTGTATGGACTATATGGGTGGTTCTCAAACTTTTGGGGTCTCAGGATTCTCACATGCTTAGCAACTATTGAGGATCCTAGATCGCTTGTTTGTGTAGGTTACATCTATGTGTATTCACTGCAGTGGAAGTGAAAACTGAGAAATGTTTAAAATATTTACTCATTTATCTAAAATAACAATAAACCTGCTATAACTTGATATAAATAACATACTTTTTAATAATAATAATAATAAAAACTCTATGTTCCAAAACAAAACTGAGAGGACAGGCACTGTTTTCCACTTTTATAACTTTGTTTAGTATCTGGGTCAATAGAAGACAGATATTCACGTCTGCTTCTGCATTCAGTCTGCTGAAGATATCACAGGCCATGCAGCCTTTCGGAAACTCCACTCTTCACTATCGAGAGAATGAGTAAAAGAGGCAAATAACATCTTACCATTACTATGAAAACAGTTGTGACTTCATGGGATTTCCTGAAAAGGTCTTGGAGATCCCCCAGGAGTTCCTGGCAAAACCCAACAGAACTCCTGTGACCTGTGAATCCTACTGGGTTCAGCCAGTGGGAGACCCAGTAAGAAATTGTGATAAGGAAGCATGCCATCAGAATATTTATTATCTTGGCTCGATCCTTGTAGAGATGGCTCACTCGGAGCCTGGCTGTGTCTCTTGAAAAGAGCGTAAGGGCTTCTCTCAAATGATTGTTTCCTGTGGATTCCAGTTACTCCTCCCTTCTTCCCTTTGGGCCTAGGAGTGAAAACAGCTCTTGGATTATCAATCTTCAGTCCTTCTATACTCTGTGCATACCTTTGTAAATAAACACTCCTGAATTTATCCCCACAAATAAAACAAAAATCCAAATAAATAACACAGAGACTTACTACATGCCAATTCTCAAAGTGATGTTGGACTATCAGCATTAGTATTACCTGGGAACTTATTAGAAGGCAAATTCTTGGATCTCCCTCCAGAATGACTGAATAAGGTATTTTAGGGATAAGGCCCAGCAATAGCAAATTTTTTTTTCTTTCTTTTTTTTTTTTATTGAGATGGAGTCTCGCTCTGTCGCCCAGGCTGGAGTGCAGTGGCCAGATCTCAGCTCACTGCAAGCTCTGCCTCCCGGGTTCACGCCATTCTCCTGCCTCAGCCTCCCAACAGGCGCCGCCACCTCGCCCGGCTAGTTTTTTGTATTTTTAGTAGAGACGGGGTTTCACCGTGTTAGCCAGGATGGTCTCGATCTCCTGACCTCGTGATCCGCCCGTCTCGGCCTCCCAAAGTGCTGGGATTACAGGCTTGAGCCACCACGCCCGGCCAATAGCAAAGTTTTAACAGGCCCCTCTGGTGAGTCTGATGCATTTTAAATTGTGACCAGTTTTTGGTTGGTTTTTGAGACGGAGTTTTGCTCTTGTTGCCCAGGTTGGAGTGCAGTGGCATGACCTCGGCTCACCACAACCTCTGCCTCCTGGGTTCAAGCAATTCTCCTGCCTCAGACTCCTGAGTAGCTGGGATTACAGGTGCCCGCCACCATGCCTAGCTAATTTTTTTTTTTTTTTTTGAGACAGAGTCTCGCTCTGCCGCCCAGGCTGGAGTGTAGTGGCGCGATCTCGGCTCACTGCAAGCTCCGGCTCACTGCAAGCTCCGCCTCCCGGGTTCACGCCATTCTCCTGCCTCAGCCTCCCAAGTAGCTGGGACTACAGGCGCCCACCACAATGCCTGGCGAATTTTTTGTAGTTTTAGTAGAGATGGGGTTTCACCGTGTTAGCCAGGATAGTCTCGATCTCCTGACCTCGTGATCCACCCGCCTCGGCCTCCCAAAGTGCTGGGATTACAGGCATGAGCCACCGCGCCCAGCTAATTTTGTATTTTTAGTAGAGATGGGGTTTTGTCATGTTGGTCAGGCTGGTCTTGCACTCCCAACCTCAGGTGATCTGCCCTCCTCGGCTTCCCAAAGCTGGGATTATAGGCGTGAGCCACCGCTCCTGGCCTGTGACCCAGTTTTAAAATGCTGGTTAACTAAGATGGATTAATAACAGTGCCCTGGTAAACTTAGAAACAATTACAGTTAGATGAGGTTAGCCTTAGTGAATAACAGCTAATCGTAGCAAGTATTTATGTGCTGCTAGGTACTATTTTACACCTGATGTGTTAACATATTTAATCTTTTTTTTTTTTTTTTTTTTTTTTTTTTTTTTGAGACGGAGTCTCGCTCTGTCGCCCAGGCTGGAGTGCAGTGGCCGGATCTCAGCTCACTGCAAGCTCCGCCTCCCGGGTTCACGCCATTCTCCTGCCTCAGCCTCCCGAGTAGCTGGGACTACAGGCGCCTGCCACCTCGCCCGGCTAGTTTTTTGTATTTTTTAGTAGAGACGGGGTTTCACCGTGTTAGCCAGGATGGTCTCGATCTCCTGACCTCGTGATCCGCCCGTCTCGGCCTCCCAAAGTGCTGGGATTACAGGCTTGAGCCACCGCGCCCGGCCGCAACATATTTAATCTTTACAACCATATATTGCAATAACTCTTAGTAGGCTGTTATGGTTTGAGTATTAGTCCACTCTCAAATTCTCAATGTGGCAGGGGCCTTTGAGAGAGATGACTGGATCATGAGGCCAGGGATGCATTTATTCGTGGGTTGATGAATGAATGGGTTATCACTGGAGAACTGTCAGCTTTGTGAATGGAAGACAGGCCTGAGCTAGCGTGCCAGCATGGTGACACGCTCTGCCTCTCGTTGTGTGTGATGTCCTGAGCCTCCTTGGGACTCTGTAGTGTACCCAGCAGCAACAAAGCCCTCGCCAGACACAGCCTCTGGACCTTGGACTTCTCAGCCTCCAGAACTGTAAGAAATACATTCCTTTTTTTTTATAAGATACCGTTTTAGGTATTCTGTTATAAGCAACAGAAAACAAACTAAGACATAGACCAAATTTGTGGAAAAACTTAGGCTTAGGGAGGATGAATACCTTGGCCTGAGGACACACAGTAAAAGTGGCAGAGCTCTGTTCCAATTCAGGTAGCCTAGCACCAGCCTCTGTTCTCCTCCCCACTACACAGTGAGGCCCCATGACAGCAACAAGGGTGTTCTACAGGAACTTGGGCTTCCTGGCAACAGAGTTGGTGGAGGGTTCCTCCTGCCACGCTAGAAGAATCGCCTATACTGTTTCCCACACCGGAAGAATGAAGATGAATCTCCTTCTAGGGAAGGGCTGTAATGAGTGAGCCTTCACTCAAAGAGATTGGGTAGGCTTTTCTGAATCTAGTTAATAGAGGACTTGAGGGACTTTCCAGTAAGCTGGTGAGTCACTGAGCCCCAGGACGTAGTTGGGGGTTCTCTCTCCTGTACTTAAATGTGTTGTCTCAGACTTGAATTACATAAAATAATCCTGCCGTATTTTCTCCATGCCTTTCACCCAGCCTTTTACTTTATGTTTTACGTTGACTTTTCACTGTAAATAATTTTAAAATTAAATAAAAAATTTAAAGTTTCTGCTTTTAACATACCAACCATACACTTCAAAGATTTATTTTCAACCTATCCATGAAGGATTTAATCCATTTTTCAGAAACAGTTCTGGGAAAACTCCTTCCAAATTACTTTAGCATAACAAAAAAAATCATTTGTTCCTGCATTAAGTGAATCAGTTTATTCCTTACACATTCATACAGTTGCCCAAAAGTGAGTTTCTTTGCCATATGCTAAATCTATGTAAAACTGTTTTGGGCCAGGCACAGTGGCTCATGCCTGTAATCCCAGCACTTTGGGAGGCTGAGGTGAGAAGCTCGCTTGAGCCCAGGAGTTTGAGACCGGACTGGGCAACATGGTGAAACCCATCTCTACAAGAAGTACGAAAATTAGCTGGGTGTGGTGGCGTGTGCCTGTAGTCCCGGCCACTCGGAAGGCTGAGGTAAGAGGATCGCTTGGGCCTAGGAGGCAGAGGTTGCAGTGAGCGAATATTGTGCCACTGCACTCCAGCCTGGGTGACAGAGCAAAGCATCTCAAAAAACAAAACAAAACAAAACCTTTTTATGCGTAAAGTGAGAAGTATGCACAAATCAATAAACTTACAAATAGTCTGGGACTGCTTTCTTCAAATCAGTACACAGAAACATCTCAAGGGTTTGTGAGCAAGAAAAATTTTCATAATTTTCTTGAACTCAGTATCTTACCTTCTCTCTGATTCCCACCCCAAGGCTCTAGAGGTCCTGTGCACTTTCTTTCTTTCTTTTTTTTTTTTTGAGGCAGAATCTCCCTCTGTCGCCCAGGCTGGAGTGCAATGGCCGATCTCAGCTCACTGCAAACTCCGCCTCCCAGGTTTATGCCATTCTCCTGCCTCAGCCTCCCAAGTAGCTGGGACTACAGGTGCCCGCCACCTCTCCCGGCTAGTTTTTTGTATTTTTTAGTGGAGACGGGGTTTCAACGTGTTAGCCAGTATGGTCTCGATCTCCTGACCTCATGATCCGCCCGTCTCGGCCTCCCAAAGTGCCAAAGTGCTGGGATTACAGGCTTGAGCCACCGCGCCTGGCCAAGGTCCTGTGCACTTTCAACATGAGCTTTTTTTTTTTTTTTTTTTTTTTTTTTTTTTTTTTTTTTTTGAGATGGAGTTTCATTCTTGTTGCTTAGGCTGAAGTACAATGGCACGATCTTGACTCACTGCAACCTCCACCTCCCAGGTTCAAGCGATTCTCCTGCCTCAGCCTCCCGAGTAGCTGGGATTACAGGCATGTATCACCACGCCTGGCTAATTTTGTACTTTTAGTAGAGGTGGGGTTTTACCATGTTATTCAGGTTGGCCTCGAACTCCTGACCTCAGGTGATCCACCTGTGTCAGCCTCCCAAAGTGCTGGGATTACCAGCATAAACCACTGTGTCCAGCCCCACATGAGCTCTTCTTTATACATGAAAAACTTACTTCTCTGAATCATACTTACCTCAGGGTGTAAAATCTTCCAGTATGGTGAGAAGTGAATGACTGTAATGTCCAAGTAACAAGATTTCACAGAAATGGATGCATGGAATTAGAAATAACTAAAGTCATTAAATTTAACATATCATAATTTATTGTGACAAGAGAAATAAAGTAAAAATAAAAGTTCAAGAAGAAAAAGGAATGATGTAAAATCCCTATTAAAAAGGTATAGGGCCAGGTGTGGTGGCTCACGCCTGTAATCCCAGCAGTTTGGGAGGCTGAGGTGGGCAGATCACCTGAGGTCAGGAGTTTAAGACCAGCCTGGCCAACATGGTGAGACCCTGTCTCTACTAACAATACAAAAAAATTAGCCAGGAGTGGTGGCGGGTGCCTGTACTCTCAGCTACTCAGGATGCTGAGGCAGGAGAATCACTTAAACCCGGGAGGCAGAGGTTGCAGTGAGTTGAGACTGTACCATTACACTCTAGCCTGGGCAACAACAGTGAAACTCTGTCTCAAATAAAATAAAATAAAATAAAGACCGATGTAACAATTTATTTAAAAAGTCAGTATTGGGCCAGGCACGGTGGCTGATGCCTGTAATTTCAGCACTTTGGGAGGCTGAGGCGGGCAGATCACTTGAGGTCAGGAGTTCAAGAACAGCCTGGCTGACGCAATGAAACCCCGTCTCTACTAAAAATACAAAAATTAGCCAGGCACGGTGGGCAGGCACCTGTAATCCCAGCTACTTGGGAGGCTGAGGTAGGAGAGTCACTTGAACCCTGGAGGCAAAGGTTGCGGTAAGCCAGGATTTTGCCATTGCACTCCAGCCCGGGCGATAGAGCAAAACCTCATCTCAAAAACAAACAAACAAACAAAAACAGTATTGACAGTAGATCAGAACTTGCATCTTTTAGGTTTTTTGTTGTTGTTGTTGTTGTTGTTGTTTTGTTTTTTTGAGGCTGAGTTTTGTTCTATTGCCCAGGCTGGAGTACAGTGATATGCTGGCTCACTGCCACCTCTGCCTCCCGGATTCAAGCAATTCTCCTGCTGCAGTCTCCGGAGTAGCTGGGATTACAGGTATTCACAACCATGCCTGGCCAAATTTTACAGTTTTAGTACAGACAGGGTTTCATTACGTTGGCCAGGCTGGTCTCAAACTCCTGACCTCAAGTGATCTGCCCACCTTGGCCTCCCAAAGTGTTGAGTTTACAGGCCTGAGCCACCACGCTTGGCCCTTTTCTTCTATTTGAATTTATGAAAAGTTGTAGATGTCAACTTGAAAATGTACAAGGAGGTACAGAGTTGGTTTTTATTTTTTGCTCTTTCTAGAGACAGGGTCTTGCTGTGTCACCCAGGCTGGAGTACAGTGGTACAGTCACAGCTCACTGCAGTGTTCATCTCCTAGGATCGAGTGATTCTCCTGCTTTGGCCTCCTGAGTAGCTAGTACTACAGGCATGCACCACCCATACCCAGCTAATTATTTTTATTTTTGTAGAGACTAGGTCTCACTACGTCAGCCAGGCTGGTCTTGAACTCCTGGCCTCAAGCGATCCTCCCATCCGAGCCTCCCAAAGTGCTGGGATTACAGGTGTGAGACACTGCACCCAGCTGAGTTTTTAAAAACAATTTTGAGGGTATGCCAGCAAAAAAAGTTATGTTTCATTTTTTTTTTTTTTTTTTTTTGAGTCGGAGTCTTGCTCTGTCGCCCAGGCTGGAGTGCGGTGGCACAATCTCGGCTCACTGCAAGCTCTGCCTCCCAGGTTTACGCCATTCTCCTGCCTCAGCCTCCCGAGTAGCTGGGACTACAGGTGCCTGCCACCTTGCCCAGCTAGTTTTTTTTTTTTGTATTTTTTAGTAGAGACGGGGTTTTACCGTGTTAGCCAGGATGGCCTCGATCTCCTGACCTCGTGATCTGCCTGTCTCGGCCTTCCAAAGTGCTGGGATTACAGGCTTGAGCCACTGCGTCTGGCCTATGTTTCATTTTTGATCACCATAGCAGTATGACTGTCATCTTTCTATAAACTGGGGGTAGGTGGGTATGAGGGACTTGCAAAGCCATCAACCCAACAGGACGCTGAGCACTAAGAACTTCAGAGCAAGCTTCCAAGCCTCTGGGAAGTAGCTCCCTCATGCTGATTCCCCAACCAGAAGTAAAGGCCCTGCCAACCTGTCTGCCCTCCTTACCATTTGTCTCCACACTTCCCGGGCTGTGTGTGCACCACGCCAGTAAGGGGGAGTTAGATAAGGCGAACTCTAAGTAAGACGGAAGGTACTGATATAATTGAAATTTTTGAGGAACTAGTATTCCCTTTTGTTACAGCATATAATAAGCATCTATGCTGACTTACTGTTTGTGTGTTTTGTCTGAGACAGAGTTTCATTGTGTCACCCAAGCTGGAGTGTGGTGATGTGATCTTGTCTCACCACAACCTCGGGTTCAAGCGATTCTCCTGCCTCAGCCTCCCAAGTAGCTGGGATGACAGGCACACACCACCACGCCCAGCTAATTTTTGTATTTTTAGTAGAGACAGGATTTCACCATGTTGGCCAGGCTGGTCTCGAATTCCTGACCTCAGGTGATTCACCCGCCTCAGGCTCCCAGAGTGCTGGAATTACAGGCATGAGCCACTACGCCCGATGGACTTACTGTTTGTGAATAAACGGTTTTCATCTGGCTTTCTGAAATGTTGACAAGAATCACAACTAGTTCATGCTGCTTTCTCCATATTTCCTAGGCTTCTAGGGATCCCAGTAAGGAATATTTCTCCTTGGAACAGTTAAAAAATGTTGTGCTTAATAAAACCAAAGAGAGACACACACACACATACACTCCCTTCCCACAAAAACCCAAACAAGGCTGAGAGCGGTGGCTCACGCCTGTAATCCCAGCACTTTGGGAGGCCAAGGTGGGTGGATCACGAGGTCAGGAATTTGAGACCAGCCTGGCTAACATGGTGAAACCCCATCTCTATTAAAAATACAAAAATTAGGCCAGGCTTGGTGGCGTACGCCTGTAATCCCAGCACTTTGAGAGGCTGCGGTGGGCGGATGGCGAGGTCAAGAGATCGAGACCATCCTGGCCAACATGGCGAAACCCCATCTCTACTAAAAATACAAAAATCGGCCGGGCGCGGTAGTTCATGCCTGTAATCCCAGCACTTTGGGAGGCCAAGGCAGGCTGATCACAAGGTCAGGAGATCGAGACCATCCTGGCTAACATGGTGAAACCCCGTTTCTACTGAAGAATACAAAAAATTAGCCGGGCGTGGTGGCAGGAGCCTGTAGTCCAAGCTACTCAGGAGGCTGAGGCAGGAGAATGGCGTGAACCCGGGAGGTGGAGCTTGCAGTGAGCGGAGATTGTGCCACTGCACTCCAGCCTGGGCGACAGAGCAAGACTCTGCCTCAAAAAAACAAAACGAAAAAAAAAATACAAAAATCAGTTGGGTGTGGTGCTGTGTGCCTGTAGTCCAGGCTACTTGGGAGGCTGAGGCAGGAGAATCCCTTGAACCTAGGAGGCGGATGCAGTGAGGCGAGATCAGGCCACTGCACTCCAGCCTGGTGACAGAGCGAGACTCTGTCTCAAAAAATCCCGCCAAAAACCCCCAAAATGAGCCTGTAATCCCAGCTACTCACGAGGCTGAAGCAAAAGAATTGATTGAACCCAGGAGGCGGAGGTTGCAGTGAGCTGAGATCACACGCTACTACACTCCAGCCTGCGTGACAGAGCAAGACTCCATCTCAAAAAAAAAACAAAACCCAAACAAAAGCAATTGTTCCCCAACACAATGACAAAAGATCTGAAACAATCATTGTATCATGACTAAAGGGAAATAATAATTTGGTGACTATTTCTTTTGAGAAGACTTTTGTGTGACATCTTTAGAGAAAGGTAGTACCTATGTGTAAACATATCACACATATGTACATGGACACAGAGAGGGGTCCATTTTAACTTCTGTTTTCTTTCATCTCCCAATATACATTGTATCTCTTTTCATTTCATTGTGTTTGGAGAAGGATTTTTATACATTTGCATTTTGAATTAAATCTAAATCCTCTTTAACATAGGATGGGGAGGAAAAAAAAGACTCACTAATGCCAATTTAGTTTCAGCCATTTTATGCAGGAATCCAAAAGCATCAGATTTCCGTGTACTCTGGGAACAATATATAGCATGAACAAAAGGTTACAGAGGGAAGAAAATGTAATTGATTCTGAAGAGCGTGAACATCTGCAAAGAACATATTGTAAGAGAAAATGATCTCTGAGGGTCCTACTTACGATGAAACAGTTTCTAGCTACCCATGTCAGACAAATAGCTGCCTTACACACCTCTCTCAAAGTCCAATCCCTAAGCAGAGCAGGACAACTGATGCTTAAAGTAGTCTTACTTTTACTTTCTGAAACATGGAAGCAAATAGAAACATGGTAAAAGACTTCACAAAACTAAACTCCTCTAGTGGTAATGAGCTAATGTAATGTACTTAGAGAAAAAGTCAGAAAAAACTATAGTCTGGTCAAAATTCTGTCATTAAATTGCGGCCAAGTCAATTGGTCTCTTTGAGCCTCAAGGTCCTCAACTTTGAAATGGGAGGGCTGGACCGACAAGGGTCTTTTAGAATGTTGTCTAGGATTATCAGATTAACAGAGTACCTTTTCTTCTAGAACTCTCTTGAGTGTTAAGACTTTCAATTTTGGATGGAAAGAACAAAAATTCTAACACAACTGATTTAAGAACATCAACATTTATTTAACATGATAAAAAAGAAATGAGATATGAACATTTGCATTTAAACAATAGTAAGTAGCCTTTAATACATTACATGTGCTCATTGTATAATATATACACAATGAACATAATTACATTTGTACACAAACTAAGTACTGGATTTGAAAACCTGCTTATTGCTGTACACATGTATTCCAATGAAATATAAGCCCAGTACTTCAAAATACCTACACTTTTTTTTTTTTTTTTTTAAGAAAAGATAAGCGGTAACATTTGTGTTTAAGCTGACAGGAGTGTGGCAGTAACTGCTGACATTGCAATCGGACTAAGAAAGAATTAGAGCAGAAAACAGGACATACTTCACTTAGCAATAAAATGGCACATTTTAAATATATATATATATATATATATAAAATTTTTACAAATCAAGTGTGAAACAAAAGCACTGCAGTAGCCAAAATGGGAAGAAAAGAAAAAAAAAAGAAAAAGAAAACAAGCTTCATTGGAAATAATAACTAACTTAAGAAAATGAAAAGCAAAAAAAAAAATATATATATAAATTCACCTAGACTTCAGAAACATCAAAATCTGGAAATCAGCAACTAAGTAAGCTCTGGCAATAGACTGCACATTAAAAAGCACCTTTACTTATGTGCTCTGAAATCATAGCAGCAAGCTGGTGTCAGAATAATAACCTTGAGATTACGGAGTGTACATATGGGCCATTAAAGCTGTTTTGGAATAAACATTTTCCAGAAGTGATAAAATGATGCTCTGTGACCAAAAGCATCAGAACTATGAATTTCATAGATTTAAAATATACTGTACAATATCTTCTTACACTGCTGAAGGTCCATGTCTTTAGCTTTGAATGGTTTCAACAGAAGTCAGTATAGCTGAAAAATAAGAGAGAGGAAATTACTTTGACACCTGCAATGTTAATTAATTACCATTTCCCAAAGTAACTAAGGGTGACATTCTATAACAACAGAACTGACAAGCATGGCCATGAAAATCCTAAAACACAATACAACCAAAGGATATTTTTCTTCATTTCCATAGCTTAATTCACAAAGCAAAGAAACATAATACAATTTTTTTTTTTTTTTTTTTTTTTTTGAGACAGGGTCTCACTCTGTTGCCTAGGCTGGGGTGCAGTGGTGTGATCCTGGCTCTCTGCAACCTCTGCCTCCTTCCTGGGTTCAAGTGATTCTCCTGCCTCAGTCTCCCAACTAGCTGGAATTACAGGCATGTATCACCATGCCTGGCTAATTTTTGTATTTTTAGTAGAGATGGGGTTTCACCATGTTGGCCAGGCTGGTCTCGAACTCCTGGCCTCAAGTGATCTGCCTGCCTTGGCCTCCCAAAGTGCTAGGATTAAAGGCATGAGCCACTATACCCGGCCCCACAAGGAAACATAATGTAATGCAATTCTTCTTCTTCCTTCTCCTCCTCCTCCTCATTTATTATTATTATTATTATTATTATTATTATTATTATTATTATTATTATTATTTTGGAGACGGAGTCTCACTCTGTTGCCCAGGGTGGAGTGCAGTGGCGCAATCTCAGCTCACTGCAACCTCTGCCTCCCGGGTTCCAGCAATTCTCTTGCCTCAGCCTCCTGAGTAGCTGGGACTACAGGCGCACGTCGCCACACCCAGCTAATTTTTTGGGTTTTAGTAGAGATGGGGTTTCACTGTGTTGCCCAGGCTAGTCTCAAACTCTTGAACTCAGGTAATCCGCCCACCTCAGCCTCCCAAAGTGCTAGGATTACAGGTGTGAGCCACTGCGCCTGGCTTTCTTATTATTTTTGAGATGGAGTCTCACTCTGTCGCCAGGCTGGAGTGCAGTGGCGCCATCTTGGCTCACTGCAACTTCCACCTCTCGGGTTCAAGTGATTTTCCTGCCTCAGTCTCTAGAGTAGCTGAGACTACAGGTGCACGCCACCACACCCAGCTAATTTTTATATTTTTAGTAGAGATGGAATTTCACCATGTTGGCCACAATGGGCTCGATTTCCTGACCTTGTGTTCCGCCCGCCTCGGCCTCCCAAAGTGTTGGGATTACAGATGTGAGCCACTGTGCCTGGCCAACATAATGCAATTATAAATAGCAATACAGAATAAAAAATGTACCGCCGGCAACGGCAACCCCCTTTGGGTCTCCTCCCATTTTATTGGAGCTCTGTTTTCACTCTATTAAATCTTGCAACTGCAAAAAAAAAAAAAAAAAAAAAAAAAAAAAAAAAAAAAAAATCCAAACTTATAGCTGAATCCAAAAGATCAACAAAATGAGCAAACATCTGCATAACTCCACTAAAATATGTAATAATATATTGAGCTGCCTACATAGTAGTGTCATTTGTAAAGGTTTCCTAAATCCTGCCAAAACCGCCAGTTCAGAAAGATGGCATATGCATAATAGGAAGATATAAAATAATAAATACAAGTTTTCATGCCCTTTAGTTGTTTGTGGTGGCTGCATACCATGAGACTAGAAAATATCTGACAATAATTATCCCTCATTACAGTATGCCACTGCTCTTGGAATAAGAGGAAAACAAAATAAAATCCTGTAACAATTGAAGGAACCTGGAAATATACTTGAGTTTTAACTCAGAATATTCTTTATTATTGGAAAGATATGTGTATAGTCATAACCTGTTTATTGAATCAAAATATTATGTGAATGGCTCTTAATGAATCAAATGAGTCCAATGTTTATTTTTCCTATGTTTTGTGTTATTATGTCACCAGTAGCAACCGTCACTTTTTTTTTTTTCCTTTTTTGAGACAGAGTTTTGTTCTTGTTGCCCAGGCTGGAGTGCGATGGCATGACCTCGGCTCACTGCAACCTCTGCCTCCGGGTTCAAGCGATTCTCCTGCCTCAGCCTCCCAAGTAGCTGGGATTACAGGCATGTGCCACCACGCCCAGCTAATTTTGTATTTTTAGTAGAGACTGGGTTTCTCCATGCTGGTCACGCTGGTCTTGAACTCTTGACCTCAGGTGATCTGCCTGCCTCAGCCTCCCAAAGTGTGGGATTACAGGTGTGAGCCACCGTGCCCAGATTTTTTTTTTTTTTGAGACAAAGTCTTGTTCTGTCACCCAGACTGGAGTGCAGTGGTGTGATCTTGGCTCATTGCAACCTCTGCCTCCCAGGTTCAAGCGATTCTCCTGTCTCAGCCTCCCAGGTAGCTGGGATTACAGGTGCCCAACACCATGCCCAGCTAATTTTAATTTTTGTATTTTTAAGTAGAGATGGGGTTTTACCATTTTGGCCAGGCTGGTCTTGAACTCCTGACCTCAAGTGATCCACCAGCCTTCGCCTCCCAAAGTGCTGGCATTACCACGCCTGGCCTCAACAGTCACTTCTAAACGTATTAAATGAAAAGTTTAAACACAGCCAGGTGTGGTGGCTCAATCTTGTCATCTCAGTGCTTTGGGAAACCGAGGCCGGCAGCGCGCTCGAGCTCAGGAGTTTGAGACCAGCCTGGGCAACATGGCGAAACCCCTACTCTACAAAAAATACAAAAAATCAGCCAGGCTTGGTCGCACATGCCTGCAGTCCCAGCTACTTGGGAGGCTGTCATGGGAGGCTCACTTAAGCCCAGGAGGACAAGGCTCCGAGATCTCACCATTGCATTCCAGCCTGGGCAACAGGGTGAGACCTGCTCTAAAGAAAGGAAAAAACAAAACAAAACAAAACCAAAAAGGCTTAAACACAAGTGACAGAGGCAAAACACAGGTAATACTGTAACAATTAGGTTATTTGTAACTCTCCAGCAAGCGCTTGAATCCTGCACAGACACCAACCGACAACAGACAACAGCCTCTTTGAGGTTCCAGGTAGACATAGTCTCAAATAGGAGTTACAAATATGGAAAGACAACAAAAAACTTTGGGCTTAAAAAAAGGGCACAGATTATAGTTGCTACAAAAAGGTGTGAAAGGAAGTAGATTCGAGAAAACAGGATGGGAGGAAATATTTGCAAACTATAAATCCAACAAAGGACTAATATCCAGAATCTGGAAGGAACTCAAAACAAATCAGCAAGGAAAAAAACCAAATAATCCCATCAAAAAGTGGGCAAATGACACGAATAGGCATTTCTCAAAAGAAGATACACAACGAGATGCCTCCTTATTCCTGCAAGAATGCCATAATTGGCCAGATGCAGTGGGTCATGTCAGCACTTTGGGAGGCTGAGGTGGCTGGATCACGAGGTGAAGAGATGGAGACCATCCTGGCCAACATGGTGAAACCCCATCTCTACTAAAAATACAAAAATTAGCTGGATGTGGTGGCGGGCGCCTGTAGTCCCAGTTACTCGGGAGGCTGAGGCAGGAGAATTGCTTGAACCCGGGAGGCGGAGATTGAAGTGAGCCAAGATTGTGCCACTGCACTCCGGCCTGGTGACAGAGCGAGACTCCATCTCAAAAAAAAAAAAAAAAAGAATGGCCACAATTTAAAAGTCAAAAAACAACAGACGTTGGTATGGATGTGGTGAGAAGGAAACACTTTTACATTGCCAGTAGAGATGTAAACTAGCACAACCACTATGGAAAACAGTGTGGAGATTCCTTAAAGAACAAAAAGTAGATCT
Organism: Rhinopithecus roxellana; assembly: GCF_007565055.1. Lineage (NCBI taxonomy): Eukaryota > Metazoa > Chordata > Mammalia > Primates > Cercopithecidae > Rhinopithecus > Rhinopithecus roxellana. The sequence continues at coordinate 126,838,515 of NC_044558.1, read as the reverse complement.
ACGATTTGATCTAGCAATCCCACTAACCCAAAAGAAAACGAGTTATTACACGAAAAAGATACATGCATGTTTATAGCAGCACAATTTGCAACTCCAAGGGTATGCAACCAACCTAAGTGTCCATCAACCAAGGAGTGGATAAAGAAAATGTGGTTTATATACACCATGGAATACTACTCAGTAATAAAAAGGAATACAATAATGTATTTTGCAGCAACTTGGATGGAGCTGGAGGCCATTATTCGAAGTAAAGTAACTCAGGAAAGGAAAACCAAATATCATATGTTTTCACTTGTAAGTTGGAGCTATGCTATGGGTATGCGAAGGCATACAGTGTGGTATAATGGACTCTGGAGACTCACAAGGGAGAGGGTGGAAGGTCACAGAAGGATAAAAAAATACATATTGGCTACAACATACACTACTCGAGTAATGGGTGCACTAAAATCTCAGACTTCACCACTGTACAATTCTTTCATGTAACCCAAAACCACTTATACCCAAAGCTAGTGAAATTTAAAACATACTTGAAAAGAAAGAAAAAAGGCTGGGTGTGGTGGCTCACACCTGTAATCTCAGCACTTTGGGAGGCTAAGGCAGACAGATCACTTGAGCTCAGGAGTTTGAGACCAGCCTGGGCAATATGGTGAAAACTCCATCTCTACAAAAAAATTAGGCTGGCATGGTGGCACACAACTGTAGTCCCAGCTACTCAGGGGGCTGAGGTGGGAGGACTGCTTGAGCCTGGGAGGTCAGCCTGCAGTGAGCCACTGAGCCATGATCTTGCGCCACTGCACTCCAGCCCGGGTGACAGAGTAAGACCCTGTCTCAAAAAAAAGAGAAATAAAAGAAATATTTTCGCCGGGCGCGGTGGCTCAAGCCTGTAATCCCAGCACTTTGGGAGGCCGAGATGGGCGGATCACGAGGTCAGGAGATCGAGACCATCCTGGCTAACACGGTGAAACCCCGTCTCTACTAAAAACTACAAAAAACTAGCCGGGCGACGTGGCGGCGCCTGTAGTCCCAGCTACCCGGGAGGCTGAGACAGGAGAATGGCGTGAACCCGGGAGGTGGAGCTTGCAGTGAGCTGAGATCCGGCCACAGCACTCCAGCCTGGGTGACAGAGCGAGACCCCGTCTCAAAAAAAAAAAAAAAAAAAAAAAAAAGAAATATTTTCAGAATGTAAAAATCAAAGAGGCTAGGCGCAGTGGCAGGTTAGCTTGAGTTCAGGAGCTTGAGACCAGCATAGGCAACTTAGTAAGACCGTCTCTACAAGAAAATCAAAATATTAGCCAGGTGTGGTGGCGTGGACTTGTGATCCCAGCTACTTGTAAGGCTGAGGCAGAAGGACTGCTTGAGCCCAGGACGTCAAGGCTGCAGTGAGCTGTGATTATGCCACTATACTCCAGCATGGGTGACATCTCTGAAAAAAGAAATAACATAAAAAAAAAACAAAGAAAATAAAAAAATAGGCCGGGCGCGGTGGCTCAAGCCTGTAATCCCAGCACTTTGGGAGGCCGAGACGGGCGGATCACGAGGTCAGGAGATCGAGACCATCCTGGCTAACACGGTGAAACCCCGTCTCTACTAAAAAATACAAAAAACCAGCCGGGCGAGGTGGCGGGCGCCTGTAGTCCCAGCTACTCGGGAGGCTGAGGCAGGAGAATGGCGTAAACCTGGGAGGCGGAGCTTGCAGTGAGCTGAGATCCGGCCACTGCACTCCAGCCTGGGCGACAGAGCGAGACTCCGTCTTAAAAAAAAATAAATAAATAAAAATAAAAATAAAAGATGTTAGTACTAATGCTTATAATGTCTCTATATGTTTTTGCTGCTTATAATTGTTCAGCAGAAATTGGTGGTAATCCTAAAGCACCAAACTTTACTAGATATGGTAGATGCTGTGAGAAAGAAAATGCAGAAAGAGGCATAACATTCTTACTCTATACCAGAGCTTTTATAAAAAGTTAAAAAACATTTAGAGTACTCTATAAGTACTAAATTATACGTTAAAATTAGCAACTGTCTAGAAAGTTTAAAAGTAAGAATTTAGGAAATTATTCTCAATTATAAATCTGTGCTCTAAGGAACACTGTTCAAGAAAGGATTCCTTCTTCTCCCTGATACCATCCACGGTTTTAGTAACTACCTCCGTGACTTAATAGAATGCAATTACTTAGAAATAATATCAGATAGACATTAAAGATTTTAATATTCTATCAAGTTGGCTGTATCATAAACATTTCATTGTCATTGACAATAATTAGCAAATTCCCAGTGGGCAGACACGTTACACTAACTGTAAAAAGCATTACACAGTCAACGCGTAATGACTTAAACAGAATTCTCAGGTCAGGCTATGGAAAGGAACATTAAGTAGAAGCACAGCTGCACAACACTGCAAGTCTTGGCACAGGCCATACCCTCCAAATTTTGTTGTTTTTCTGGATGATGAAATAAGAGACAAAGAAAATGCTGTCACACAGCAAATCATCGGAAGAGCCAATGTTAGCAATCTGTTACTGACCCTGGTTCCAAGATACGGCCTACTTGTTCTGCCAACTATCCCTATGCACAGTCCAGAACTAATCCCAGTTTTGATTCACTAAACCAACAGATGAGTCATAAAATACAAGTGAAAAACTTTAAAGCACAAATGCAAAGGGAAATGACGTACTTCTTCTGGGACTACACACACATGAAATGTGATCCTTCTGTGAGCTGCGGCTGAGTGGACGGAACTGGCGATGCCGAGGACTCAGGAGATGGGGACAGACTTTTCACTAAAACACACAAAGAAAATGGGAGAAGATAAAAATCTTTAAGACACATTTGGAGAAGTAAATCCTGATGCTGTAGTCCCACAAAAATGAGAACATGTTTTGAGAAGTAACAGATGCATTTGGTTCTACTGTGATTCTTTCTTTTTAAATAAGTAAAAACAAATTTTTATTAATCGAGATGTGGTCTATGTTGTCCAGGCTGGTCTCGAACTCCTGGCATCATGCGATCCTCCCATCTCGGTCTCCCAAAGTGTTGGGATTATGTGCCCAGCCTGTTATTTTCTTCTTTTTTTTGTTTTTTGTTTTTTTTAAATATACAGAGTCTTGCATTGTCGCCCAGGCTGGAGTGCAGTGGCACGATCTCGGCTCACTGCAAGCTCTGCCTCTTGGGTTCAGTCCATTCTGCTGCCTCAGCCTCCCAAGTAGCTGGGACTACAGGTGCCTGCCACCACGCCCGGCTAATTTCTTGTATTTTTAGTAGAGATGGGGTTTCATCGTGTTAACCAGGATGATCTCGATCTCCTGACCTTGTGATCTGCCCGCCTCGGCCTCCCAAAGTGCTGGCATTACAGGCATGAGCCACCGCGCCCGGCCGCCCAGCCTGTTATTTTCTAATCTGCAGTCTAATTATTCAGTATAAAATGTTTCCTGAAGACTATTTTTTTTTTTCTTTTGGCTGGGTGTGGTGGCTCATGTCTGTAATCCCACCACTTTGGGAGGCTGAGGCTGGCGGACCATTTGAGGTCAGGAGTTCGAGACCAGCCTGGCCAACATGCCGAAACCCCGACTCTAGTAAAAATACAAAAATTAGGGCCGGGCGCGGTGGCTCAAGCCTGTAATCCCAGCACTTTGGGAGGCCAAGGCGGGCGGATCACGAGGTCAGGAGATCGAGACCATCCTGGCTAACACGGTGAAACCCCGTCTCTACTAAAAAATACAAAAAAAACTAGCCGGGCAAGGTGGCTGGCGCCTGTAGTCCCAGCTACTCCAGAGGCTGAGGCAGGAGAATGGCGTAAACCCGGGAGGCGGAGCTTGCAGTGAGCCGAGATCCGGCCACTGCACTCCAGCCTGGGCGACAGAGTGAGACTCCGTCTCAAAAAAATAAAAAAATAAAAAAAAAAGAAATACAAAAAACTAGCCGGGCGAGGTGGCGGGCGCCTGTAGTCCCAGCTACTCGGGAGGCTGAGGCAGGAGAATGGCGTAAACCCGGGAGGCGGAGCTTGCAGTGAGCCGAGATCCGGCCACTGCACTCCAGCCTGGGCGACAGAGCGAGACTCCGCCTCAAAACAAAACAAAAAAAATACAAAAAAATACAAAAATTAGTCAGACATGGTAGCTCGTGCCTGTATTCCTAGCTACTCAGGAGGTCGGGGCAGGAGAAGTGCTTGCTTGAACCCAGGAGCCGGAGGCTGCAATGAGCTGAGATCTCACCTCTGTACTTTAGCCTGGGCAAGACAGCAAGACTTTGTCTCAAACAACAACAACAACAACAACTTTTTTTTTTTTTTTTTGCTTTGAGGTTAATTTTCTGTTGCAACTTTTCTAGTTTTATGCAGCTATATACTACAGATGATTTAAATGCTGTGGTTTTAATACTATCATACCACTTTGATCCAGACCTGCTGCATAATAACCAAAACTGGCCAGTGACAATTTTTTTTTTAACAGTGAGACCTCCTGTGCACACTACCTTATTTATTTATTTAGAGACAGAGTTTTGCTCTTGTCACCCAGGGTGGAGCGCAGGGGCGTGATCTTGGCTCACTGCAACCTCCGCTCCTGCGTTCAAGCAATTCTCTGCCTCAGTCTCCTGAGGAGCTGGTATTGGAGGTGCCTGCCCGGCTAATTTTTTGTATTTTTAGTAGAGATGGGGTTTCACCATCTTGGCCAGGCTGGTCTTGAACGCCTGACCTTGTGATCCACCTGCCTCGGCCTCCCAAAGTGCTGGATTATAGGCGTGAGCCACCGCGCCCAGCTGAAAGATTTTATTAGAAAAAGTTTACTCTATATGTTAAAATTGAAAGGAAAAAGCAAAACCAAAACCAATGTGTTGATCCCTCTGCCAGGGTGGACTCTGGCAGGGACCATACCCCTCCTGAAGGTACACTTGGGGAGGCAAATGCTGACTTATCTATAGTCAAGGTACTTAAGTGATTCCCTTCTTAGAATCTCCCCATGGAAAATAAATTTAGAAGTTCAGAGGAAGCACCAGGTAGAAAATTATGAAATGTATACTATCTACCTGCCATTGTTTGATTTCCTCTAGAAACCTCAGGAGTTGATTCGTAAGAAATAACAGTTTCTTCCTGTTCGTCAACATTGTTCTTTGTATTTTCTTCAGGATGGTCTTCTGGTTTATGATTTGTGATCTGTGTTTCATCTTGAGGGCTGATGAAAATAGATTGGTATTTAAAAATTTGTCACTATAGAATACAATTAATTTTTCTTCTTTTTTTGTTATAAAAGATGCCACCACCTATGTTTAACAACTAACATTTTCTTACAATTAATCTTTTTTCTTTTGAAAGTTTTAAACAAAAGAATTAGAGCAAATAATAAACCTGTATATTCATTTCAATAATTACTCAGTTTGCCAATCTTGCTTCATCTAAGCCCTAAAACCCTCGCTCCCTAAACCATTTAAAGCAGATTCTAGGTATGATATTTAATCTGTAATTACTTCAGTACATATTTTTAATATGTTAATGTCATCAAATATCCAGTCAGTGCTTAAATTTTCCTGGTGCCTCATAATGTCATTTTAGAATGAGAATCAGGATCCAAACAAAGTCCATATATTACCTGACAAATTCCTTAAAGTCTACTTTAATCCAGAACACACTGCCCCAGATCCCTTTTACTCTCTGCCATTTACATGTAAAAGAACCTGGTCTATCTGTCCTATATAGTTTATCACATTCTGGATTCTGATGATTGTATCCCTCAAGATTCTCTATAAAGTTATATTATTACTATCAATTTTTTTTTTTTTTTTTTTTTTGAGACAGAGTCTTGCTCTGTCGCCCAGGCTGGAGAGCAGTGGCATGATGTAGGCTCACTGCAACCTCCGTCTCCCAGGTTCCCGCCATTCTCCTGCCTCAGCCTCCAGAGTAGCAGGGACTACAGGCACCTGCCACCACATCCGGCTAACTTTTTGTATTTTTAGTACAGACGGGGTTTCACTGTATTAGCCAGGATGGTCTCGAAAGTCCTGACTTCCTGATCCGCCCGCCTCAGCCTCCCAAAGTGCTGGGATTACAGGCGTGAGGCACCGCGCCTGGCCAAAGTTGTATGATTTTAAGGCTTATTCAAATTTAGGGTTTGGTGGGGCAAGTAACATTTCATTAGGTGGGTGTCATGAACTATCGCATTAACAGATTGTTTCTCCGTTTCTACAAAAACTAGCTGGGCACAGTGGCAGGCGCCTGTAAACCCAGCTACTTGGGAGGCTGAGGCAGGAGAATCGCTTGAATCAGTGGGGGCAGAGGTTGCAGTGAGCCAAGATTGCACTACTGCACTCCAGCATGTGGACCACAGAGTAAGACTCCATTCCCCCCCGCCCCCCCCAAAAAAAAGATCAGTGAGTTCAGGGGTTATTGGGTTGACCCATTCGTATAAAGCTCCTTGTCAGATTTTCAGCTGACAGCTTTGCCAGCCACTGAGGAATACTGTTCCAATCCAGTATTTCATTAGGGTTAGCAAAGCAATGACATTCTTTTTTTTTTTTTTTTTTTTTTTTTGAGGCAGATTCTAACTCTGTCGCCCAGGCTGGAGTACAGTGGCAGGATCTTGGCTCACTGTGACCTCCGCCTCCCTGGCTCAAGGAATTCTTGTGCCTCAGCCTCCCAAGCAGGTGGGATGACAGGCATGTGTCACTATGCCCAGATAACTTTTGTATTTTTAGTAGAGACAGTGTTTCACCATATTATTGGCCAGGCTAGTTTCAAACTCCTGACCTCAATTGATCTGCCTGCCTCGGCCTCCCAAAGTGCTGGGATTTCAGGCATGAGCCACTGTGACTGGCCACAAAGCAATGATATTGACTCTTGCTTGAAATTCTTCTAAAAATAAAAGTTTCCTCAAACTATTTGGTTACAGTTTGTGAAAAAAACATGATAAATACTTGATCCTTTCCCTTAATGTAGCAAGTTTTGGAATAAAAGTTGATTCTCTAGTATCCTCTAAAATGGTCAACAAATAATTTTTTTGTTGTTGTATCATTATGAACTCATCAATTTTTAATATACCGAGTGTGTTTTAATCTATGTTTCTTAATAGAAAAATTCAGCAGAGATATTTTTCTTATCAGACATTGCCAAATACTTTTCAAATTCAATCTTGCTATTCATTTAAGCAATAAAGGCATTCCTAATCACATTAAACCATAGCATTTCTGTTTTCTAGTGCTGGTAATATTTTTAACAGAGGGAAAGATTGAAGATATACTCTTAGGAAGGTCAGTTAAGGCTAGTATGGTGACTCATGTCTGTAATCGCAGCACTTTGGGAGGCTGAGGTGGGTGAATCACCTGAGGTCAGGAATTTGAGGCCAGCCTGGCCAACATGGTGAAACCCCGTCTCTACTAAAAAATACAAAAATTAGCTGGGCATGGTGGCATGTGCCTGTAATCCCAGCTACTTGGGAGGCTGAGGCAGGAGAATCGCTTGAACCCAGGAGGTGGAGGTTGCAGTGTGCCTAGATTGCACTACTGCACTCCAGCCCGGGTGACAGAGTGAGACTCTGTCTCCAAAAAAAAAAAAAAAAAAAAAAAGAAGGCTAGTTAAGAAATACAGCTAAAAGATGGCCAGGTGCGATGGCTCATGCCTGTAATCCCAGCACTCTGGGAGGCCGAGGCGGGTGGATCATGAGGTCAGGAGATTGAGACCATCCTGGCTAACATGGTGAAACCCCATCTCTACTAAAAATACAAAAAAAAAAATTAGCCGTGCGTGGTGGTGGGCGCCTGTAGTCCGAGCTACTTGGGAGGCTGAGGCAGAAGAATTGCCTGAACCTGGGAGGCGGAGGTTCCCCTCCGGGAACCGAGCGCAGTGAGCTGAGATTGCGCCACTGCACTCCGGCCAGGGCAACAGAGTGAGACTCTGTCTCAAAAAAAAAAAAAAGAAAAAAAAAAGAAAAAAAGAAATATAGCTAAAAGGAAAAAGAAAAATCACCGTAATTTCTGGAACTCTTATGAGACAGCTTAGAATTTTGACCACTGTCAATCATTACCTGGGAAGATTGATTTCAGGACCCGCTACAGGTAGCAAAATCTGCAGATGCTCAAGTCCTTGATATCAAATGGCACAGTACAGTTGGCCCTCCATATCCATGGGTTCTGAATCCATGGATATGGAGGGCCTACTGTATAGGCAGTGCTGAACTGCTTACTCTGCTACAGCTTATATGCCTTTTGACTTTTTTTTTTTTAAAGGTATTTATCTCTCTTTGAAAAATTTTTTTGAGACAGGGTCTTGCCCTGTTGCCCAGGCTAGAGTGCAGTGACGTGATTATGGCTCACTGCAGCCTTGCCCTCCCAGGTTCAAGCAATCCTCCCACCTCAGTTTCCTGAGTAGTTGGAACTACACGCAGGCACCTGGAGTAAAGCATCATTTATTGAATACTTCCTGCGTGCTAAGCACAGTGTTAAGTGCTATACGTGTATTTTCCTTTTTCTTTTTTTTTTTCCTTTTCTTTTGAGATGGAGTTTTACTCTGTCACCCAGGCTGGAATGTAGTGGTGTGATCTCAGCTCACTGCAATCTCTGCCTCCTGAGTTCAAGCATTTCTTCTGCCTCAGCCTCCCAAGTAGCTGGGACCACAGGCATGCACCACTATGTGTGGCTAATTTTTGTACTTTTAGTAGAGACAGGGTTTTACCATGTTGGCCAAGTTGGTCTCAAACTCCTGACTTCGAGTGATCTGCCCCCGTTGGCCTCCCAAAGTGCTGGGATTATAGGCATAAGCCACTGCTCCCTGCCACATGTGTTTTCATATTAATCTTTACAATATACCTGTCAGATACTGCTATGATGCCTTTTTTTTTTTTTTCGCGATAGAGTCTCACTCTGTTGCCCAGGCTGGAGTGTACTGGCATAATCACGGGTCACTGCAGCCTCGAGCTCCTAGGCTCAAGTGATCCTCTCACCTCAGCCTCCGAGTAGCCAGGACTACAGGCACATGCCACCATGCCTGGCTAATTTTTTTTTCAGAGATGAGGTCTCATTACATTGCCCAGGCTGGCCTTGAATTCCTGGGCTCAGGTGATCCTCCTGCCTTGGCCTTTCAAAGTGCTGGAGTTATAGATGTGCACCAGTGCAGCCAGCCCTACCGCCATCTTTACAAGTGAGGAATGTGCAGTTTAAGAGGTTATATAACTTGCTCAAGATTCTATAGCTCTTAGCTAGCTAAGCTGGGGCTGAAATCCAGTACTCTTGACTCTAAAGTTCACCATTTTTAAGCAGTTATACAAATTTGTGAATGATTCCTTTGCTCTTCTTAAATATTACCTGAATGTAACATCCTCAGGCATTTTTTCTTTGTTTCTTTCTTTATCCATCATTTCCACAGAATTTACTCCATTTGGCTCAGGTTCAAAAAGCATTTCATATGAAATGTTTTCAGTTTTTTTAAACTATAGAATAAAAAAGAAAAATTTTCGTTTCAAAGAATTCTTATCCCATTAGATTAGCAAATCTAAAATAATTCCAAAATACAGTTTATTAAACAATCATACTCTATCAAATATTTAGTGATAATAAATTTAGGTTCAAGTATATTAAGAATATTAACATTCTTTTTTTTTTTTTTTTTTTTTGAGATGGAGTCTCGCTCTGTCACCCAGGCTGGAGTGCAGTGGCCAGATCTCAGCTCACTGCAAGCTCCACCCCCCGGGTTTAAGCCATTCTCCTGCCTCAGCCTCCCAAGTAGCTGGGACTACAGGCGCCCGCCACCTCGCCCGGCTAGTTTTTTGTAGTTTTTAGTAGAGACGGGGTTTCACCGTGTTAGCCAGGATGGTCTCGATCTCCTGACCTCGTGATCCGCCTGTCTCGGCCTCCCAAAGTGCTGGGATTACAGGCTTGAGCCACCGCGCCCGGCCAGAATATTAACATTCTTTACTACTAGGATGCAAAAAGTTATTTGTCTAAAGAGATGATGCAGGCCGGGCACAGTGGCTCACACCTGTAATCCCAGCACTTTGGGAGGCCGAGATGGGCAGATCACGAGGTCAGGAGTTCGAGACCAGCCTGGTCAACATGGTGAAACCCCGTCTCTACTAAAGATACAAAAAATTAGCTGGGCGTGGTGGCACATGCCTGTAATCCTAACTACGTGGGAGGCTAAGGCAGGAGAATCGCTTGAACCTGGGAGGCGGAGGTTGCAGTGAGCCAAGATCACGCTGCTGCACTCCAGCCTGGGCGACAGGGTGAGATTCTGTCTCAAAAAAAAAGAGATGATACATATTGCAACAGACCTAGCTGTTGGGATATAAGATTCTTTAACAGGGATTAATGATAATTTAATCTAGCCCTGACTGATTATGTTTTACATTTTCAGTTAATGCAGTTTTTAAAAAAAAATTTTTCTTTTTTCTTTCTTTTTTTTTTGGAGACGGAATCTCACTCTGTCCTCCAGGCTACAGGGCAGCGGCGCGATCTTGGCTCACTGCAACCTCCGCCTCCCAGGTTCAAGCAATTCTCCTGCTTCAGCCTCCCGAGTAGGGATTACAGGTATGTGCCACCATGACTGGCTAACTTTTGTATTTTTTAGTAGAGACAGGGTTTCACTATGTTGGCCAGGCTGATTTTGAACTCCGGGCCTCAAGTGATCCACTCATCTCGGCCTCCAAAGTGCTGGGATTACACGCGTGAGCCACTGTGCCAGGCCGCAATTTTTTTTTTTTTTGAAACAGGATCTCACTCTGTGGCCCATTTCTACTCACTGCAACTTGAGCTCAGGTGATCCTCCCACCTGCTTCCCCAGTAGCAGTTGGGATTACAGATGCATGCCACCACACCTGGCTAATTTTTGTATTCTTAGTAGAGACAGGGTTTCACCATGTTGCCCAAGCTGGTCTCACACTCCTGAGCTCAAGTGATCTGCCTGCCTCAGCTTCTCAAAGTGCTGGGATTATACACACGAGCCACTGTGTCTGGCCAATTAATGCATGCTTTGATGTGGCTGAATACATCAATCAAACTAAAGAAAGCTTATTTTTTCATTTAGCTCTATGGCCTCTGTGACTGAAAGAAATATACTTTATTTTCAACCTTACCACTTGATTTAATCTTCACTAATCTATTCCTTTGGAATACCTTTCTTAAAATAATCTCCCTACCTCTTTGCTGAAGTCCACATTTTGGGGTTCAGTTTCTTTTAGTTGAATAATTTCTGCTGTGGGAGTTTCACGGTCTGGCTTTACATCATTTTCTCTAATGACAATGTCCAGTTCCTTAACGTTATCATCCTTCCTTCGAGTCTGCTCAAAAGACATAGAGCATTTTTATATTCATACTGTGCATGCATGTATATGTTATAAATAGTGCCTGTTAATTCTGAAAATAGAACAAAGCTGGATCTTCACTCATGAAGTTTTCTTATGAAAACTAACAAAGAAAATTTATATATATAGCACTATTCCACACATTTTTCTCATTTCTTTTAGAAAAAAACATTTATTTTGTAATTTGCAGAATGTGCCACAATTCAAACTGCTGCTTTGTTTAGTCTCCTTTAGCAATGCCTGCTTTTGATTAGATGGAAAGAGGGGATGTCCATTAGGACAGGAAAGCATGTTCAGCTGATGCATTCAGTTTATGCCATTATAGACAAACTTTTAAGATACTACTGCTAGGTGACAAGTGTCTACAAACAGGGACAGACCAGACAGAAGCTACTGAACAGGTTGACTAGGCTGCTATCTCTGAATTTATAAAGAGGGGCAAAAAAACAAAACAAAACAAAAAAACAACAACAACAAAAAAAACAAAAAAACAAAAAAAAGAAACAAAATGGCATCACTTTTTAAGCCTTTTTTTTATTTTTATTTTTTTTTATTTTTATTTTTTTTTTTTGAGACAGAGTCTTGCTCTGTCACCCAAGCTGGAGTGCACTGGCCAGATCTCAGCTCACTGCAAGCTCCGCCTCCCGGGTTCACGCCATTCTCCTGCCTCAGCCTCCCGAGTAGCTGGGACTACAGGCGCCCGCCTCCTCGCCCGGCTAGTTTTTTTTTTTTTTTTTTTTGTATTTTTTAGTAGAGACGGGGTTTCACCGTGTTAGCCAGGATGGTCTCGATCTCCTGACCTTGTGATCCGCCCGCCTCGGCCTCCCAAAGTGCTGGGATTACAGGCTTGAGCCACCGCGCCCGGCCAAGCCTTTTTAAGTTGAGAGGTGATGGACAGCACACTTGGAACTTTATTTAGAAGCTCTCTCCTGCTACAATTTAGGTCATGTTAAATTAGGACACAAAGCAATACACATTTTATTGAGAGGGGAATTGGGGACTATCTTGGTAACCTGCATAGCATTTTACATTTGTTGAAAACCCTTTTATTTTCTTAGTGTCTGGGCAGCTGTATCATCACCGTACAGTTGAAGACATTAAGTCCACAACTGGTCCACGGCCATCCAACATGTAGTTTAGCTCTGGTCTCTTGAACTCAGGGTTATTTACATTTTACTTAGCTGTTTTAGCTTATTATTACAAGAATTAAATAATATAAAATAACTATCCATACTGCAGACCTTTTAAGACCCATCAATCATGTAACTCTGATTCCAAAATTCAGTGAGATTTACACAAAAGAATAATCAAATGCAATTCATATACCTGAGTAGTCCTAAATGGATTATCCCTTAAATTTGAAGGGCTTTGTAAGGGTGACTGGTCTGAAGCACCAATAACATTGAATCCTTTTTTCTTTTCCCTCAGGCACGCTTGTTGATGTCTTCTTATTCTTTCCATTTGCTCTTCCACCGTCATCCTAGGTCGAGTACTTTCAGCCAAACACAGCTGTTCCACTGCACTTCTTGGTCTTTCCTTCAATGTAAAAATGAACTATCAATACATAGATGAAAACTTTTGAAAAGTATGATGGAATAAAAAATTTTGTAAAGTGCATTTATTTATTTTGTTTTCAAAATCACAAGAGGAGGTTTTGAGTGTCATTTCGGTATCTCCAGAAAGGCACATGAAATTGCTACTTGATCCTTAACTGGTAATTGGTGAGGTATGGTCAATGACAGAAAGAAAAAGAGAGAAGATATTATAAGGGAGGAGAGACAAAAGAGGACCAAAAAGTTTTGTTTCTTTTTTTGTCTTAAAAAAAAAAAGTATATGGGCCAGGAGCGGTGGCTCACACCTGTAATCCCAGCACTTTGGGAGCCTGAGGTGGGTGGATTGCTTTAGCCCAGGAGTTTGAGACCAGCCTGGGCAATATGGTGAAAATCCATCTCTACCAAAAATACAAAAATTAGCCAGGCAGGTGTGGTGGTATACGCCTATAGTCCTAGCTACTTGGGAGGCTGATGTAGAAGGATGGTTTGAGCCCAGGAGGTGGAGGTTGCAGTGAGCTGAGATCGTGCTATTGCACTCCAGAATGGGCGACAGAACCAGACCCCATCTCAAACCAACCAACCAACCCCCATAATTCAGTTCCAGAAAATCTGGGTAAAACAAAAAACACCACCACCCCCACCATAAAAGGGCACGGCAGGCTGGGTACAGTGGCTCATGCCTATAATCCCAGCACTTTGGGAGGCTGAGGCAGGTGGATCACTTGAGGTCAGGAGTTCAAGACCAGCCTGGCCAACATGGCGAAAACCCATCTCTACAAAAGTACAAAAAAAATTAGCCAGGTATGGTGGCTCATGCCAGTAGTCCCAGCTACTCAGGAGGCTGAGGTGGGAGAATCACTTGAACTGGGAGGCAGAGGTTGCAGTGAACTGAGAGATTGTGCCAGCCTGGGCAATGAGTGAGAGTCTGTCTCATAAAGAAAAAAAAAAAAATAGAAAGAATATGGTAGCTCTGGAGTAAGCCAGTCCCATGACCCTGAAACAGAAAGCTGCATAAAACTCAAACGAGGAGAAAACCAGGGGCACGTGTCTAAATATTACAGATTTCTTTTATTTTGATGAAAATGTAATGTTTTAAGTTATACATTTACCGTGAAAAGACAAATAGAGCAAACACCCCTAGATATTTTCTTTCTCATCAGTAATAAAACCATGAAAACACTTATTTTCTATAAATCAGTCATATTTGAAAACGCTTAATGAAGTATACATATACATACATACATACATATATATACACACACACATATATATACACACACACATATATATACACACATATACATACAGTTGTTCCTTGAACAACACAAGATTGAGCTGCAGAAGTCCATTTATATGAGGATTGTTTTTAATAAAGGTTACACCAAGTGTGCCTGCCTCTCCTACTTCTACCTCTTTTGCCTCTGCCACTCCTGAGACAGTAAGAACAACTCCATTGCTGGGCATGGTGGCTCACACCTGTAATCCCAGCACTTTCGGAGGCTGAGGCGGGCGGATCATCACGAGGTCAGGAGTTAGAGACCAGCCTGGCCAACATGGTGAAACCCTTCGTCCACTAAAAATATAGAAATTAGCCGGGTGTGATGGCGGGCACCTGTAGTTCCAGCTATTCGGGAGGCTGAGGCAAGAGAATCATTTGAATCCGGGAGGCAGAGGTTGCAGTAAGCCGAGATTGCACCACTGCACTCCAGCCTGGGTGACAGGGAGACACTCGGTCTCCAGAAAAAAAAAAAAAAAAAAAAGAAAACCCCCCCAAAAAAACAACTTCCTCTTCTTCCACCCAGTCAATGTGAAGATGATGAGGATGAAAATCTTTATGATGAACTCTTTCCACTTAATAAATGGTAAAATATATTTTCCCTTCCTTGTGATTTTATTTATTTATTTTTTGAGACAGGCTATCGCTCTGTTGCCCAGGTTGGGGTGCAGTGGGGCGATCATGGCTCACCTTACCCTCCCATGCTCAAATCTCTTGAGCAGGTGAGACCATAGGTACTGGCCACTACGCCTGGCTAATTTTTTTTGGTAAGTTTTGTAGAGATGGGGTCTCCTTATGTTGCTCAGGCTAGTCTTGAATTCCTGGGCTCAAGCAATCCTCCAGACCTGGCCTCCCAAAGTGCTGGAATTATAGGTATGAGCTACTATGACTGGCCTAAACCTGCTAGTATCTTTCTGCTTGATTTTATATTTGTGTTTTTGTTTTTTTGAGACAGAGTTTCACACTCTCTTGCCCAGGCTGGAGTGCAGTGGTGCAATCTTGACTCAATGCGATCTCTGCCTCCTGGGTTCAACTGATACTCTCCTGAGTAGCTGAGACTACAGGCGCCTGCCACCACACTTACCTAATTTTTGGATTTTTAGTAGAGACAGGGTTTTACCATGTCGGCCAGGCTGGTCTTGAACTCCTGACTTCAAATGATCTGCCTGCCTGCCTAGGCCTCTCAAAGTGCTGGGATTACAGGTGTGAGCTATAGCACCTGGCCTCTGCTTGATTTTAAAATGCACTCTTTGTAGTCCTTTTTCTGTAGACTTGTTATTTTAGCTTTACCATTTCCAATGAAATCTTCCAATCTGTAAAAAATGCCTAACTCTCTGAACAAACAATAGTATTTCAGAATCATGACCATTAATGTTAATGCTGATACATTATCTTTATTCCATGATAATGATTTCTATGGATCTTTATAATTTCGTACTAACTGAAAACATTACATTTCTTATATATCAATGCAGCCGAGTTTTTTGGCATATACTTTGTAGCTGTGCTTTAATATCTTTGAAGAATAGCTAGCCCAGGCAAGAGTGAGACCCCGTCACTACTAATAAAAAAGAAAAAAAAAAATGAGCCAAGTATGGTGGTACATGCTTATTGTCCCAGCTAGCCAGGAGGCTGGGGTGAGAGGATCCCTTGAGTCCAGGAGTTGGAGGCTGCAGTGAGCTATGATCATGCCGCTGCACTTCAGCCCAGGAGACAAAGTGAAACCCTATCCATTAAAAAAAAAAAAAAAAGACTAGCCATATATCTTATATCTAGTACCTTTCAGTCTTGTCTTATAGCTTCAAATTATCTCATACCAAATAGGTAGAGTATTTACAAAGATAAAAAGTGGAAGTATTTTTGCAGCCCGAACTTCTAGAGAATACTTAAAGAAAAGGAGTTAAGTATTCTCAGCATTTTCCAAAGAACCAACAAGACTGGTTTAGAGTTCGAATTAAATGAATCTCAGATGAAAATGTAAAATATAGGATTTATTTTCCAGTCCCAACTCACATTTCTCAGAGTAACCAGAGGATTGGCAAACTCTAAAGCTATTAATACCATAGCTAAAAGGCCCTGCAACCTCATGATAGCTAGAAAATTCGTTAACTTTTGGATGGCCACAGGACATATCTATACCTCTCATCGAGAAAATTCTTAGAGGCATCGAGGAGTGTAGTACAGTGATTAGAGAACAGATTCCACAAATCGTGGACTACGACTATGACTCCACGTCTAGGCTGATCAAAAGAAACTTAAATTAGGTATTGACTAGGTCTGTCCTCTGATGTGCTAATTCTTTAAACGAAATTTTAAGAATAAGATTACTAAGTTTTTCTTCGAGTATGCAAAAATAAATTTGATAAGACACTGAAAATGAAAACATGTAAGAAAGCAATAAATAGGTCTGAGAATCTTTCTAGACATTAATTTCCAGTTAAATACCGTTCTTAGATCCATCATCTTCTTAGTTTTCCTCAAGGTTACATATGAAGCTATTGTTGAAGATTCGGGTGTTGGTGATTTTGTTCTCGGAGGGACTACTCCAACAGGAAAGTGGGAACCTAAAAATTAAAACAGCAGTAAGTTCTACAAAACATCTTTTTTCCAGCATTGCTTTCTTTTAACTTACTTAATTTCTCACACTTTTTCTTTTTTTTTTTTTTTTGAGGCAGAGTCTCACTCTGTCGCCGGGGCTGGAGTGCAGTGGCCGGATCTCAGCTCACTGCAAGCTCCGCCTCCCGGGTTTACGCCCTTCTCCTGCCTCAGCCTCCCGAGTAGCTGGGACTACAGGCGCCCGCCACTTCGCCCGGCTAGTTTTTTTGTATTTTTAGTAGAGACGGGGTTTCACCGTGTTAGCCAGGATGGTCTCGATCTCCTGACCTCGTGATCCGCCCGTCTCGGCCTCCCAAAGTGCTGGGATTACAGGCTTGAGCCACCGCGCCCGGCCATCTCACACTTTTTCAAATCAGAAAGCAAATTTATTTAAAAAGAGTCAGGCTGGGTGTGGTGACTCACGCCTGTAATCCCAGCACTTCGGGAGGCTGAGGCAGGCGGATCACTGGAAGCCAGGTGTTCGAGACCAGCTTAGCCAACATGGTGAAATGCTGTCTCTACTATAAAAAATACAAAAATTAGCCAGGCATGGTGTCAGGTGCCTGTAATCCCAGCAACTCAGGAGGCTGAGGCAGGAGAACTGCTTGAACCCAGGAGGTGCAGGTTGCAGTGAGCTGAGATCGTGTCCTTGCACTCCAGCCTGGGTGACAGAGAGGACTCTGCCTCATAAATAAATAAATAAATAAATAAATAAATAAATAAATAAAAAGAGTCAAAGTCAGTCAATGATACCACCAGATAAATTTAGGGTTACATTTAAAAATAAAATTTTGTTCATGGCTGTAATCCTAGCATTTTGGGAGGCTGAGGCGGGAGGATCACTTGAGCTCAGGATTTTCAGATCAGCCTGGGTAATATAGTGAGACCCTGCCTCCACAAAAATTGAAAAGAAAAAAAAAAAATTAGGTGGGTGTGGAGGTGCACACCTATAGTCCCAGCTACTCAGGAGGCTGAGGTGAGAGGATCAGCAGTGAGCTGAGATTGCAACATTGCACTCCAGCCTGGGCAACAAAGCAAGTGAGAACTTGTCTCCTTAAAACAAAAACAAAGAAAAAAGATAAGAAAAAATTGTACAGATTAACTGATGACATTTTTAAGAACATTAATTATAAAATGCCCTCTTTTGGTCAGGTGCCATGGCTCATTGCCTATAATCCTAGCACTTTGGGAGGCTGAGATGTGAGGATCACTTCAGGCCAGGAGTTTGAGACCAGCCTGCTCAACAAAGACCCATCTCTATTACACACACACACACACACAAAAGCCTTCTTTGTCATACTGATACATCTCTATCATCATCCTAACATGTTAGTTCAACTTAAATGTCCTTAATTTCTGCTTGGCTTTTAAAAAATCATACAATATTGCCTCAAAGCATCCACAAACAATGTTAACAATAGCTAACTATAGGTGATCATTTTCACTTTCTCTTCTGTATTTTTTTTTTTTTTTTTGAGATGGAGTCTTGCTCTGTCGCCCAGGCTGGAGTGCAAATGGCACGATCTCGGCTCACTGCAACCTCTGCCTACTGGGCTCAAGTGATCCTCCCACCTCAGCCTCCTGAGTAGGAGGGACTACTGGCATGCACTACCACGCCTGGTTAATTTATTTTTTTGTAGAGACAGGATCTTGCCACGTTGCCCAGGCTGGTCTCGAACTCCTGGGCTCAAGCAATCCTCCTGCCTCGGCTTCCCAAAGTGCTGGGATTACAAGCATGTGCCGCTAGGCCCAGCCAGTCTTTTTTATTTTTTTATTTTTTGAGATGGAGTTTCGCTCTTGTTGCCCAGGTTGGAGTGCAATGGCACGATCTCGGCTCACTGTAATTTCTGCTTCCTGTGTTCAAGCGATTCTCCTGCCTCAGCCTCCTGAGTAACTAGGATTAACAGGCATACGCCACCACGCCTGGCTAATTTTGTCTTTTTAGTAGAGACAGGGTTTCACCATGTTGGTCAGGCTGGTCTGGAACTCCTGACCTCAGGTGATCTGCCGTCTTGGCCTCCCAAAGTGTTGGGATTACAGGTGGAAGCCACTGCGCCTTGCCTTGGCCAATCTTTTTAAGTGAAGCATTCAGTCCAATTATATTTGTTGTAATTGCCAATGTATTTAGATTTATTTATAACAATGTATTTTTTTGCTTTGCATTTTCTCCAGTTTCTTTTCTTTTTTGGATTATCTTTCTCTCCTTCGAGAGTCTTGCTGTGTTGTTCAGGCTGAAGTGTAAGTGGTACGATCGCAGCTCTCTGCAGCCTCGACAATTTC
The DNA here is from genome assembly GCF_007565055.1 of Rhinopithecus roxellana. Lineage (NCBI taxonomy): Eukaryota > Metazoa > Chordata > Mammalia > Primates > Cercopithecidae > Rhinopithecus > Rhinopithecus roxellana. Next base: position 126,819,532 of record NC_044558.1, on the reverse strand, counting down.
TTTTATCCTATACCCTAGCATGCATACTTAAACTTAAGAAAGTCTAAAGTTGGCCGGGCGCGGTGGCTCAAGCCTGTAATCCCAGCACTTTGGGAGGCCGAGTCGGGCGGATCACGAGGTCAGGAGATCGAGACCATCCTGGCTAACACGGTGAAACCCCGTCTCTACTAAAAACTACAAAAAACTAGCCGGGCGACGTGGCGGCGCCTGTAGTCCCAGCTACCCGGGAGGCTGAGACAGGAGAATGGCGTGAACCCAGGAGGCGGAGCTTGCAGTGAGCTGAGATCCGGCCACAGCACTCCAGCCTGGGTGACAGAGCGAGACTCCGTCTCAAAAAAAAAAAAAAAAAAAAAAAGAAAGTCTAAAGTTAATCAAGATCATTACCATGATTCAGAACAAAACAAAGATGTTAAAGCATATTAATATTAATAAACTTCCTCCTCATTTATATGCTATTGTTGTCAAATAGCTGTATGATTAAAAAAAAGCCAGATACATTTTTACTTCATAAAATAGAGAGGGGTCTGGTTATGTTGCCCAGGCTGGTCTTGAACTCCTGGGATCAAGCAATCCATCTGCTTTGCCCTCCCAAAGTGCTGAGATTACAGGTATGAGCCATTGCTCCAGGTATGAGCCATCGCTCCCAGCCCCTTTAAAGTCTTTGTTGTGGCCAGGTGTGGTGGCTCATGCCTGTAATCCCAACACTCTAGGAGGCTGAGGAAGGCAGACTGCTTGAGCCTAGGAGTTTGAGACAAGCCTGGGCAACACGGTGAAACCCTGTCTCTACAATAAATACAAAAATTAGCCAGGTGTGGTGGTACACGTGTGTAGTCTCAGCTACTTGGCAGGCTGAGGAGGAAGGAGGCTACAGTGAGCCATGATCGCACCACTGTACTCCAGCCTGGGCCGACAGTGAGATCCTGTCTCAAAAAAAAAAAAGAAAAGAAAAGAAAAAAAAGACTTTGAATAAGGAGACAGGATTAGGATGACAAAGAAAAGGTGTATAAATATTAAATTTTCAAGATGCCAGTATTTTTAAATTAAAAAATGACATTAGATAACCTAGAAAAATATTCCAACTATGAAAAAAGCTATTACTTTTCATAGAATTACTACCACTTCGGTGTTCTTTTTTTCTTTTTTTTTTTTTTTTGAGACGGAGTCATTGTCCAGGCTGGAGTGCAGTGGCACGATCTTGACTCACTGCAACCTCCACCTCCTGGTTCAAGCGGTTCTCCTGCCCCAGCCTCCTGAGTAGCTGGGATTACAAGTGCCTGCCACCACACCTGGCTAATTTTTGTATTTTTAGTAAAGACGGGGTTTCGCCATGTTGGCCATGCTGGTCTTGAACTCCTGACCTTGTGATCCGCCCGCCTTGGCCTCCCAAAATGCTGGGATTATGGGCGTGAGCCACTGCGCCTGGCTTCACTTAGGTGTTTTTCAAACTTTACTGAGTAAAGTTTGTAGCAGACTACAAAAATCAGTCCAGTGGATTATGATAAGCATTCATTTTTCTAAACAGTTTTACATTTTGTCACACTTGCGTTATCTCTGCATAAATACATACACACTCTTTTTGGTGAATCCTTTAAAAGTGGCAGATGCTTTTGTCCTAAGTGTTTCAGAATTCACATACTACATTCTACTACATAACGACAATATCACGATCACACTACTAGCTAATATCTAGAACATGTTTAAATTTCCATAATTGTCCTACTTTAGATATTCTTCTTTTAAACCATGGTCCAATCAAGTTTCAAACACTGCGATGTATCTATCCGTTATTTTTGTGTGTGTGTGATGGAGTCTCACTCTGTCACCCAGGCTGGAGTGCAATGGCATGATCTTGGCTCACTGCAACCTCCGCCTCCCAGGTTAAAGTGATTCTCCTGCCTCAGCCTCCTGAGTAGCTGGGACTACAGGTGTGTGTCACCCACGTGCAGCTAATTTTTTGTATTTTTAGTTGAGACAGGGTTTCTTTTATTTATTTATTTTTTTTTGAGGCGGAGTCTTACTCTGTTGCCCAGGCCGGAGTGCAGTAGCATGATCTCTGCTCACTGCAACCTCTGCCTCCCTGGTTCAAGTGATTCTCCTGCCTCAGCCTCCTGAGTAGCTGGGATTACAGGCACATGTAACCACACCCAGCTAATTTTCTATTTTTAGTAGAGATGGGGTTTCATCATGTTGGTCAGGCTGGTCTTGAACTCCTGACCTCATGATCCGCCCACCTTGGCCTCTCAAAGTGCTGGGATTATAGGCACGAGCCACCATGCCCAGCCAAACTTTTGTACTTTTAGTAGAGATGGGGTTTCACCATGTTGGCCAGACTGGCAGAGTTTCCATTTCCTGGGAGAGTTTTTTTTTTTTTTTTTCTGTTTCTGGTTGTTGTTGCTGTTGTTGTTGACCTCCTGACCTCAGGTGACCCGCCTGCCTCGGCCTCCCAAAGTGCTGGGACTACAGGCATGAGTCACCACACCCAGTCTATCTATCTTTTTAATCTAGGATAGTTCTCTCTCTACTCTTTTCTTTATGCAATTACCTTCTAGAAAAATGACCAGCATTAAGAACAAAATCAGAGTATACTTTACAGAAATATTATTTTAGAATTTACTTTGTAGAAATTGTGTAAAAATTTACAATTCTACAAATTTGTAGAAATTGTGTAAAAATTGTGTAAAAATTTTGTGTAAGGCCATCAATGCCTTATGCATAATTTTAAACACACACACACAGAAAAGACCCTGTCCAGGTGTGCTGGCATATTCTTGTAATCCTGAGGTGGAAGGACTGGTTGATCCCCAGAGTTCAAGACCAGCTCGGACAACACAGCAACACCTTGTCTCTACAAATACTTAAAAAATTAGTTGCGTATGGTGGTGTGTGCCTGTGGTCCCAGCTACTTGGAAGGCTGAAGTGGGAGGATCACCGAGTCTGGGAGGTCGAGGTTACAGTGAGCCATGTTTGCTGCAGTACAGCAGCTCAGGTGACAGAGCGAGGAGACCCAATCACAAACAACAACAACAACAAGAACCACCACCACCACAACCAGAAACAGAAAACATCAACATCACCAGAAACAGAAAACAACAACAACAACAACAACAAAACTCTCCCAAGAAATGGAAAACTTTAAAGTTTGGCATAAACTCATTTCTCAGTAAAACCTAATCTGATGTGATGTCTTTTATTTTTATTTATTTGAGACAAAGTCTCGCTCTGTTGTCCAGGCCAGAGTGCAGTGGTGCGATCTCGGCTCACTGCAGCCTCCACTTCCTGGGTTCCAGCGATTCTCCTGTCTCAGCCCCCTGGGTAGCTGGGATTACAGGCACCTGCCACCACGCCCAGCTAATGCTTTTATTTTTAGCATTTATTTATGCCACTTGGAATGACTATTGTAGAAATAGTGTTTAAAAAAAGGGTGCTGCCTCATACCTAGCTGAGATGACATATATCATTTATGGGCCATTTTATCTTTCAATATCTGAAAATTTCTTAATTTAGAAACTCATCAGAGTCCAAAGGTTTCAGATAAAGGGTTGGACTCATATATGAGTCAACATGTAAATGGAATTTACTGCTATTTTAGCAGCAAATTGTCTTCAGAAACAAAAAACAAGAGGTATAACATATTACAAATGCTGACCTTTAACAACTGAAGTTTCTATCTCTGAAACAGGTTCTGATTTTTCTTCTCCATTAGATTCATCAACTTCTGCCACTGTTGTTAACTCTGGTTCACTCTTGTAGAGTCTATAATCTGGACCCTTGAAAGGAAGAAATGTAATTACTCCAAAAAGCCGCTAACAGTTCCTTTTAAAATGTTTACTGCTAAAGACACAAATCAAACTCTAAAAGTTAGTAGCCCTAGTGAGCCATTTGGGATATAACACAAATAATACCTACGTCACAACTACATGGAAAGAAGAAATTTGAGAAATTTTAAAGTGGCAAAACTTTGTTTTAATATTAAGAATATTTCTGGCTGGGCACAGTGGCTCACACCTGTAATCCCAGCACTTTGGGAGGCCAAGGTGGGGGTATCACCTGAGGCCAGGAATTTGAGACCAGCCCAGTCAACATGGTGAAACCCTGTCTCTACCAAAAATACAAAAATTAGCTGGGCATGGTGGTGTGTGCCTATAATCCCAGCCATTCTGAAGGCTGAGGCAGGAAAATCACTTGAACCCAGGAGGTGGAGCTTGCAGTGAGCCGAGATTGCTCCACAGCACTCCAGCCTGGGCAAGAGTTAAGACCCTGTCTCAAAACAAAACAAAACAAAACAAAACAAAACAAAACAAAACAAAACAAAAAAGAGTATTTCTGTTTCTCTTAGGAACAAAGTCACATTTTTATCATGGAATAATTGAGGGCTAAAAATAACTATATTAATTCAATACATTTTTTTTTTTTTTTTTTGAGACGGAGTCTCGCTCTGTCGCCCGGGCTGGAGTGCAGTGGCCGGATCTCAGCTCACTGCAAGCTCCGCCTCCCGGGTTCACGCCATTCTCCTGCCTCAGCCTCCCAAGTAGCTGGGACCACAGGCGCCCGCCACCTCGCCCGGCTAGTTTTTTGTATTTTGTAGTAGAGACGGGGTTTCACCGTGTTAGCCAGGATGGTCTCGATCTCCTGACCTCGTGATCCGCCCGCCTCGGCCTCCCAAAGTGCTGGGATTACAGGCTTGAGCCACCGCGCCCGACCAATTCAATACATTTTCATTCACAAGGTGGTATAAGTGAGGCTCATCCCAGCACTAAAATTCCTGTCATAGACATTTTGTTGTTCTCAAATTAGCTCAATTCTTATTTCCTTATTCTCTTTGCTTATTATATCCTACATTATTTGCTTAACCCTAAACGTATTTCCCATTCTTAGGGGTGACTTCTCTCCTTGGCAACATCCACATCTTTGAGTAGTTTTTCTAGACCAAAATGCCCACATCCCAGCCCCTTTACCATTCCTAGTAACGGTCTTTTCCTTATCCCTTCCTTCTGATCTGAAGGTATAATTTTGCCTCCAATATCCTGAAATGGTATATCTAAAATATGGCTGCTTCATCATGGCCAAAGATACCACTTTATGAAAATATGAAAAATGCTATGAAATTATAAAATATTAAAATTATAAAAATATTAAAAATGAGAATAGCAAAACCAAAACAGGAAAGACACAAATGATGAAGTTACATATAAATCAAAAACTGCTGGCTAAAAATGAGGTTATAAAGGTTATAATAAAAAACGTTTGAATGGAAAATAAATTAATTTTCAAAAATGAGAGGACAGGTATGATTGATTATTCTGTGGCTATTTCAGCCACTTACACAGTGAGATCCATTTCTTGGATATCCTTGAACTTGATACATCTTCTTTTCTTCAGGCAGATGAACTGGGCCCCTGCTATAACAGAGCAAGGAGCTGCTATCACTGGGCAGAGGGGGGATTATGGGAGGCTGCTCTGTAAAGTCATAGGACCGAGGAAGTGGAGGACGAGGTGGGACTACTTCCTCTTCCTAAAGATTGTAGAACAGTCACCTTATTTAGATAAGCAGATTGAATTAAACATATCTAAATTCTTTGCAATGGTATATTAACTTAAATTTACTTTAAGATACTAAAAGGGACACTGCCAAGCCAAAAGTCTAATAATGAAAAGTAAAATCAAAAATTTTTATCATAGCCAATAATTGGAATTTAACATGTAATTACATCTGATTCTTTCCTGTAACATATAGGTTAGCTTCACACTGAAGCTCAACATTGAAAGAGATTACTATTTAAAACTACTGGGTTTCATTTTAAAACTAGAAGGAAAGAACTGATTTTAAAATCCTATTCCTATATATTCACCATTTATCTATTTATTTATTTGGTAGAGATGGGGTCTCGCTATATTGCAGTGATTTGATCATATATAGCTCATTGCACCCTTGAACTCCTGGGCTCAAGGAACCCTCCTAGCTCAGCTTCCCAAGTAGCTGGGACCAACAGGCACACCATGTCTGGCTAATTTTTTAATGTTTTATAGAGACGGGGGTCTTGCTATGTTTACCAGGCTGGTCTCAAACTCCTGGACTCAAGACATCCTCCTGCCTTGGCCTCCTAAGGTGCTGGGATTACAGGCATGAACCACTGTATCTGGCCCCCCAGTTTTTAAGAGAGGAAAAAAAAAGTTATCTCTTTGACTGGCTTTTATACAAAATTCAAAATAATAGACTCTTTTGGTTAGGTTGACAGTATCTCTTTGTAGTTATAATTTCTTTATGCTATGCATGACACACAGCCAACTTATCTATCAATCATCCTATAAATTTTACATAGTATAAGAAACAATGTTAAGTATTCAAACATTACTTAGATTAGAAAAAGTATGACAATGTTAAAATTCTAACATAGATAAAAAGCAGAGATTCCATTTTTTTGCATTAAAAAGGGAAGAAAAATTATGTATTAGAAGCACCAAATTACTGATTCAATAAAATTTCAAGATTAAAACAATATCTGTTCAATATATTTAAAAAATATTTTTGTTATTAAGATTAGACAATTACTTCTAGTTCATGTCTTAAGCATTAAAAGTAATTTATAATTAGAAAAACAATCCAAACTTACCTCACTTTTGTACTTAACTGTTGAGAAAGGCTTTGATCCTACCATACCTAGAAATATTAGAAAACGTAACTATATTAAACATATCTTTCTAATACTATAGAAGAAAGAACAATTTCTTTTGCTGTTTTGAAATGAAGTCTTGTCCTGTTGCCCAAGTTAGAGCGTAGTGGCGTGATCTTGGCTCACTGCAACCTCCGCCTCCTAGGTTCAAGCAATTCTTGTGCCTCAGCCTCTTGTAGCTGGGACTACAGGTGTGCACCACCACGCCCAACTAATTTTTTTATTTTTAGTAGAGATGGGGTTTCACCATGTTGGTCAGGCTGGTCTTGAACTCCTGACCTTAAGTGATTCACCTGCCTCGGCCTCTGAAAGTGCTGGGATTACAGGCATGAGCCACCACGCCCAGCCAAAAAAAGAACAACTTCATTTCATGTATTTTATTTTTTTTAATTTATTTTTATTCTTATTTATTTATTTATTTATTTGAGACAGAGTCTTGTTCTGTCGCCCAGGCTAGAGTGCAGTGGCAAGATCTCGGCTCACTGCAACCTCTGCCTGACAGGTTCAAGTGGTTCTTGTGTCTCAGCCTCCCGAGTAGCTGGGACTATAGGTGCACGCCACCATGCCTGGCTAATTTTTGTATTTTTAGTAGAGATGGGGTTTCACCACATTGACCAGGCTGGTCTTGAACTCTTGACCTCATGATCCACCTGTCTCTGCCTCCCAAAGTACTGGGATTAGAGGCGTGAGCCACCACACCAGGCCTTTTTTTTTTAAATTGTTTTTCACTCTGTTGCCCAGGTTGGAGTGCAGTGGCATGACCTCAGCTTACTGCAACCTCCACTTCCCAGGTTCAAGTGATTCTCCTGTCTCAGCCTTCCAAGTAGCTGGGGCAACAGGTGTGTACCACCACATCTGGCCAATTTTTTTTTTTTTTTTTTTTTTAGTAGAGTCAGGGTTTTGTCATGTTGGCCAGGCTGGTCTTGAACTCCTGACCTCAAGTGATCCACCTGCCTCGGCCTCCCAAAGTGCTGGGATTACAGGCATGAGCCATTGCGCCTGGCCCATTTCACATATTTTAAATGAAGTCTTCAGTTTCTAATCATTCACTTATTGTTTTCAGAATTGGAAACCAATTACATTAAGAAAGCAACAAATATTTAAACAAAAGTATGGGCAAGTGGGTTTTCTCAGACATTACTGGTATTAACATAATTTAATCCTTCAGGAGGGCAATTTGGCTGCAGCTATCAAAATGGAAAATGTGCGCTTATTTCTCACCTTTTGAAATCTATTAAGCACTAACATAGGTGTTTAGTTGTATATATTAATAATGTTCATTACGGCATGGCTTATGACAGCAAAAATAAAAAACTCTGAAAACAACATACATTATCCATCAATATGGAAATGGATAAATAAATTACAGTTCCCTTATACAATGGATTCTTATATTATACTGTATCGTTATGGAGAAAAAAGCAAATTATTGAAAAACGGATATAGGAAGATCCCAGTTCTTGTGGGGATAAAACTTCTAAAGTGTAAACATTGTGGGTATTAATAATTATACACACAAGACAGTAATTAGTTTTGTTTAGGTGTGGTTGATAGAGCTTTCGCTTTTTACTTTATAAATCTGTGCTCTGATAAGAGTGCCTGTTCAGAAAAATGCATTAAAATAACAAAAGAAACTGAATTATATGTATCATTCCATTTAGACATTCAGTCATGTGCCACATACCAATGTTTTGGTCAGCAACAGACTACATATACGACAGTGGTCCCATATGATTATAATGCAACTGAGAAATATCTCTTTTTTTTTTTTTTTTTTTTTTGAGACAGTCTCCCTCTGTTGCCCATGCTGGAATAAAGTGGCATGATCTTGGCTCACTGCAACCTCCACCTCCCGGGTTCAAGTGATTCTCCTATCTAAGCTTTCTGAGTATTTGGGACTATAGACATGCGCCACCATGCCTGGCTAATTTTTTTTGTATTTTTAGTAGAGACAGGGTCTCACCATGTTGGCCAAGCTGGTCTTGAACTCCTGACCTCAGGTGATCTGCCCACCTCAGCCTCCCAAAATGATGGCATTACAGGCATGAGCCACTGCACCCAGTCAGAGGTGAGAAATATCTATTGCCTAGTTGTTGCCCTCATGTCATAGTATAACACATTACCTTTCCTGTTTGGATATACAAATAACATTGTGTTACAACTGTCTACAGTATTCAGCACAGTCACATGCTGTGCAGGTTTGCAACCTGGGAGCAATAAGCTATATCACATAGCCTAGGTGCATAGTAGGCCATACAACTAGGTTTGTTTCAGTACACTCTGATTGCACAACACAATCACTTAATAATGCATTTCTCAGAACCTAATCTGTCACCAACTGACGCATGACTGTAACACTGTGGTCAGTCACAAAATAAAATGCAAACCTAATTTACCTATTTCTGTAGTACCTCTTTGCTGCTTGTGTTTACTCAGCCCTTCCATGACATCTTGAATTCGCCAAAGTTCTTTCTGAATCTGTGCACGCTGAATTCCTGCTGATTCCGTCTATCAGTAAAAATGGATAGACCATATATAAGAAAAAAAATCATTTACTGAAGTTAAATGATTATATATTAATTATATAAATTCTATTTTAAAAATGCAAATTGCAGTGAATTAAGTGTTATGAATATTTAATATGATTGATGTGACTCTCCCAATTTTGCAATTCCAGTGGCAAATATAAAAGACTGAGCAGAGAAAGAAAAATATTTAATTTTCATACTTAAATACACTATTTTAAATCTTTCCAATAAGCTTTGTCTTGCATTATTTACGATCCCAGGAAGGCATCTTGATTAAAAGGGACCAAAAATGGAAAATAAAAACAGAGAGAATGGAAACAGAGCAGAAACAAACCCCAAAAGAAAAAATAATTTCTGGGAGGGGGAGACATGGCGGGGCATTGGGGAACGGGTGAGAAATGGAAGGTATACTAACTTCCTAGGTTCTAGAACATAAAAACAACAACAAAGGGACAACTAACAAAACATATCAAGATGAGTTTTGACTGACAGAGTTTAAATGTATTTGTTTTTTTTGAGACGGAGTCTTGCTCTGTCGCCCAGGCTGGAGTGCAGTGGCAAGCTCTCAGTTCACTGCAGCCTCTGCCTCCTGGGCGCAAGTGATTCTGCTGCCTCAGCCTCCTGAGTAGCTGCGATTAGAGGCGAATGCCATAATTTTTGTATTTTTGTGCAATGGCACAATCTCAGTTCACTGCAACCTCCACCTCCCGGGCTCAAGTGATTGCCCCACCTCAGTCTCCTGAGTAGCTGGGATTACAGACATGCGCCACCACACCCGGCTAATTTTGTATTTTTAGTAGAGACGGGGTTTCACCATGTTGGCCAGGCTGGTCTCGAACTCCTGACCTCAGGTGATCTGCTCACCTCGGCCTCCCAAAGTGCTGGGATTACAGGCATGAACTACCACACCCGGCCAATTTTCTTTCAATATTCCATATCATGCCCTCAGGTTAAATACAGTAACTAACTGAAAACAAAATAAGATTACATTGGTTTTCTCTGAGATTCTGTTAGAATTCTATGACTCTTATTCATAAATTGGGTAATAATAACACCATTCTGGATAATAATAAACACTATTCTAGGAATTTAACTTTATTTTTAAAAATAGGCAATGACATACAAAAACTGTCACATTGCCTAGAACAGTATTTTTTCACTGAGTATCAGTTATTAATGAGTATAGATACTAGGATATAATCAGTATTGCATCAATATGCTATAAAAGTCCTCTAAGGGGTAGAAATATGTTTTCAGCCAGGCACAGTGGCTCACATCTATAATCCCAGCACTTTGGGAGGTTGAGGTGGGCGGATTGCTTGAGCTCGGGAGTCCAAGACCTCCCTGGGCAACACAGAAAAACCCCATCTCTACCAAAAATACAAAAATTTAGCTGGGCGGGGTGGTGTACGTCTGTCGTCCCAGCTACTTGGGAGGCTGAGGTGAGAGAATCACTTGAGCCTGGGGGAAGAGGTTGCAATGAGCTAAGATTGTGCCACTGTCCTCCAGCCTAGGTGACAGAGCGAGACTCTGTCACAGGGGGGAAAAAAAGAAATATGTTTTCAAAGTCTTCCAAGCACTTGGGAGTTGATCAAAAGATTAAAAAAATTAAAAGAAAATGAAAAAGAAAAAACTCAAGCAAAAAATTCTATAAGCCTAAAGACTATGGACTAATGCTGCTTCAAAAAGGCACTACATAACCTAAGTTACCTAGTTTTCCAAGCTACAGCCTGGAAGCATCAAAAAGCAAAAAAAAAGAAAGTACCCACATAAGAGCCAAACACAACGACAGCCCAGAGATGTCAATACTGACACAGAGGATGGGAAGATCACTATAAATAACAAATCCTTGCACATCTATATACAACATGTATTACTTTTATAAAATTTAAAAGATATATGATCATTGCAACCTCTGCCTCCCGGGTTCAAGTAATCCTGCCTCAGCCTCCCAAGTAGCTAGAATTACAGGTGTGTGACACCATGCCCAGCTATTTTTTTTTGTATTTTAGTAGAGATGAGGTTTAGTCATGTTGGCCAGGCTGGTCTCGAACTCCTGACCTCAAGTGATCTGTCTGACTTGGACTCCCAAAGTGCTGGGATTTCAGGCATACACCACTGTGCCTGGCCAACTTTGAACTATTTTTCAAACACTTGTTAGTAATTTGAGTTTTCGTATGATTAGTTACTCATGTTCTTTGTATCTTTTTCTAATGGACTATTTCTCCAAATCAAAAAAAAAAAAAAAAAAAAACTTCCTTGCAAATCGAGATGGTTATCCCTTGTTGAATTTCTTTCTTTTTTTTTTTTTTTTGAGACGGAGTCTGGCTCTGTCACCCAGGCTGAAGTGCAGTGGCCGGATCTCAGCTCACTGCAAGCTCCGCCTCCCGGGTTTACGCCATTCTCCCGCCTCAGCCTTCCTAGTAGCTGGGACTACAGGCGCCCCCACCTCGCCCGGCTAGATTTTTGTATTTTTTTAGTAGAGACGGGGTTTCACCGTGTTAGCCAGGATGGTCTTGATCTCCTGACCTCGTGATCCGCCCGTCTCGGCCTCCCAAAGTGCTGGGATTACAGACTTGAGCCACCGCGCCCGGCCCCCTTGTTGAATTTCTTAGGTCAAACATACATCCTCCCAGTAGGTCATCTTTTTACTTTGTCTATGTTGCCTTCATTGAGGGTAAATCTTTAACTTTGATAAAGCCAAATGTTGTTCAACAATTCCCTCTCTTTCTCTCTCTGCTTTGTGGATATTCATGGTCTGCTGTTAAACTCTCTATTCTGTTCCATTGGTCTATTTTTTTCCTGTACCATGTTTAACACTATAGTTTTGCATTATGTTTCCTTATTTATTTAACAAACACTTATATAGTGTGCTTTATATGCCTGGTTTCATTCTACATGCTGCAAAAATATAAACATATTTATCCTCATAATAACCTGGTAGGAGTAGGTACTAGTTTATTTTATAGTTGCGGAAACTGAGACCCAGAGTTGTTATGTAACTGGTCTAAGGCTGTATATGCAATGTCACCATTCATAGAGTATGACTTTTAGTTCTTTTATTTTTTTTTAATTTCTTTTTTTTTTTTTTTTTTGAGACGGAGTCTCGCTCTGTCGCCCAGGCTGGAGTGCAGTCATGGGATCTCAGCTCACTGCAACCTCCCCCTCCTGGGTTCAAGTGATTCTCCTGCCTCAGCCTCTCAAGTAGCTGGGATTACAGATGCCTGCCACTACACCTAATTTTTGTATTTATAGTAGAGACAAGGTTTCGCCATGTTGGCCAGGCTGGTCTCGAACTCCTGACCTCAGGTGATCCACCTACCTCAGCCTCCGAAAGTGCTGGGACTATAGGTGTGAGCCACCATGCCCGGCCAAGTATTATTATTTCTATTTCATAGATAAGAAAACTAACCCTTGGAACTAGGTGTCAGATCTATTTGCTTATTAACTAGATTCTTTTTTTTTTTTTTTTTTTTTTTTTTTTTGAGACGGAGTCTTGCTCTGTCGCCCAGGCTGGAGTGCAGTGGCCAGATCTCAGCTCACTGCAAGCTCCGCCTCCCGGGTTCACGCCATTCTCCTGCCTCAGCCTCCCGAGTAGCTGGGACCACAGGCGCCCGCCACCTCGCCCGGCTAATTTTTTGTATTTTTAGTAGAGACGGGGTTTCACCGTGTTAGCCAGGATGGTCTCGATCTCCTGACCTCGTGATCCGCCCGTCTCGGCCTCCCAAAGTGCTGGGATTACAGGCTTGAGCCACCGCGCCCGGCCTAACTAGATTCTTTATAGCAAATGGTGCTGTATCTTCCCCTATTCTAATAATATGTCAGTGAAGTCAACAGGCCAAATGTAATTTCACAAAATGAGAGACATTTAATATAGAAAGGATTAGAATAATTTTATTAAAAGGATGAAATAATGGCTAGGCGCAGTGGCTCAAGCCTGTAATCCCAGCACTTTGGGAGGCCGAGGCAGGTGGATCACCTGAGGTCCGGAGTTTGAGACCAGCCTGACCAACATAGAGAAACCCCATCTCTACTAAAAAAAAAGAAATACAAAATTAGCTGGGCTTGGTGGTACATGCCTGTGATCCCAGCTACTTGGGAGGCTGAGGTAGGAGAATCGCTTGAACCCGGGAGGCAGAGGTTGCAGTGAGCCGAGATCGCGCCACTGCTCTCCAGCCTGGGCAACAAGAGCAAAACTCCGTCTCAAAAAACAAAAACAAAAACAAAAACAAAAACATATATATATAAACAAAATATTCATTATTTGATAAATCCATATAATTCAACATCTCAATACCAAGTGACACAGATGGACTTGTAAAAGGATATGAAACCATGTTTTTAGGAACTGCAGAGCTGAGACTGCTAGGAGCACAGAGCACTCCAGGGCTCATCATGTGCCCAACAGAACAAAGAACTCTTAAACAAGTGGGGATGGTCTACTTTGTGAGATAGTAAGATTCCTGTCATTAAAAGTATTCAAATCTAGGTCTCAGGTAGCCAATAATGTAAAAACTGTTAAGGGTATGCATAAATCTAACAAGGTGGATTGTACAGTACCAGTAAAAACAGTTAAAACAATATAAAGAATATTATATTTCTGTACCTGAACTTCACCAAGGTGATCTAGCTGCTCTTGCATCTGGTTCCTGGTAACAGTTACATCGTATTCTAACTTATCATATTCTCTCCATGCTCGTTCCAATTCCTAAAACCAAAAAGTGTTAATTACTTTAACAGGGAAAATGTGCTTTTACGGTGTTATCACTCCAATTGTAACTTTCTAGATTTTAGAAAGTTGCATAGTTTTTTACTTAGCAAAACAGGAATTTTTATAACCATTTTTGTCCCTTTTTAAAACTCAATTCACCAAAAATTTACTAAGCAACCTAAGTATTATTGTGCTGCTGTTTATTTCCTAAAATGCAGAAGTGGCATAAATAAAACATTTTCTTATCTGTCTTCATTAAAAGTTCTCCATCAATGAAAATACTTTGTATTTTAGCATACTGGAATTTCAATAACATCAGAGGCTTGACATGACTTTACTTACAATAAGCTTATAGTAATACAGTAAAACAAATGAATTTAGCTAGCTATTTAAACAATTCAGTGAATCTCATTTGTGAAGACTCAATACAGACACTATTATCCATCTGTACTTTTCTCCTTTGGAAAAAAATCACCCCCAAACCATAATATCACAGAGAAGACTTTGATGTTTGGTCTTTAACAGCTTGTCATTTGTTGAATATAGAATAATTCTAGAGGTGCTTAAAAATACATCATCTGCCGGGGGCAGTGGCTCACATCTGTAACCTCAGCACTTTGGGAGGCTGACGGAGGCAGATCACTTGAGCTCAGTAGTTCGAGAACACCCTGGCCAACATGGTGAAACCCTGTCTCTACTGAAAACACAAAAATTAGCTGGGCCCAATGACTTGTGCTTGTGGTCCTAGCTACTTGGGAGGCTGAGGAGGGAGAATCGCTTGAACCCAGGAAGCAGAGGTTGCAGTGAGCCGAGATTGCGCCTTGGGAGGCTGAGGCGGGCAGATCATGAGGTCAGGAGTTTGAAACCACCTGACCAACATAATGAAACTCTGTCTCTACTAAAAATACAAAAAAAAATTAGCCTGTAATCCCAGCTGCTTGGGAGGCTGAGGCAGGAGAACTGTTTGAACATGGGAGGCGGAGGTTGTAGTGAGCTGAGATGGCGCCATTGCACTCCACCCTGGGTGACAGTGCGAGACTCTGACTGAATAAATAAATAAATAAAGTAAAAGGGGAAAAAAAGAGCTATTTTATTTTGTATATTCTGTAACTAGCTTAAAATAACTTTAGGAAATTTAAGTGATTGGCTGGGTGCGGCAGCTCCTACATGTAATCCCAGCACTTTGGGAGATTGAGGCAGGTGGATCACTTGAGCCCAGGAGTTTGAGACCAGCCTGGGCAACATAGAGAGACCCCATCTCTACGAAAAAATACAAAAATTTTCCAGGTGTGGTGGTGCTTGCCTGTGGTCCCAGCTACCTGGGGTAGGCCTGAGGTGGGAGGATCGCTTGAGCCCAGGAGGCCGAGGTTGCAGTAAGCCAAAATTGTGCCACTGCACTCCAGCCTAGGTGACAGATGAAGACCACGTCTCCAAAAAGAAAAGAAAAGAAAAGAAAAAAAAAATGAAGCTATCTTGCCAGTCGTTTTTTTAAAATTAAAAAAAAATCTTAGGCAAAGAAAAATTATTCAAAATGTACTGGGAAAACAGATGTGTGCCACCACCCCTATGCCCCGCTAATATTTTGTGTATGTATGTATGTGTGTGTGTATACACACAGACACACACACACACCCCATACATAATATTTTGTGTATATACACATATATATACACACACACACATACACACACACACACACACACACACACACATATATACGTATTTTGGTAGAGACAGGATTTTGCCATGTTGCCCAGGTTGGTCTCTAACTGCTGGGCTCAAGTGATTCCACCAGCCTTGGCTTGTCAAAGTGCTGAGATTACAGGTGTGATCCACCACACCTGGTCAGCAAATTCTTTTTACATGAATAAATATGAAAATTAATTTCCTTTAACAAAAATTAATTCTAGCCATGTTTTAATTTGCGTGCACTACAAAAACTGCAAATTTAAATAGTGGGTCTTTGATGGCTTTAGGGAGGATATATAAAGACAATGGATCCAATGACAGCCCAGTGGCTAAGAGGGTATTACAGGCTAACACCTAACCTCCCTTGTGGAAATGCCAGAGTTTAGGGCAGGCTTAACTGCACCGCAGAGGCATTTAAGCATAAGAACATTTCAGGATGGTAGGAATCCTTCTCTTTCTTAAAGAAACATGAAAAATACAGATTTGAGAGCTAGACATTACTTTATCAATATTTTAGAAGTGAAGTGGCACAGTATACTTTCAATTTTCCTAACCTGGAGATCCTGCCACTGAACTGGTTTAAGTCCTATGATCCTGCTAGGCCTACCTGTTTCTGTCTTTACCTCAGCTCCTCAAACATGATTACCAGGTGGGTAGGAACACAAGACAACAGAGGACAGCAAGCAAAGGGCAGCAATGGCACAACACATTTCCTCCCAAAATCTGGTATTTCACTAAAGAATTTACTAGATTATATGAATATCATGCTAATAATCTTTAAATGTGACCTTACTTATTTTTGATCAAGAAGCTAATATAGCAAGATAATTTAAAAGGGCTAATAATTTCCAAATATACAATTACCTTAAAATCCCAAGTACTTGCCAAAAATAGTGCTTTCAATAAAAAGTAGAGAATGCCAGGCCATACAGTTAAAAGAATAAATGAAGGCTGGGTGAGTGGCTCACGCTTGTAATCTCAGCATTTTGGGATGCTGAGGCAGGAGGATCATGAGGTCAGGTGGTCAAGACCAGCCTGTTAAACATAGTGAAACCCCATCTCTACTAAAAATACAAAAAAATTATCTGGGCGTGGTGGTGGGCACCTGTAGTCCCAGTTACTTGGGAGGCTGAGGCAGGAGAATCGCTTGAACCCTGGAGGTGGAGGTTGCAGTGAGCCGAGATGGTGCCACCGCACTCCAGCTGGGGCGACAGCGTGAGACTCCGTTTCAAACAAACAAACAAACAAAAAAAGAGAATGAATGAACTTTTTTTTTGAGACAGAGTCTTGTGCTGTCACCTAGGCTGGAGTGCAGTGGCACGATCTTGGCTCACTGCAACCTCTGCCTCCCGGGTTCAAGTGATTCTTCTGCATTGGCCTTCCAAGTAGCTGGGATACTCAGGACTACAGGTGCGCACCACTACGCCTGGATAATTTTTTGTATTTTTAGTAGAGCCGCGGTTTCACCGTGTTAGCCAGGATGGTCGCGATCTCTTGACCTCATGATCTGCACACTTCAGCCTCCCAAAGTGCTGGGAGTACAGCCATGAGCCACCCGCAGCCAGCCTTCTTATTTTTTTTGAGACCGAGTTTCACTCTTCTTGCCTAGACTGGAGTGTAATGGTGCGACCTAGGCTCACCGCAACCTCTGCCTCCCAGGTTCAAGCGACTCTCCTGCCTCAGGCTCCCCAGTAGCTGGGATTACAGGCATGTGCCACCACGCCCGGCTAATTTTTGTATTTTTAGTATAGACAGGGTTTCTCCATGTTGGTCAGGCTGGTCTTGAACTCCTGACCTCAGATGATCTGCCCACTCCAGTCTCCCAAAGTGCTGGGATTACAGGCCTGAGCCACCGTGCCCGGCCTGAATGAACTCTTTCAATCTGGAACTATATAGATGAACCTCATAAGTTAAAGAAAGCCAGGCAAAGAGTATATGGTTACACTTCATATAAAGTTCAAGGCTGAGTGCAGTGGCTCATGCCTATAATCCCAGAACTTTAGGAGGCCGAAGTGGGTAGATCACTTGAGCCCAGGAATCTGAGACCAGCCTGGGTAACATGGTAAAATCCCATCTCTGCAAAGTATACAGAAATTAGCTAGGTATGGTGGTGCATGTCTGTAGTCCCAGTTACTTGGGACGCTGAGGTGAGAGGATCACTTGAGCCAGGAGGTGGAGGTTGCAGTGAGCCAAGATTGTGCCATTGTACTCCAGCCTGTGTGAGAGACTTTGTCTCCAAAAAAAAAAGTTCAAAAATAGGCAAAACTCATCTATAGTTTAAATGTCAGGTGCTACACTATAGCTACTCAGGAGACTGGGCAGGGGTAGGATCACTTGAGGCTAAGAATTGGAGGCTGCAGTGTGCTATGATCGCACCCGTGAAGAGCCACTGCACTCCCATCTGGGCAATGTAGCAATACCCTGTCTCTAAAACAATTAAAAAAAAAATTAAGGAAAAGAAAGAAGAAAAGAAAAAAGTCCGGTAGTGTTCCTTTTTGGAGAGGAGTCGCTGGCATGCTAGTAAAATTCAACGTCTCGATATAGATGTTGGCTACACTCCTAAACAGTGTGCTTTTCTGAGAACATGTTATATTCCAAGAAAAGAAAACAAAAGTGTGTGAGTTGGGGTGGAGGAGGGATTGCTGCAGAGTTTTCTAGAGACAGGGTTTTGCTCTGCTGCCCAGGCTAGAGTGCAGTGGCATGATCATAATTCACTGCAGCCTTGAACTCCTGGGCTCAAGTGATCCTCCTGCCTCAGCCTCCCAAGTAGCTAGGACTACAGGTTTACACCACCATGCCCAGATAATTTTTTAATTTGGGGTTTCACCATGTTGCTCAGACTGGTCTTGAACTCCTGGGCTCAAGCAATCTTTCCAAAGAACTGGGATTACAGGTGTGAGCCTCTGTGCCAGGCCAGACTTTTTTCTCACACTGTCACCTGGGCTGGAGTGCAGTGGTGTGATCTTAGCTCACTGCAGCCTCAACTCCCTGGGCTCAAGCAATCCTCCCACCTTGGCCTCCCGAGTAGTACAGGTGCATGTCACCATGCTGGGGTATTGTTTTTTAATATTTTGTAAACTCAAGGTCTCACTATGTTGTCCAGGCTGGTCTTGAACCCCTAGGCTAAAGCAATCTTCCCGCCTCAGCCTCCCAAAGTGCTGGGATTATACGTAGGAGCCAGCACGCCTGGCCAATATTTTTTTTTAAAAATTGTCTAAGTTTAGGATATGGAACAAATAAATTTTAATAGTGCTTATTTCTGTATAGTCTGTACTGAGACAACACTTGGCCACTGTGTGGGGGAGAAAGTGAAGTAGGTCTAAATACTTAAATGTAATGAAATTCCAGATTTCCAAAAAAATCAGTTAAGGATTTTAATATTTGGTTAGATGGCTATATAGCAGATATATACTATGTCCTTTATTAAGAAAGGATTAATGGCCGGGCATGGTGGCTTACACCTATAATCGCAGCAGTTTGGGAGGCCGAGGTGGGAGAGACTTTTGAGCTCAGGAGTTCAAGACCAGCCTGGACAACATAGGGAGATCTCATCTCTACAAAAAAAATTCTATTAAAAAAAAAATCAAAAGTAATGATGCATTTCCAAGTTTTTAACATGAGGGAAACTTTTCTTATCTAAAATCAATGGCAATTTACAACAAAGTCTACTCAAGGGAATGGTTATACAATACATTAGACACAAATCTCAAATTGTTTTCTCTGTATTTTACTGTCACATTGCCTCTCTTTTTAATAATCAAGTAAATATTGTAAGACTATAGGTGGCTATAGTAAAAAAAAAAAAGAAAATAATTACTATTATTCTTGGAGCTAATAAACTGTTTTACCTCTGGTTTGCTTCTCAATTAGGGTTTCGTAGTTTTTTTTTTTTTTTTTTTGAGACGGAGTCTTGTTCTGTCGC
Organism: Rhinopithecus roxellana; assembly: GCF_007565055.1. Lineage (NCBI taxonomy): Eukaryota > Metazoa > Chordata > Mammalia > Primates > Cercopithecidae > Rhinopithecus > Rhinopithecus roxellana. The sequence continues at coordinate 126,800,011 of NC_044558.1, read as the reverse complement.
CCGGGCTGGAGTGCGGTGGCCGGATCTCAGCTCACTGCAAGCTCCGCCTCCCAGGTTCACGCCATTCTCCTGCCTCAGTCTCCAGAGTAGCTGGGACTACAGGCACCCGCCACCTCGCCCGGCTAGTTTTTTGTATTTTTAGTAGAGACGGGGTTTCACAGTGTTAGCCAGGATGGTCTCGATCTGACCTTGTGATCCGCCCGTCTCAGCCTCCCAAAGTGCTGGGATTACAGGCTTGAGCCACCGCGCCCGGCCAAGGGTTTCGTAGTTTTAATTTAAGAAATGTCAATTCATTTTTCTACTTTTCATTAAAAAATAAAACCTGTAACTTTGGAAAAGTATTGACATAGATTTTTAATATCAAAATGAAGGAGAGGCAATAGATGCAGTGTAATTATTCATTAACTTCCTAATTTAAACTCAAATATCTCTTTCAAACTTTAAGTAATACTACAAATTAATGTGCACTACTATATCTTAGAAAATTAAAGCCTTATGATATTTAAATTAATTTTACTGGTATATTTCAAGGATCAGGCAAAAAAATTAAAATGTAAATTTTTTGGTCACGAATACCCCACCATAACAGTCCTGCCAACTGGTATTAGAAGTAGTTGATTTTTCGGGGCCGGGCGCGGTGGCTCAAGCCTGTAATCCCAGCACTTTGGGAGGCCGAGACGGGCGGATCACGAGGTCAGGAGATCGAGACCATCCTGGCTAACACGGTGAAACCCCGTCTCTACTAAAAATACAAAAAACTAGCCGGGCGAGGTGGCGGCGCCTGTAGTCCCAGCTACTCGGGAGGCTGAGGCAGGAGAATGGCGGGAACCCGGGAGGCGGAGCTTGCAGTGAGCTGAGATCTGGCCACTGCACTCCAGCCCGGGTGACAGAGCGAGACTCCGTCTCAAAAAAAAAAAAAAAAAAAAAAAAAAAAAAAAAAAAAAAAAGAAGTAGTTGATTTTTCAAGTCACTCAAAATAAAGTTATGTCTGATTTATTCATTTTTTTCATTTTACCTTCAGGATGTAGAGATTTCCTGGCTCACATTTAAAGAATGTGCTTAATTATTTGAGGAGATTTTTTTAAAAGAATTTTTTTTTTTTACGAATTTACACTTGTCATGTAACTGCTTCTCAAATAAAATCCCTCTTACTACACTATCTAATGACTATACTGGCATACTGGTTTTTAACCTAAGAAGATGTTTACGTTTTATTTTTCTTTTTTCACTTAGCCTTGACTTGAAACACACTAAAAAGATGTTTAAAAGGGAACCGATTCAAACTGTATAAAGTGAGGCTCTACTGTCAGCCACGATTATAAAGCTATCCGTATTTTACATTTCTAGTTTATGACCACAATTGTAGTTATGCTCTGTTTTAGCTATTTGTAATCTTTAACTCCCGTGTTTAGTTTCTTCTCTGTTTTCTATGAAACAAAACGATCTTCTCATCTCAAAGAAAGTGCTTGCTTTTTATTGTTAAAAATGCTAGATATAATAAAAACAGAAAGGCTAGCACACAGGGGAAGATTTAAATAAATATTATTGTGCCACACTTTCGTTGGCTTTTTTGCGGATTTTCTTTTGTTTTGTTTTTTTGAGACGGTGTCTCACTTTGCTGTCTGGGACCTCTCTGGGCTCAGGTCATTCTGCTGCCTCAGCCTCCCAAGTAGTTGGCACTCCAGGCACACGCCACTGTGCTCTGCTAGTTTTTTTTTTTTTTTTTTTTTTTTTTTTAGAGAAGGAGTTTCACCACGTTGCTTAGGCTGGTCCCAAACTCCTGGGCTCAAGTAATCTGCCCACCTCAGCCTCCCAAAGTGCTATGATTACAAGCGTGAGCCACCACACCCAGCCTGGGGAAACCAAAAGTTGATTCTTTGAAAAGAAAAACAAGATTGACAGACTGTCAGCTAAAATAATAAAGAAAAAAAGAAGATCCAAATAAGCATAATGAGAAGCAACCAAGGTGACATTACAATGGATTCCACAGACATACAAAGGATTCCTAGAGACGATTATGAACACCACTATGAATACAAACTAGAAAATCTAGACGAAATAGATAAATTCCTGGAAATATACAATCTCCCAAGATTGAATCAGGAAGAAACTGACACACTGAACAGGCCAATATTGAGTTCTGAAATTGAATCTGTAATAAAAAACCTGCCAAACAAAAAAAGCCAAAGATCGGATGGATTCACAGCTGATTTCTACCAGACGTACAAAGAGCTGGTATTAATTCTACTGAAGCTATTCCAAAAAAATAAGGAGGGTCTAATCTAACTCATTCTATGAAGCCAGCATCACTCTGATACCAAAACTTGGTAAAGACACAAAGAAGAAAGAAAACAAAGGCCAATATCCCTGATGAACATAGATGTACAAATCCTCAACAAAATACCAGCAAACCAAATTCAATGGCATATCAAAAAGTTAATTCACCATGATAAAGTATGCTTCATTTCTAAGATGCAAGATCGGTTCAACATATGCAAATCACAAATGTGAATCACTAAATAAACAGAATAAAAAACAAAAAATGTATGATCATCTCAGTAGACATGGAAAAGGCTTTTGATAAAATCCAGCATTTCTTCATGACAAAAACCCTCAAGAAATAATTCCATGTTGAAGGAATATGCCCTAAAATAGTCAGGGCCATCTATGACAAATATACAGTCAACATCACACTGAGACGGGCAAAAACTGGAAGCATTTCCCTTGAGAGCTGGAAGAAAACAAGGATGCCCACTCTCACCACTCCTATTCAATGTAGTACTGGAAGTCCTGTCAGAGCAATTAGGCAAGAGGAAGAAGTAAAACGCATGCATCCAAATAGGAAAATAAGTCAAATTACCTCTCTTCACAGACGATGTGATCTATACCTAGAAAACCCTGAAGACACTATCAAAAGGCTCCTACAACTGATAAATGACTTCAGGAAAGTTTCAGGACACAAAATCCATGTACAAAAATCACTGGCATTTCTATACACCAATAATGTTCAAGCTGAGAGCCAAATCAAGAAGGCAATCCCGTTTACAACACACACACACACACACATTCCTAGGAATGCATCTAACTAAGGAGGTGAAAGGTATTTATAAGAACTACAAAATACTGTTGAAAGAAATCACAGATGACACAAACCAATGGAAAAACATTCCATGCTCATGGATTAGAAGAATCAATATTGTTAAAATGGTCATGCTGCCCGAAGCAATCTATGGATTCAATGCCATTCCTATCAAACTATCATCATTTTTCACAGAACCAGAAAAAAAATTCTTAAATTCATATTGAACCGAGAGTGCAAACAGACAAAGCAATCCTAAACAAAAACAAAGCCAGAGGCATTACGCTACTTGACTTCAAACTATACTATAAGGCTACAGACTAAAACATCATGGTACTGGTACAAAAACATACGCAGACCAAGGAAACAGAATATAAAACCCAGAAGTTAAGCCACACACCTATGGCCATCTGATATTTGACCAAATTGACAAAAATAAGCAATGGGGAAAGGGCTTCATATCTTCTTATTCAATAAATGGTGTTAGAATAGCTGGCTAGCCATATGCAGAAGAATGAAACCAACCCGTTCCTTTCACCGTATACAAAAATTAACTCAAAAGGGATTAAAGATTTAAGTGTCAGGCCTCAAACGATAAGAATCCTTTAGCCAGGCATGGTGGGTCATGCCTGTAATCCCAGTACTATGGGAGGCCGAGGTGGGCAGATCACATGAGGCTTGGAGTTTGAGACCAGCCTGGCCAACATGGTGAAACCCTGTCTCTACTAAAAATACAAAAAGAAGCCAGGCTTGATAGGGGGCACTTATAATTCCAGCTACTTGGGAGGCCGAGGCACGAGAATTGCTTGAACCTGGGAGGTGGAGGTTGCAGTGAGCAAAGATCGTGCCACTGCACTCTAGCCTGGGCAATAGAGTAAGTCTCCGTCTCACAAAAAAAAAAAAAAAAAAGTAATTGCAACAAAAACAAAAATTGACAAGTGGGACCTAATTAAAGAGCTTCTGTAAAGCAAAAGAAACTATCAATGGAATAAACAGCCTGCAAAATGAGAGAAAAGACTCGCAAACTATGCATCCAACAAAGGTTGAATATCCAGAATCTATAAGGAGCTTAAGCAATTGAACAAGGAAAAAACAAAACAAGTAACTCTTTTTAAAAATGGGCAAAAGACATGAATAGACACTTAAAGGAAGACATATAAGTGGCTAAAAAACATATAAAAAATGCTCCACATCACTAATCACCAGAGAAATACAAATTAAAATCACAATGAGATACCATCTCACATTCATCAGAATGGCTAATATTAAAAAGTAGTAGAATAATTTATAATCCTTTGGGTACATACCCAGTAGTGGGATGGCTGGGTCATATGGTACATCTAGTTCTAGATCCTTGAGGAATCGCCATACTGTTTTCCATAATGGTTGAACTAGTTTACAATCCCACCAACAGTGTAAAAGTGTTCCTATTTCTCCACATCCTCTCCAACAACTGTTGTTTCCTGATTTTTTAATGATTGCAAAGACACATGCACACGTATGTTTACTGCGGCCCTATTCACAATAGCAAAGACTTGGAATCAACCCAAATGTCCATCTGTGACAGACTGGATTAAGAAAATGTGGCACATATACACCATGGAATACTATGCAGCCATAAAAAAGGATGAGTTTGCATCCTTTGTAGGTACATGGATGCAGCTGGAAACCATCATTCTTAGCAAACTGTCACAAGAAGAGAAAACCAAACACCGCATGTTCTCACTCATAGGTGGGAACTGAACAATGAGATCACTTGGACTAGGAAAGGGGAACATCACACACTGGGGCCTATCATGGGGAGGGGGGAGGGAGGAGGGATTGCATCAGGGAGTTATACATGATATAAATGATGAATTGATGGGTGCTGACGAGTTGATGGGTGCAGCACACCAACATGGCACAAATATACATATGTAACAAACCTGCACGTTATGCACATGTACCCTAGAACTTAAAGTATAATAAAAAAAAAAAAAAAAGAAGTTTATTGAAATTAAAAAAAAAAAAAAGTAAAAAAAAAAACCAAAAAACAAAAAACAGATGCTGGCAAGACTGCAGAGAAAAGGAAATGTTTATAACACAGTGAGAGGACATATGAATTAGTTTGGCCACTATGGACAGCGGTTTGGAGATTTCTCAAAGAACTTAAATCAGAACTACCATTTGACCCAGCAATTGCATTACTGCATTACTGGGTATATATCCAAAAGTATATCCAAAAAAAAGCAAATCTTTCTACCAAACATACCCATGCACTTGCATGTTCACCACAGAACTATTTACAATAGCAAATACATGGAACCAACCTAGATGCCCATCAATGGTGGACTGGTTAAAGAAAATGTGGTACATATACACCACGGTACTACACAACGATAACAAAGAATGAAATTATGTCCTCTGCAGCATCATGGATACAACCAGAGGCCATTATCCTAGGTAAATTAATGCAGGAAAAGAAAACCAAATACCATATGTTCTCACAGGTGGAAGCTAAACGCTAGTACTCATGGACATAAAGATGGTTTAACAGTGAAAGTGGGGACTACTGAGGGTGGGGAAAGAATGGGGATAAAGGTTGAAATTGGGTACTATGCTAGGTACCTGGGTGATGGGCTCATTCATACTCCAAACCTCAGCATCACACAACAGACCCAGTTAACAAACCTGCACATGTACCCCCAAACCTAAAATAAAATAAAAATAAATAAAAAGTATAGGGAACACTGCTTTACATGTTTCCCTTGTGCTAATCCTAGTTTTGTGTACTTTTGTGGCCTATCAGGTGAGGAGAAGAGTTCTCAGAATCACAGCTTTGATCTATAGAGGTGCTAATGTTACATGCCTTATGCTTGGGGCTTAGATTTGAACTAGTGCTATGAATTGACTGTGACAGATTCAGTGAAATCCTTTGAGATTCTGCCAGCAAAAATGTAGTTCAAATTTAAATCTAATCAACATTCACTGAGTGCCAACCATATGCCCAGTATGATGTTATGCACATGCTAACATTTGAAGCCTTAAGCTACAAATATAAATAAGTTTACATAAAGGCACAAATAACACAGTTTGTATTCTATGCAGTAAGACTTGTCTTAGAAGAATATATTCTGAGGGTTTGTCATAACCACTGATTATTGCTGAAGGCAAGGAAAAAGAAACCAGGGAAGTGATTACATAAGATAAAAACCAGAAAAGGGGATACTCAGAAGATGAATTTATTTTTATTTTATTTATTTATTTTTTTTCAGATGGAGTTTCGCTCTTGTTGCCTAGGCCAGAGTGCAATGGCGCAATCTCGGCTCACCGCAACCTCAGCCTCCCAGATTCAAGTGATTCTCCTGCCTCAGCCTCCTGAGTAGCTGGGATTACAGGCATGCGCCACCATGCCTGGCTAATCTTGTATTTTTAATAGAGACGGGGTTTCTCCATGTTGGTCAGGCTGGTCTTGAACTCCTGGCCTCAGGTGATCTGCCCATCTTGGCGTCCCAAAGTGCTAGGATTACAGGCTTCAGCCACCACGTCTGCCTGGCCTATTTTCTATTTATTCATTTTTTTTTTGAGACAGAGTCTTGCTGTCGTCCAGGCTGGAGTGCAATGGCACAATCTCAGCTCACTGCAACTTCCACCTCCTGGGTTCAAGTGATTCTCCTGCCTCAGCCACCTGAGTAGCTGGGATTACAGGCATCTGCCACCATGCCTGGCTAATTTTTGTATTTTTATTAGAGGCGAGGTTTCACCATGTCAGCCAGGCTGGTCTCGAACTCCTGACCTTGTGATCCGCCTGTCTTGGCCTCCCAAAGTGCTGGGATTACAGGTGTGAGCCACCATGCCTGGCCTTCTATTATTAACTATTTTGTTTTAGAGACAGTGAATCACTCTATCACCCAGGCTGGAGTGCAGTGGCATAATCACACAGCCTTGACCTCCTGGGCTCAAGAGATCCTCCCACCTCAGTCTCCTAAGTAGCTAGGGTCACAGGTATACAACACCATGCTCAGCTACTTTTTGTTTCTTGTGGAGATAGGGTCTCCCTAAGTTGCCCAGTTTGGTCTCAAACTCCTGGGCCCAAGCAATCCTCCTGCCTCAGCCTCCCAAAGTACTGATTACAGGTGTGAGCCAGCGCTCCTGGCAACATTCATTTCTGTTAAGACATTTTTAACATATTCCCATCTGAGCTAAAGTTAACCTTGAGATGGAGCAAATTCTGAGCCTACTGATGAGATTTAATTTATTAATCCCAGTTGATAAGGGATTTCCTAAAATTAGAATTTCAAGAGCAGACACCAAATCATTAAATAGTTTCCAACTAAATGTCTGTAGAGCCTACCATTTTGATTTGACTCAAGTTGTCCTAGAGACCCTGAGCTTCTCATTAGCTTGGCATTGACAGCTTAACCCCATTTTCCCTTTCTAATCTCACATTTTCTATCCTCTCACAGGAATTCTCTATCCCATTCAGGCAGTTAGTTCCATTTCCTCCTTTTCCAAATGTGTCTCCTACATTCTCATCTTTGCTGTGGCTTAAGGTGTTCTGTATTATTTGAAAAAACCACTCTTCATTTCTCTTCTCGTTGTATCCAAATCCTACCTATCCTTGATTAGCTCAGTGACTACTTCCTTGTAGACAGTATTTCAGGTGCTTATATTTTCTTTATGACTATATTACAGAAATCCATATAGATCTAATTCTTCAGAACTGTGGTAAGGGATCTGAATTTGAGTTTTAGGCATATTATTTGTTAGCTTTGTAACCTTGGGTAAGTCATTCAGCTCAATCATTCATCAAATGTGAATGAGACACAGTTTCTTATTTCAAGAAACTCACAATGGAAAGGATATTAAATTTTAAAAAAGCCTATAAACATGACAATATAATTGAGACTCAAATGAGACAACAGCAATAACGATATTTTAAAAATGGAAATAGAAATATAAGGTATTTAAGAATTTCTCAAATTAAGTTTTCAATGATTTCAAAATCATGGTATATTCCTTTAAAAATAGCTCACATTTGGAATTCAGGGTTCAGAATAGAAGCCAAGTTGAGATTCTGGCATCTTGCCAGCCTGGAAAGCCTCCTCTAAATTAAGCTATACTGTCTGTGGCCCTTCTTAAAAGATAGCTGTTTCCTAGCCCATTGAAGTGTAAGTACAGACAAGGGTTTGGGAGCAGTTTTATATAACATGGCAGTTTTTGCTAAGATTTCTCTTTCAAAGAGCTGCTTGGACTGGTGCTCTTACTATGTTTATAGAGATGACCACATCATAGGATCTAAAGCCAGCTGTTTAAACTCATAAAACACTCAATTTATAAGCTGCAAGTTAAGACTTTTAGATTTCGTCATTCCAAGAGACTCACAGTCATAGTCATATGACTATGAGTTACAAGGTTCTGTTATGTATATTTCTTTCTTTCTTTCTTTTTTTTTTTTTTAAAAAACAGGGTCTCACTCTGTTGCCCAGGGGAGTGCAGTGGCATGATCTTGGCTCACTGCAACCTCTGCCTCCTGGGTTCAAACAATTCTCCTGCCTCAGCCTCCCAAGTAGCTGGGATTACAGGCACCTGCCACCACACCCAGCTAATTTTTGTATTTTGGTAGAGATGAGGTTTCACCATGTTGGCCAGGCTAGTCTCAAACTCCTGACCTCAAATGATCCACCTGCCTCAGCCTCCCAAAGTCCTGGGATTACAGGCGTGAGCCGCCACACCCAGCCTTGCTATTTATATTTCTATTGATTGACTGATTGAGACAGAGTTTCAGTCTTGCTGCCCAGGCTGAAGTGTAATGGCGTGATCTTGGCTCACTGCAACCTCTGCCTCCCAGGCTCAGGTGATTTTCCTGCCTCAGCCCCCTGAGTAGCTGAGATTACAGGTGCGTGCCACCATACCTGGCTAATTTTGTATATTTAGTAGAGAGGGGGTTTCACCATGTTGATCAGGCTGGTCTTGAACTCCTGACTTCAGGTGATCCACTCACCTTGGCCTCCCAAAGTGCTAGGATTACAGGCATGAGCCACTGTGTCCAGCCTATTTATTTTCTTAAATGCAATAAATTTTCACATATTTCAGAATTTTTCATTTACATCATACATAAAAACAGAAGTACTTATCTCCCCTGTAAAACACTCATTTCACAAAGACAAAATGTGTGTGGTGGCTTACACCTGTAATTACAGCACTTTGGGAGGCCAAGCCAGGAGAATCACTTGAGACCAGGAGTTTAAGACCAGCCTGGACAACACAGTAAGGCCCCATCTCTATGCAAAAAAAAAAAAAAAAAAAAAAAAAAAAAAAAAAAATCTAGCCAGGTGTAGTAGTGCCAGCCTGTAGTCCCAGCTACTTGGGAGGCCAAGGCTCTCACTTGAGTCCAAGAGATTCAGGCTACAAGTGAGTTATAGTCAAACTACTGTACTCCAGCCTGGGTGACAGAGTGAGAACTTGTCTCATAAGTAAGTAAATAAATAACAGAATGCCCACTAATTAAATAATCTTTTATTTTTATGTTCCTAAAGAGAAGCACACTAATAACAAATTACTATTTTTTGCTATAATAATAAAGAAGAATCCTAAAGAGAGCCCAGTATTAAAAAAAAAAAAAGAAGAGAGAAGAAAATAGAACTACATATTTAAGTTACTTCTATTAGGGGAAGAAAAAATCTACTTACGGCAGTGGCTCGAGAAAGTTCTCGACACGTACTAAGCAGTCCATTTTGTAAATCATCCCTTTGCAACACCACTGTCTGAATGGCTGCTGGGTTATCTGCATGCATTTCTATCTCTTGGCTGGCTGACAGCAAAGCTTGCTCAAGTGTGTACTATTATAATAAAAAGAATTACACTTAATGTTCTGTATCATCGTATTAATTCTTCTTACTTATCAGTGTCCTGATAATAATCATATTAAGTAATATCAGTTGTAGACAATAAACATAACTGTCCTACTTTCTCCTTGTGGAGTTGCTGAAGTTTCTCTTCCAGAGCATGCACCACTTTATCTTGTTCACATAATCGGCTTAACTTGGCCTAGGTTATAAGAGAAGATGTCTTGTTAGCAATTTTTAAATTTTTTCTGTAATTGGAGGTACGTAATCATTATATGATCAAAAATCTTTATTTCAATCCATAAAATAAAAGCTAAAATATAGCTTATAAAGATAGAATGCCTAAAAAATAGGTATGTAAGCATTTTGCCTCTACAATCTGCTAAATAGGTTAAGTGATATATGCAGTCCTTAATTAAAATGCTTACTGGATTCTATTGTTACGTATTTAAAAAATCATGCTCTTGGATTCTTAGAAAATAATATAAACAATAGATCACTTCTAATTGAAATACAAATAAAAATATTATTAAAGGAGAAAAATAACTTTCATCAGTTTTAGTGTTTAAATTCTTAATATTACCCTAATTTCTTAATTAACAAAGTATAAGAAAGTCCTCTAATAAAATTTCAATAGTACAATAAACCAGTTTTAATGTTTCAAAATGAAAACATTGGACAAATTGGAAATATGTCCCCAACTTTATGGCATAATGACACGTAAGCAAGAAATTTGAGACTTTACCTTCTTTGCCATTTATCTATTAAAATAACTACCTTGTCTTTGTCAGACAACAAGACTCAGGCTACACAAAATGAAAGGTGTTAAAAAGAAGAAGTGGGGGGCTGGGCTCGGTGGCTCACTCCCATAATCCCTGCACTTTGGGAGTCCAAGGTGGGTGGATCACCTGAGGTCAGGAGGTCGAGACCAGCCTGGCTAATACGGCAAAACCCTGTCTCTACTAAAAAAAAAAAAATACAAAAAGTCAGCTGGGCATGGTGGCGTGCTCCCGTAATCCCAGCTATATGGGTGTCTGAGGCATAAGCATCACTTGAACCCAGGAGGCAGAGGTTGCAGTGAGCTGAGATCGTGATACTGTACTCCAACCTGGGTGACAGGGAGAGACCCTGACTCAAAAAAAAAAAAAAAAAAGAAAAAGAAGAGGGGGTACAACTCAATGAAATAAAACCAGGGGAAATAATGAGGGAAGTATGCATAAGAATGTATGGCAAATCAGCAATCTAAAATATGATTTAAAAGAAACTAAATTTAATTTAAAAAGGAGTAGTGATAAAATTTCTAAAGGCCGATACTTTATCTGAAAAACATAGCAATTCTTCTTTGTCTCCAGTCTTCCATAACTTTTTTGTTTTTTTCTTTTGAGGCAGGGTCTCACTCCATAACCCAGGCTGGAGTGCAGTAGCATGATCTCAGTTCACTGCACCACTCCCTTCTGGGTTCAAGAGATTCTCATGCCTCAGCCTCCCGAGTAGCTGGGATTACAGGCGTGTACCACCATGCCCAGCTAATTTTTGTATTTTTAGTAGAGACAGGGTCTTGCTACGTTGCCCAGGCTGGTCTCAAACTCCTGGCCTCAAGTGATCCGCCCACCTCGGCTTCCCAAAGTGCTGGGACTACAGATATGAGCCACCGTGTCCAGCCAATCTGTAACTTCTAAAAATCAGAAATAGTTTTTACTTTCATTTTAGTGATGCTTCATATGTTGGACTACTAACAATAGGGAGTAGAGGGACGTAGTGGGCAGGGAACAATAATTTAGAGCACACACACAAAATATGAATTTATCTGATGTCATTTTGGAGGACTTGGGAGAAAGAAGTTTTTTGGTTATGCTTATTTCCAGTGTTTTTGGCAGAGAATATAACAGAGTACTGACAATATATATCATACTAATACTTACATCAATATCTACTTCTTCAGGTCTGTATTTGTATAATGTGCCTCTACCTTCATCTTGTGACAGCTATAAGGAAAAAATCATATAGCAACTTAAAAATCTTAATTTAAAAACATATTTAGCCTATAATTAATACTTTGGATTTATATTAAATATATATAATATAACAAAGATGGATTTTAATGATTCTTATACTTTTAGAAGTTTAATTCAAACATTGATTAACAAAGTAGAAAAATACTTAACAGTGATATAATATGCAAGATACATAAGAACGATGTATGTAACAAGCTTGTTAAACATAATAATATGCTGGTCAAACAAAACTAATACAGTATCTTACATTCTTTCTTTTAAAGACACACATTATTTTAATAAAAAAATTGACAAATACAATCATTGCAACTGTATCAAATCAAATACTTAAATCAAGCAAAGTTCAACAGTCAAAACCATCCTTCACAGTATACACATAATCACACACTGTATATGTGTACACTCAAATGTCAACACATCTTATTTAACAAAACCTGTAACATATTGTATACATATATATAATATATAAACACACATACACAGTATAGACTTATCTTGTTCTTCTGTCTTAAGAACTAAAAGATAATGAAGGAAAAGGATGGGTTTAATTGAAAAGAGGAAAATCATTTGAAACCTCATAAAACCGAAAGCCTATGTTACAAACTATGGGTAGTCAAATTTCATTAAAAAGTTTATGTGTGTTCGTTGACACCATTTGTGTTACTCTATTGTAAGGAATTATTTAGTGTACTTAAATATCCTTTCTTCAGCTTCTTCCCAGTATATTTTGGTTAAAAGATACTTTGTGGTTACTTCTGATTGTGCTTAGCAAGATTTCAATAGCCATTCCAGTCAGTTATATCACAGATAACATCATAGCCTCTGCAGGCAATACTTCACTATTTTTCTTGTCTTTTGATTTTTATATTGACTGTGAGAAAGTAACAAAAACACAGTAGAAAAAATTTAAATGGGGCTCATTGTATGTTTACTGAATTGCGCAATTTTTTCAAGGTGAGGTTAGAAGTAATGTGCCCCAACTATATTCCAGTTTAGAAAATTAAATTTCATATATGCATAATACAAAAGAATGTATAAATGACAATTCTATATGTTTTCTCTATGAAATAAACTGCCTGACAGTTACAGCTTTAAAAGGAAGCATTATTTAAACAGGAGATAACTTTGAATTGATCTAGAAATGTGGGAATCAGGAGAAGGTTAAAAATATAAGCATTCCAAACATAAAATAAATCCTGGATTTACATTTCATTTCAAGACATTACTTTCACATACCTCATGCAAATGAATCTGTGACTATTTAAGGGTATGCACAGTGATTGTTAAACCACAAAACTTTCATAGAAATGAATATTACATGAAAAATGAATTTAATGACAAAAGTTAGAATACTCTTACACTATTCAAAATAAGTATCCTCAGGTGTGTCCTGAGAAGTGTCAATTGTCATTATAAATTAAAGCACCTAGATCCAAGAAAATAATTTATATTCCTATCTGGAAAAAAAGTAATAAAAAGTAAGTTTTAAATAGGTAGATCTATGATAAAAAATGTAAGGCAATGCCAAAATTACATTTTTCACATTTATAACAAATTAAAGATGAGAGGTCATAAGCTACTAAGATGTTCAAATATAGTTTCCTTAGTATTTATTTATTTATTTTTTGAGATGGAGTCTCGCTATTGTCCAGCCTGGAGTGCAGTGGTGCAATCTTGGCTCACTGCAACCTCCGCTTCCTGGGTTCAAGTGATTCTTCTGCCTCACCCTCCAGAGCAGCTGGGATTATACGTGCACCACCATGCCCGGCTAATTTTTGTATTTTTAGTGAAGACAGGGTTTCACCATGTTGGCCAGGCTGGTCTCGAACTCCTGACCTCAAGTGATCCTCCCATTTGGCCTCCCAAATGCTGGGATTATAGGCGTGAGCCACCGCGCCTGGCCATAGTTTGCTTAATATTTAAAGTTAAATTCAAAACAGCTTTACTAGACTACAGAATCTGAATATAACTAGCGGACAGTGTTTCATCTGGATTAAAATATCAAATGTACCCTATATCTCACAGTCAACAGAAAAAAAGACTAATATATTAAGGTGAAAACTTAGTAATTTATAGTAAATCTTTAAGATATTGATACACTATTTTTATTTGGGGAATCTTATTGCAGATTTATTTTTACATCAGCTAGCATATCATAATAGAGAAAAATGTTTACTGTAGTTACAACTTTAGAGAGATATCTCCTTTATAGCCATATAAATATATTACACGTATCAATCCGATTTTTGTGGTATTTCTGCTTTCAGTACCACCGAAATTTTTCTTTAAATCTTTTAAGTTATTCAATAAAGATATTAATTAGACATCAGCTAACCAAATCCTTAAACCTTTCCCCACACATTGCTTTTACGACAGAATAAAAGTATAAGAAAACAAAATTATTCCTTAAACAACAAAAACACCTTCATATAATTGAAAAGGTTGCTATTTTGCTCTCAATATGAAAATCCTGACCCCTCATCCCAATTCCCGGTCTTACCAAAAAAAAAAAAAAAAAAAAAAAGGAAAATGTAAATTTCATGAGCATTCTGCTTAACTCAAGTTTTGCATAGTTAAGTTCATGGTAACACTGTTCATTGTTTTTTTTCAAATACACCTTTAGCCATTAAAAAAAAAAAAAAGCTTTGGTTTGAATACTTCATTTGAAGTACTTTAGTAACACTAGAAAAGCAAATGAAAAAATGGACTATGTAGTAATTACATAAATTTGTGCAGTGCTCCAACTTCAGGTTGAGGAGTGTATTATATAGATTTTATTAACCATATAAGGACATGTGTTATATTTTATTTAGGATGTTGGAACCTTTTAAAGTATCTGATAGTTTCTTTTTTTATAAAGCTGTCTTGGCAGTAAAACAATGTTACTTATGTTAATTAAAATCCAACTTCAATATCCCTTAGGTATGTGAACTACATATATTTTACAGTATATGAACATAATACATAAACTCCAAAAAGGTGTTTTGAGGAAATATTTTAAAATTTGATAAAATTAGACATTATATCCATAGAGGGCAAAAAATGCCACCATGCCTGGCTAATTTTTTGTATTTTTAGTAGAGACGGGGTTTCACCGTGTTAGCCAGGATGGTCTCGATCTCCTGACCTCGTGATCCGCCTGCCTCAGCCTCCCAAAGTGCTGCGATTACAGGTGTGAGCCACTGCGCCCGGTGGAACACAGAATGCTTTAAAAACAAACAAAAAAGAGATAGTATCTCATTCTGTCACCCAGGCTGGAGCATAGTGGTGTAATCGTAATCACAGTTCATTGCAGCTTTGGACTCCTGTCTCAGCCTCCTGAGTAGCTAGGACTATTGGTGTGTGCCACCACGCCTGGCTAATTTTTTAATATTTTGTAGAGACAGGGTCTTGCTTTGTTGCCCAGGCTAGTCTCAAACTCCTGGGCTCAAGTGATCCTTCAGCTTGGGCCTCACAAATTTTTGGGATTAAAGGTATAAGCCACCTTGCCAGGCCTGGATTCAGTTTTAAGTCTTTTTCATTTGACCAATTTTAAGAAAATTACTGCCTAGATAATTTCTTGGGTATTCTCCAAGGAAGAAAAATGCAAACATGTCCATAAACTGAGTGGCTATGATTCAGAATAAAATGGGTTATAAAACACTTTGCCATCATATTTCTAGCTAAATATCAAGAACTTATTAATACAATATTGTCAATCAACTTCAGAAAAGCAAACTGTATGTACCAGTACATTTTCCCTGGATAATAACATGATAAGGGAAACCTGGAGAAACAAAAAATATATACTCAATTTGTGCAAATTTAAAAACACAGTTTAAAAAAATGTGTCAGGCTGTCACTTTAATCTATTAAGGATGTCCTGCAATAATTAAGTCCTTTAGTAGTGGCTGAATAAAAGTAAGACAGTCTGAAGACTCCCTAGCCTTAACAGCACTGAGAGTTAACACTGATTTCCTGGTAACTGGTGGCTCAGCCATGCCCAGGCAAGGCTGCTGACATTAGACATTCAGATCTTTCTGTTCTGTACAATTTTAGTTCTCTTTCATGTATTAATATGAAGAAATATTTATACAAATCTATTGCTCTTTCAGTATTCAAGGTCAGAGATGCTATACTGAGCCAGTCTCATACATCTTCACTTTTTTCTCCCCCTCTCAGCCCTTCCCATTTCAGATCTCCACATTTGGGAAAACCCCAATTAGAACTTTTAATGCAACTGAATAATTTAAACTATCAGACTTCCCCATCAAGAACCCTGAATGTTGAGCATTATAAAAAAGAAAAACTAACCAAACTAAACAGGAAATCCAGGCTAAAACATGCAAAACGTGATAAAAACATAACCTATTGTAACAAAATCTCTTTAATCTCATGTCAATTTAGCATTACATAGATGACATATTTTACTGACAGCTTCAGACACTGCAGAAGGTATCAGTTTTGGAATAAGTATTAAGACTCTCAGTGTGGTACTTTGAAATAGATTACCAAGGTCTATAATCTGGTGACTTCAAGAACTGAAAGATTCCATTTTCTTTTGATAAGTAAAGCTGTTTAACTTTAAATATTTAATAGTTTGTTAATCTCTTTATTGCAAATTTGAGACCATTTTCAGTCATCTAATAACATACTTTAATACTTTGAAAACTGTGCTGAAATATAAGTCACCCTCTGATCAACTGTACCCATTCCTCAGTTACATGGCCCTGTGATGCAGATCTCATGGCAACTGAACCAAATAGAGGCCTTAAAAGCCAGTGTGAGCTCCAAGTCCTTCTTTTTACTAGGTGCCTTATATATTTTAATCAAAATATATATTCATTTTTCATGTTAGTTAATTTTCTTCTTCTGCATGAGTTTTAAAGATTGTAAAGGTCATACGCCAGAGTAATCTGAGGGTGTTGAAGTGGAAGAAGCTGATGTTGAGAAACACATAGCTAGAAACATTTAGACCATGAAATACACAAAAATTTGATAGAAACATATATGACTTCTTTTGCAGATCTGCAGATTACTAAGGTTCCTAAGTTAAAGCCAGCCAACTCCATGACACACATTTTGAGTTTGGAAAAAGAATGGGGTAACTTATGATAGTCTTGACGACTGCTTGCGAATGGCAAGAACACAGGGAGAAAATACCCCCAGTATGTTAAGAAGCGGCTATCGTTAAGTTTTACCACACCATAGTACAGAAACTAGATTTAAATAACGCCCGTACAAATGTAATGTATTCTTAAAACACTAGGTTGGGGGAAGTTGTGAAGGGCTATCCCTGAAAGTAAATATTTTTACAAAGCCTTTTCCCTAAAAAATAGGTATAATGCTTTTAAAGTTAATAAAACCATATGAAAATCTAGTAATTTTGCAAATGTACTGCAGACCTCCAAGTACATATCAATCAAATACTCTGCACAAAAACTTTAGGAAAATGGCACGTTTAATATTCAACAGCAAAATGTTCAGCGAAGCCATGCTAAGAATACTGCAGCATCTTGAAAAGCATGGATGAATTGTGGTTTTCCAAATAAACATAAACAAAAAATAACATAAGAAAACACTGATGTCATGAGTAAATCTGAGAATAAATCAAAACTGTCACTGAGGGATTTTGCAGATGATAAAGCAGTATCATTCACTGTCCAAGACCTTACTTGCTGGTACAGTTGGGGTCTTAGCGCCGAGTTCTCAATCATTGTGTGAACCATGGTGATAATAGGTTCATTTTCTTTCATCTATTTCAAATCAGGAGGAGCATACAGCAAACATCAGTTTACAGCATAGCTAGATTTGAAAGACGACACTGTAAATATAGCCTCTACTTTAATATCTTCCTAATAGTGCAGTTGTTTACATTTTACCCCATGGTTGTACAGATTTAAGTCATATAAACCATTTCAAACAAGTATTAAATGCTGTGAAATACTTTCAAGAAAAAAACTACTAATTGCAACACTGTCACAACTAGTTTTACTTCATACATATAATCACGATATAGTCAATTAACATTGCTATACATACTAAAATAGATGATAAATCATAATTCAAAGGATAAACTAAAGGGCAAGAACCTACACATTCAGGAGAAAAATGGTATAATTTAATTGATTATGAATTCAGTAATAAAGGTGAAAATGATATTCAGTTCTGTGTAAGGTTATAAAAAATTTGTTCTCTAAAAATATTAAAATACTATAATATATTGAATGTGTCACTTCATCACATATTTTGTTAAAGGTAATCTTGACATTTATAGACACTCTATTTTGGATTTTCTCACAGTATAATACCACATGGAGAATTACTCAAGGATATGCAAACTAAGACTTATTCGGCAAAGACTTTGTATGTCTCCTCAGCTCCTAAAAAGGTAGTCTGAAATCAAGCTTAACATTTCCAGCTATGTTGTACTTAATTACTGCCTCTAGAAAAATATTTGTTTTAGCAGGCTCTGTACTTGAGTTAAAGCACTCAAAAGACAATTATGATGTATACAGTAAAAGGCCAAGAAAGCTTTATCATTTTTAAGCAGACAGGTCTGCTTATAATAGTAATTTGTAACGTTTACTTTATGTAATTTTCATCTTTCATATATAGAAAATAAGGATTTCTATTGTGGCTGACAAATGCTACTTACTGATTCAGCTAAGTCTACAACAAAAGTTCATTAATCTCAAAATTAATAAATTTATTAATATAATGTAAGAAAAAACTAAACCTTAAAATTATTTTTCTAGACAATTATATTTTCAGTCTAACTGCCAATGTTTCACCCAATAAAATTTGTTTAGTTATCAAATTAAAAACCTCCTATGACTGGTTTAATCTACTTTTTAGTCAATTAAGTGATAATTAAACACATGCTTGTCTTTTAACAATCTCTCAACTAAAAGTTTCACTCAGACTAGACCATTTATTTTTAAATCTCTGTGCCTACAACTGCTTTTTGGAAGTGAGGATACTGAAGAAAAAAAAAAAAACCTTCACTGAAGAATAAATTGACAAATTTTAGTTGTACATCAATGACTTTTGGCAAAAGTATTCACATATGTTAACAGTAAAAATATACGGAATGTTTCCATTTACCCAGGTAGTTCCCTCATGTTACTTTACCACCAACCTGATTAATAAATTAATTTTATTTGTCAAACTTATTAATTAAATGTAAAGGTAGTTGGAACAACCATCAGTTAAACAAAAAATTCTTACTGTTATGGTGATCTGTTGCCCAGGTTGGAATGCGGTGGCCCTATCACGGCTCTCTGCAGCCCAAACTCCTAGGCTTAGGCGATCCTCCCACCTCAGCCTCTCGCACAGCTAGGACTACAGACACATGCCACCATGCCCAGCTAATTTATTTTTTTGTAGAGACAGGGGCCTCACTATGTTGCCCAGGCTGGTCTTGAACTTCTGGGCTCAAGCAATCCACCTGATTCATCCTTTATAATAGTTTTGGGGGAGCCAGGAACCTCGTTCATAAGGATGGTGAAATCGATAAAGGATGTGTGCTCTGTTTCACTGAGCGGCCGTTGTCCCATCTCTCTTCCTTTCCTTGGGCCTGCCTATTCCCCCAGACACAACATTATTGAAATTAGGCCAATTAATAACCCTACAATGGCTTCTAACAGTTCAAGTGAAAGGAAGAGTTGCATGCTTATCACTTTAAATCAAAAGCTAGAAATTATTAAGGTTAGTGAGGAAGGCATGTCGAAAAGCTGAGACAGGCCGAAAACTAGGCCCCTTGTGATAAGCATTTACCCAAGTTGAGAAGGCAAAGAAATAAGTTGTTGAAGGAAATTGTAAGTGCTACTCCAGTCAACATACAAATGATAAGAAAGCAAAACAGCCTTGTTGCTAATAGGGAGAAAGTTTTAGTGGTCTGAAGAGAAGATCAAACAGCCACAACATTCCCTTAAGCCAAAGCCTAATCCAGAGCAAGGCCCTAACTCTCTTCAATCCTATGCAGGTTGAGAGAGGTGAGGAAGCTGCAGAAGGAAAGTTGGAAGCTGGAAGAGTTTGGTTCATGAGGTTTATGGAAAGAAGTCATCTCCATAACATGTAAGTGCAAGGTGAAGCAGCAGGTGCTGATGGAAAAGCTGCAGCAAGTTATTCAGAAGATCTAGCTAAGATAACTGAAGAAGGTGTTGGCATTCAATGACAGATTTTCAATGTAGACAAAACAGCTCTGTATGGGAATAAGATGCCACCTAGCACTTTCATAGCTAGAGAGGGAAAGTCAATGCCTGGCTCCAAAGCTTCAAATAGGATGACACTCTTGTTTGGGGCTAATGCAGCTGGTAATTCAAGCTGAAGCCAATGCTCATTTACTATTGTGAAAATCCTGATGTTAAATCTACTCTGCTTATACTCCAAAAATGGAACAACAAAGCCTGGATGATAGCACATCTGTTTATAGCATGGTTTACTGAATATTTTAAACCCACTGTTGAGAACTACTGCTCAGAAAGATTTCTTTCAAAATATGACTGCCCATTGACAATGAACCTAGTTACCCAAGAGCTCTGATGGAAACATATAAGGTGATTAATGTGGTTTTCATGACCATTAATACAACATCCATTCTGCAGCCCATGAATCGAGGAGTCATTTCAACTTTCAATTCTTATTATTTAGGAAATGCATTTCATAAGGCTCTAGCTGCTATAGATAGTGATTGTTCTGATGGATATGGGTGAATTAAAGAAGAAACTTCTGGAAAGAATTCACCATTCTAGATACTAGATATTCGTGATTCAAGAGAGGAGGTCAAAATAGCAACATTAACAGAAGTTTGAAAACATTGGTTCCAACTCTCATGGATGAGTCTGAGGGGTTTAGAACTTCAGTGGAGGAAGGAACTGCAAATGTGACGGAAATAAAAGAATCAGAAGTGAAGCCTGAAGACATGAGTGAATTGATTCAATCTCATACTAAAACTTCAGTGGATGAGAAACTGCATCTTATGGATGAGCAAAGAAAGTTTCTTGAGATAAAATCTACCCCTGGTGAAGATACTGTAACATTGTTGAAATGACAACAAAAAAGCAGCAGCAGGGTTTGAGAGGATTCTGTTCAATTTTATTATTATTATTTTTTAATTTTGTGAGACAGAGTTTTGCTCTGCTGCCCAGACTGGAGTGCAGTGGAATAATCACAGCTCACCGCAGCCTTAACCTCCTGGGCTCAAGCGATCCTGCCGCTTCAGCCTCCCAAGTAGCTGGGACTACAGGCATGTATATTTTTAATCCTGGCTGATTAAATTTTTATTTTTTTTTCAGAGACAGGGTCTTGCTATGTTGCCAAGGCTGGTCTCAAACTCCTGGCCTCAAGCAATCCTCCCACTTTGTCCTTCCAAAGTGACAGGCATGAGCCACCATGCCCGACCCCACTCCAATTCTGAAAGAAGTTCTACCACTTGCAATATATTCTCAAACACCATTGCATGCTACAGATAAATGTTTTCATGAAAAGAAGAGTCAATTGATGTAGCAAACTTCATTGTTGTCTTATTTTAAGACTGCCACAGCTATCCCAACGTTCAGCAACCACCACCCTGATCAGTTAGCAGGCATCAACATCGAGGCAAGACCTTCTACTAGCAAAAAGATTAGGACTTGCTGAACGCTCAGATGATAATTAGTGTTTTTTAGCAATACCAGATTTTTTTTCTTAGACATAATGCTATTGCACATTTAACAGACTACAGTATAGAGTAAGCATAACTTTTACAGGCACTGGGAAATAACAACAACAACAACAACAACAACAAAAACCACACCCAGCTAATTTTTATAGGGATGGGGTTTCGCCATGTTTCCCAGGTTGGTCTTGAACTCCTGAGCTCAAAGCGATCCACCCGCCTTGGCTTCCCAAAGTGCTGGGATTACAGGCGAGAGCTACTGTGCCCAGTCTGCTTAAGTTCTTTTTTTTGTTTTGTTTTGTTTTTGAGAGGGAGCCTCGCCCTGTCACCCAGGCTGGAGTGCAGATGGGGCCATTTTGGCTCACTGCAACCTCTACCTCCTGGGTTCAAGCAATTCTCCTGCCTCAGCCTCCTGAGTAGCTGGAATTACAGGTGCCCACCACCACAATCAGCTAATTTTTGTATT
This sequence comes from Rhinopithecus roxellana, assembly GCF_007565055.1. Classification (NCBI taxonomy): domain Eukaryota; kingdom Metazoa; phylum Chordata; class Mammalia; order Primates; family Cercopithecidae; genus Rhinopithecus; species Rhinopithecus roxellana. The sequence continues at coordinate 126,777,984 of NC_044558.1, read as the reverse complement.
TTTAATAGAGATGGGGTTTCACCATGTTGGTTAGGCTGGTCTCGAACTCCTGACCTCAGATGATTCACCTGCCTTGGCCTCCCAAAGTGCTGGGATTACAGGCATGAGCCACCGCGCCCAGCTTTCAAGTTCTTAAAAAAAAGAAAGAATATACATAATTCACTTCTGGTTTGAATATGAGAATCCTAGAAACCATTTTTAAGAGTGGTGTTAACAGTCTACATACTGTGATGTAAGGAATCAGAGGAAAGACTGAATAGTACATGTAGGATGTTTAAGAATTCACTTGAAATGAGTTAAATGCTTTGCTTCTTGCTTTAATTCCTTCTTTGAAGTAATAGGTAACATAGATTTACATTTCAGTTAATTGCTAAATTATAAAGCTATTATAAAAGGCAGATTATTTCATAATAATAGGAATGAGAATGTATGATTCAGGCATTACACAATTTTCTTTTTTTTAAGTTTAAGGGTTTTATTATCAAAGTATTATTAAATAATTTCAGAAATTGTACATCAACATGGCACAGACTGTAGCCTACTTTTTCTGTATAAAAGTGGAGCTTGAAATGCCTGCAACAAAGAAAACAGTTGCCTAACTACTTTGCATATATAACATGAAATCACTGTGTGCATAAGAATACTACTGCAGTAACACAAATTTATCGGTTTTATACAACTTGAGATTTTATTATTTTTTTGAGACAGAGTCTCACTCTGTCACCGAGGCTGAAGTGCAGTGGCACAACCTAGGCTCACTGCAACCTCCACCTCCCGGGTTCAAGTGTTCTCCTGCCTCAGACTCCTGAGTAGCTGGGATTACAGGCGTCCACCACTAATTTTTCTATTTTTAGTAGAGATGGGGTTTCACCATGTTGGCCAGGTTGATCTCGATCTCCTGACCTCAGGTGATCTGCCTGCCTCAGCCTCCCAAAGTGTTGGGATTACAGGTGTGAGCCACCACGCCCAGTCAATTTGTCTTATTTTAAAAGCATATGAAGGACAATTTAAAATGCACTATCCCTTTTTTCCAACGCTGAGCTTAAAACAAATTAATGGAAGAGTGGAAAATTCAAAATAAGGGCAAGAGATAAGTTTTCTCTTTGTTTAAGATGGACTCAGGATCGGTAGATAGCTTTCACTGATGTAGATGTGGAATAAATTATTTCAGGAATAAAAATTCCCAAACATCTTATGAAAAAGTATACAACTCTACTTCAAAATATACTATTTACTCACTGCCAAAGACAGTTTTACTTGAAATCTTGTTTCTGTAATTAAACCCTAATTAGCCATCAAAAAAGGTTAGTGCATAATAACCATTCAAAGTTAAACCAAAATGACAAAAATTTTGTCACAAGGCTTAAAGGATTATCTATTTCTTTTCTTTTCCTTCTTTCTTTCCTTTTTTTTTTTTTGAGATGGAGTCTCGTTCTGTCACCCAGGCTGGAGTGCAGCAGCATGATCTTGGCTCACTGCAATCTCCACCTCCTGGGTTCAAGTGATTCTCCTGCCTCAGCCTCCGGAGTAGCTGGTATTACAGGCATGCACCACCATGCCTGGCTAATTTTTGTGTGTTTGTGTGTGTGTTTTAGTATAGACGAGGTTTCGCCATGTTAGCCAGGCTGGTCTGGAACTCCTCACCTCAGGTGATCTGCCTGCCTCGGCCTCCCAAAGTGCTAAAATTACAGGCGTGAGCCACTGTGCCCAGCCGGATTATCTATTTCAAATGCTCATTTCCAGATGGAACTATAAGAATGTTAACTTGTCATGTCAACAAACAAGACCATAAGTAGATCCATCATGTTGGAAGATTTTAATGACATTTAGGATATTCTTGCCACAATAACATGCAATCAGTGCATTTCCTACATGCCTCTATTAATCTGATGCATAACATTCTAGACGTACTATAAGTGAACTTAATACAGGAAATTATATGACATAAACAATCCATTCCTGCTGTAGGAGCATGCAGCTTTTCATTTCTGTTATGAAGCAGCACTAAGAGTAAAACTGCTTGGTTACTCCATTAGATTTCACCATGACAAGAACTGCTTACGTCATACCATTTTCTAAAAGCTTTTTGATGTAAATAAGTAGTATCAATAACGGGAGCTTTATAGCCATTAATAACTCAGAGCTGTATACATCTAGGTTTGAGATGAACAAATATAGCATTCAGAAATCACACAAAGGAATGACACTGATGCATGTATACAGTTGGATTCCCATAGAGGCAATATTCAGTCACTCATATCCGTGTCTTCTTCATGATGATCATTCCCATTCACTTTGGATTCTCTTAATGAATCATCAGTTCCCTTTTCCACAGAACATTTCTTTGTTTTAGGGGAACCTGCTTCTATTGCTTTCTTCTCTTCTTTTTTCCTTTCTCACTGTCATAACCCTGTTCCTGTTCATCATAAACCCGTGTAACTTTTACATCTGTATCACTCTCTGATTTTCTTTCTCGGTCCTTTTTCTTATCTTTACTCTTCTTGTTTGTTGATTGTTCTCTTTCATCCCTACTATCTTTCTCCCTACTCTTTCATCCCTACTATCTTTCTTCTTCTTTTTATGTCTCCCAGGAGATGGTGAGAGAGACAATTTTCTTTTAGGAGACTGCGACTTTTTAGGAGATCTTGTTCCACTCCTGTTTCTTCATTGTCGTCTCTGTTTGTACTTCTATAATGTCTAGCTCTGCTGTAACTTTTTGGTGGTGTTTTAGAACGTTTCTTTCATCTTCTTTCTTTTTGTCTCTCGTTTTTGATGTGCTCCTTGATCTTCTACCTCTCTCTCTGGAATGAGATCTTCTCTGTCTTGGGCTTTTGGATCATCAACGACTCCTAGACTTAGAATGTGATCGCTCTCTTGATCTGCTTCTTGAGTGTGTTTAGAAGATGATCTTGAATGCCTTCTTTCTTCTTTGGTTCTATAGCAGCCGAAATTAGGGACTGTGCTTCTCGTACTCTTTACATATCTTCCTCTATTTTTTTTGAGACAGTTTTGCTCTTGTTGCCCAGGCTGGAGTGCAATGGCACGATCTCGGCTCACTGCAACCTCCACCTCCGGGGTTCAAGCAATTCTCCTGCCTCAGTCTCCTAAGTACTTGGGATTACCGGGATGTGCCACCACACCCGGCTAATTCTGAAATTTTAGTAGAGACGAGGTTTCACCATGTTGGTCAGGTTGGTCTTGAACTCCTGACCTCAAGTGATCCACCCGCCTCAGCCTCCCAAAGTGCTGGGATTTACAGGTGTGAGCCACCACGCCGGGCCTCTTCCTCTATTTCTCTACTAGAGGTATCAGATTTCAGACTTGGTGAAACAAGACCAGCAGCTACATGCTTCAACTTGGGATCAACAGTACTCATAAGCTTCAGCAACTGATCTGTGGCAACCGACTGAGTTCAACTTTGCTCCAGGAAGCCCAAGGGCAGCAAGGGCAGGACCAAGAGTAAGAGCCCCCAAAGCAGCCAGTGGAACAGCGCCAGTCTGAGTAAGTAGGAGTAGGCAGGAGCCCAACACCAGGCAGAAGACCTGCCACTGCATTAGCTGGTGCCAACAGAGACAAGCAAGCCTTAGCCTTATCAGGAATAACTCCTTCTGCATATGGTACATTATCAAAGCTCTGTCAAGGAACACAGTGTCAGACGTGGTGCCACAACTGCTGAGTCTGGATCATGGAACTTAACAAGACTGAGATTGGCAAAGGTGAATTATCCGGCGGGAAGAGGTGTGGTTCGTCGATCTTGCCTAGGAAACCGAAGAGAGTCCGTATCTGCTCAGAGCTAGCACTCAGGGAGATTAGTCATCTATTACCTCGGTGCCACAGCCTCCACCGCCGCCACCATCTCCGCTACTAGGCCCGCCGCTGGGGCCCGGACCCGCAGTGCTGGGGACGATGGTAGTGTTGCTCATGGCGCTGCTCGCATTCTCGCTCCTGCTTTAACACATCAAACACACAGCGAGGAGGGGAAAGAGGAACCGGTTCGTGGGAGGAGGGTGTCCGATGCTCCAGCCTCTGCTGCTCCAGCTGCCACCGCCACCGTTTCTCCACCCCGCCAGACGGCCGCGGGGGAGGGGAAGCGAGCACGCTAGCTGGAGACCACGAGAAAACAAACGGCCGCCTCCATCTCGCCTCCAACCCCACAGTTTTCATAATAAACTCTAGCTGTAAATAAGAAAACATACGTGGCAACATCTTGGAAATACACTTAGGTAATAATGCCAGTGTATTTTTGTTCACAACAAAACATATTTTTACTTGGAATGTCTAAGTCCAAATGTTTAGAAAAACTATTTAGAAAATCTGATACTTAATCCTGGCCTCTTTAACAGTTTTGAGGTCTGTTGGGCAAATATGAATAACTTGATTTATCTTTTTAGACGGAGTCTGGGACTGTTGCCAGGGCTGGAGTGCAATAGGGCGATCTCAGCTCACTGCAACTTCCGCCTCCTGGGTTCAAGCGATTCTCCTGCCTCAGCCTCCCGAGGAGCTGGGATTACAGGCGCCCGCCACCATGCCCAGCTAATTTTTTGTATTTTTAGTAGAGCCACCGCGCCCAGTCTTCAAATAGGTTGATTTTGTTTTGTTTTGCTTTGTTTTTTTGAGACGAAGTTTCGCTGTTGTTGCCCAGGCTGGAGAGCAATGGCGAGATCTCGGCTCACTGCAACCTCGGACTCCCAGGTTCAAGCGATTCTCCTGTCTCAGCCTCCCGAGTAGCTGGGATTACAGGCATGTGCCATAAAGCCCGGCTAATTTTTTGTATTTTTAGTAGAGATGAGGTTTCTCCACGGTGGTCAGGCTGCTCTCAAACTCCCTACCTCAGGTGACCCACCCGCCTTGGCCTCCCAGAGTGCTGGGATTACAGGCCTCAGCCACTGCGCTGGGCTTTTTATTTTTTTATTTTGTTTGAGACGGAGTCTCGCTCTGTCACCCAGGCTGGAGTGCAGCGGTGCCATCTTGACTCACTGTAACTTCTGCCTCCCAGGTTCACGTGATTCTCCTGCCTCAGCCTCCTGAGTAGCTGGGATTACAGGCGCTCATCATCCCATCAGGGCAATTTTTGTACTTTTAGTAGAGACGGGGTTTCACCATGTTGGTCAGGCTGGTCTTGAACTCCTGACCCCGTGATCTGCCCGCCTCGGGCTCCCAAAGTGCTGGGATTACAAGCGTGAGTTACCACGCCCTGCCTATTGAATAACTTGATTTTAAAATCCCATCATCCAAAACCATTTATTCAATTGAATTATATGTAACTGCACCTGCTAGGATCTTGTGCGGAATTTCCCAATTGACACCCATGGGCTGGAAATGGGTTACAAGGTCAGCTTCAGAAGGCCTAGTAGGGTCCCTGCAGGGCTAAGGCTCTTGGCATCACCCCCTGCTTGTTTCAAGGTGCTGTACAAACATCACTTTCTATGTGTTCCACACATGAAAAAAGTTAGCACCAAGACAGTGCTTGCTTCAGAAAAACTACACTTCTTTCTTTTTTTCATTTCTAACTAAGAATTAAAAAAAAAAAAAAAAAAGGGAGAGAGAGAACAGGTTTCACCATGTTGGCCAGGCTAGTCTCGAACTCCTGGGCTCAAGGCATCTACCCGTCTTGGCCTCCCGAAGTGCTAGGATTACAGGCATGAGCCATCACACCCAGCTGACTTTTCTCCTTTATTTGGTGTAGTTCTCATATCTGGCAAAAGAAGAAGGAAAAAAAAAAAAAAAAGCCACCCCAAAAAAACTACCTATGGAGATTTAAAACCTACACAGGTCTGGGCCCTGGCAATTCTTACTGGGGACTGGGGGAAAGACAGCCTTGAGTATTGTACTTTGTTTTTGTCTTTCTGAAGATTCACTGTCAGTTCTGAGAAGTCAGACTTGTGAACCATGGTCCTATCCTAGCACCAATTCAAGTAAACAGGATTGCCAAATAATTTTTCAAGGTCCAGATGAGTTGATACCAGACATTGATCAAGGTAACTGCACAACTATCAAAGACAAAAAACTTCAAACTAAGTAAACACAAATATTGGATCTAGATTATAATATTTCTCGTTGTCTATGTATAAGATATAGCATTAAGAGATTTTAACCCCCCCCCCTTTTTTTTTTTGAGACGGAGTCTCACTCTGTCCACCAGGCTGGAGTGCAGTGGCGTGATCTCGGCTCACTGCAAGCTCCGCCTCCTGGGTTCATGCCATTCTCCTGCCTCAGCCTCCCGAGTAGCTAGGACTACAGGCGCCCGCCACCACGCCCGGCTAATTTTTTGTATTTTTAGTAGAGATGGGGTTTCACTGTGGTCTTGATCTCCTGACCTTGTGATCCGCCCGCCTCGGCCTCCCAAAGCGTTGGGATTACAGGCGTGAGCCACCGCGCCCGGCCTTTAACCCCTTTTTAAAAGCTGGTGTGCAATGGTGCAATCTCAGCTCACTGCAACCTCCACCTCCCGGGTTCAAGGGATTCTCTTGCCTCAGCCTCGTGAGTAGCTGGGATTACAGGTGCCCACCACCATGCCCGGTTAATTTTTGAATTTTTAGTAAGAGACAGGGTTTCACCATGTTGGCCAGGCTGGTCTTGAATGTCTGACCTTAGGCTTCCCAAAGTGTTGGGATTACAGGTGTGAGCCACCGTGCCCACCTAGTAATTCTTTTTCTTAAGAGATGGGGTCTCGGCCATGCGCGGTGGCTCATGCCTATAGTACCAGTACTTTGGGAGGCCGAGTCAGGTGGATCACTTGAGGCCAGGAGTTCGAGACCAGCATGGGCAACATAGTGAAACTCCCTCTCCACAAAAAATTAGCTGGGCATGGTGGTGCAGGCCTGTGGTCCCAGTTACTTGGGAGGCTGAGGCAGAAGGATCGCTTCAAACCAGGAGGTTGAGGCTGCAGTGAGCCATGATTGCCACTGCACTCCAGCCTGGGTGACAAAGCCAGACCCTGTCTCAAAAAAAAAAAAAAGGGTTAAAGAAAGGATACGAACGAACGAACAAACGAAAGAAAGAAAGAGACACGGGATCTCACTATGTTGCCCAGGCTTGAGTGCAGTGCTTATTCACAGATGTGATCCCACTACTGATCAGCATGAACGTTCTGACCTGCTGCATTCCCCTCTGAGCTGGCTCACCCCCTCAGGCAGCCCAGTGGTCTCCTGTTCCCAGGAGGTTGCCATATTGATGCTGAACTTAGTGTGGACACCTGATCAGCATAGTGCACAAAAGCCCACAACTCCTGGACTCAAGTGATCTTTTTTTTTTTTTTTGAGACGGAGTCTCGCTCTGTCACCCGGGCTGGAGTGCAGTGGCCGGATCTCAGCTCACTGCTGCAAGCTCTGCCTCCCGGATTTACGCCATTCTCCTGCCTCAGCCTCCCGAGTAGCTGGGACTACAGGCGCCAGCCACCTCGCCCGGCTAGCTTTTTGTATTTTTTAGTAGAGACGGGGTTTCACCGTGTTAGCCAGGATGGTCTCGAACTCCTGACCTCGTGATCCGCCCATCTCGGCCTCCCAAAGTGCTGGGATTACAGGCTTGAGCCACCGCGCCCAGCCTTCAAGTGATCTTTTTGCCTCAGTCTACTTAGTAGCTGGGACTACACAGCCTTGCGCCATTGTGCCAGCTACTTTAGTAGCTTTTAAATGTCTGTTTCAAATCTATCTCTGGAGAAATTAGACCAGCTCTCTGAAGGCAGAAAAAATAGGATATTCTAACTCATGAGGTAAAATGCCCCTGAATCATTTGGGGAGGGGGGAAAAAGATGAGTAGTGAGCAGAGCCAAGATGGTCATTCATATAATTCATCCTTAGAAAAAATTAATTCTCCATACTCCCTTTAAGTATAACAAGTGATTAAGCAGTAGCTTAATTGCTCTCTTAAAAGTTTATATAATAAATAATCTAGAGGTTGGGTGTGGTGGCTCACGTCTGTAATTCCAGCACTTTGGGAGGCTGAGGTGGGTGGATCACCTGAGGTCAGGAGTTCGAGACCAGCCTGGTCAACATGGTGAAACCCCATCTCTACTAAAAATACCAAAATCAGCTGGGCGCGGTGGCATGCGCCTATAGTCCCAGTTACTCAGGAGGCTGAGAGAGGAGAATCAGTTGAACCCGGGAAATGTAGGTTGCAGTGAGCTGAGATTGTGTTGCTGCACTCCAGTCTGGGCAACAAGCAAGACTCCGTCTCAAAAAAAAAAAAAAAAAAAAAAAAAAAAAATTCATCTAGAACAGTGCTGTCCAACAGAACTTTCTGTGATGATGGAAATGTTCCACATCTGTGTAGTTCAGTACTGACTACTTGAAATGGGGCTGGCATGACTGAGGAAAGGTTTTTACTTTTATATATATGTAATTACAAATTTAAATAGCCACATGGCTAGTGGCTATCATATTAGATACCAGGTCTAAAAATTCTAGACCAGTAGGCTGGGGGTGGGGGCTCACATCTATAATTGCAGTACTTTGGGAGGCCAAGGTGGGAGGATCACTTGAGGTCAGGAGTTCAAGACCAGCCTGGCTAGCATGGTGAAACCCCGTCTCTACTAAAAACTACCAAAATTAGCTGGGTGTGGTGGTGGGCGCCTGTAATCCTAGCTACTCAGGAGGCTGAGTCAGGAGAAGCACTTGAACCCGGGAGGTAGAGACTGCAGTGAGCCAAGACCGTGCCATTGCACTCCAGCCTGGGCGACAGAGGACCAGTAAAGTAAGTATGATTTCACCCATGATCTCCAACTCATTTGCAGAAGGGGAAACCTTTGCTCAAGCTGTCTTGTAACTTAGTTAATACTTGAGTCTGAATTCTGTGCTAATAGTTCCTTTTTCTTGAACAGTCTGCGTGGATACAGAGCAGAGCTTCTGTCCTTCACTGTTAACTAAGAAGATGACCCATCTTTTGCTGTCATTTTCCATTTAAGTGGAAAAGGGAATTTTTCCTGAGTTCTTAATGACTTCTTTGGAAAAGATTTTTTAAGTTGGGAATCTATCTTAACAAAAGCAAAAAGCCCCATAGAGTAATCACAGAATACTCCATTTTCTCAAGAATGTCCTCCTGTGTCTTATCAATAAACTCTTAAGATGTGCAGCAAAACTAAAAAGCTAAAGAATTTGACATGCCCAGGATGAGGCTTTAGGGAATGCGAGGGTCTTTATAAATAGGTCATTTAGATAATAACAATGTAAATTTGCCTTCCACTCTCTCTCCAGGCACATCTGAAAGTCCAAGATCCTGAGATTGAAGGGTATGCTACCCATTGAAATCACTCTTTGTTTAACAGGAAGCAGGGAAATGTGAAGTGACTTGAGTAAAAGAAGAATGTAAATAAGTCGCTTTACAACTGAAGAGGTTATTGAGATTACTTCAGAAGTTTTAAAGTAATTTGAATAAATTATTTATGTTTTTCCTATAAGTAAAATCTGAAAACATTACTATTGTTATATAGTCCTAAGAATCAATAATATTTTTAAAGATACAGCTAGACTTTATAATATTTCCCTTTTCTTCAAGGAAGATAGATTATGTACCTGTGGTGTATTTGAAAGCAAACTTTGAAGGCCTGGGCTAGTGCCATTCCAAATAATTTACTTATATTTGGCAATGGATAAATTTTACAGATCAGATTTTTTTTTTTTTACTTTAGTAGCTTAATATATTTTCCTTGTTTAATGGTCTTTTCCTAATCACTGTTCTTTTAATTTCAAGCAAGGCTACTACTATGTTTATTCCTGGCACCCACAGGAAACAGGAAATATTAAAAGAACTCAAGATAACTAAAAAAATCTTTTACTGTGAACATAAGGTTTGAAATTGTCACATTTTCTTCTTTCAAATATTTTAAGGATACACTAAAATATACCATTTTTAAGCAAAAAAAATTCCTGAAGTGAAAATCTTACATCTGTTAGTCAAAAAGGTACTTGTTCTTGCCATGGATAAATCTACTCTAAAATATATTTGAATTTTATTTTATTTTATTTTTGAGACGGAGTTTCACTCTTGTTGCCCAGGCTGGAGTGCAATGGCACAATCTTGGCACACCACAACCTCCGCCTCCTGGGTTCAAGAGATTCTCCTGCCTTAGGCTCCTAAGTAGCTGGGATTACAGGTATGTACCACCAGGCCAGGCTAATTTTGTATATATATATTTTTTAGTAGAGATGGGGTTTCTCCATGTTGGTCAGGCTGATCTTTAACTCCCAACCTCAGGTGATCCGCCCGCCTTGGCCTCCCAAAGTGCTAGGATTACAGGTGTGAGCCACCGCACCCGTCAAAATTTTAAATCAAAGTTAAAATAACTTCTAGATACAAGGATTTGGATTTTATTAATGGTTTACTGTGTTCTTACGAGGTTACAAATGGCACTGAGTAGCTGAATTCCTACCATTAATTCAAAGATTTATCAGCTTATGTTTCAACAACATAATGATACCTTTAGGTCAATTTTAGAAATGTTTTTGGCATTTATACTCAACCTTATTTCCTTCCAGGTTTTGAACAAGAATTCTACATTGTAGGCACTAGCGTCATGCCTTACACTGAATTCCACACATCTTTGCAGAATGAATAAACTTGCTGCTGAAAAATGTACATGAAATTAAGATAGAGGCAAAATCCACTGTAAAATTAAGACAGAAGCAAAGCCTGATACAATGAGCTACTTTTGTAATACTGTAATTGTAAATAATATTTATAATATTTTGTAAATAAAAATAGAACTGTGTAACTACTATGCATTTTAGAATTGGTAGGGAAATTTTGTTTTCACTTTGCTGTCTTGTTTAGAGCCATGGCCAGAAGCTGATATTCCTCAGGTAACAAAGACAGCAGCCTGAAACTCTAAGAACAGAATGACCCATCAATTCTGAAGGAAGTTAAAATAGAATTTTTAAAAGATGAAAGAAAATCCATTAATACAAGGTTTTCATCCTAGCTTATGATTTTGGGCAAGTCACGGAATCTGATTAAATGGGGATAAAGGTAATTGGTCCGTATGCTGCAGAGCCTGTGTATGTGAAACAAGTGGGAAGTTGTATAGGATGGTGCTTTGTGAACTGTAAGTGATACAGAATAAGGTTGAACAGGCACTACACAGGTATACCATGCAGAGAAGCGAGTGCTTTGGAAGTATCTGAGAAATGGTGAGTCACTGGCTGGAGAAACAGGTTTATGGGGGAGGAATTATTTCACAAGTTGTGGCATGGTGGTGGAAGACTGAAGGCTTAAATGACAAAAAGAAACTTTTTTTGTAGGGCAAAAGGAGTTTGTGAAATTTCCTGAGTTGGCTAAAAGATATAATGTGGCAGGAGCTTTAGGAAAATGAAATGAGCAACTGGACCTAATTTCAATTTCAGCAGTCACAGACTTCCCATTCACTGAGGGCTTACTAGTTCCTCTTACTGTGTTAAGAAGTTTATAGATATTACCTCAATTAATCCGCAACAACCCTTACAGGTTCACATTACTACTGTGTTGTTACAAATGTGAGAGTGGAGGCTTACAGTTAAGGAACTTATTATCCAAAGCCAGGGAAATTAAGATGAAGAATATCCAAGACTATTATAAAATAAAATGGGGTACACAACGAAATCTAGATGTGAGACCAGGAATATTACCATGTGCATGCAAAGATTCAGGAGAAGCATTACAGAGATTTGCTGACTAAAGATTCAGGAGAAGCACTGCCAAGATTTGCTGACTAAATGGTAATGAGGGATCTCGCATACATAAGGCATTATGGTAGCCTTTGTTCTGAGCAAACACCATGCCAACGTGTCATCAGCTAAAAAAAATCTGTTCAGATAGTTCTACAGAATCTCATGATTTTTCCATTTTCAGTGAAACTGTTTTTAAAGTACTTTTAATTCCAGTTTAAAGTTATCAGTTTAACTTTAATACATGCTGATATTGGGCAAACAAGATTTTAGGAGAACATAATACAACTTCAGGCACTTGTCTGACTTAATTCTGCCATTTTCACAAATTTGGAAAATCTCCACCCTTACAGTGATGGAGTGGCAGGCAGGATGCCAAGGAGGCTTGTCATACCTTAGGTCCTTCCAGGTAGTCTGCCACTTGTTTTTCTTCTTGTTGATCAGTCAGACTGTGAAAGGCTGGTGTCGGGCAGTCCCAGCCATAGCCTGTAGAGGAGACTCGGCCTCACTTTCTCTATGTGTTATCCTCTTTTCCGTTGGGGGTTTTAAGGTGCCAGCCTTAAGTTCCAGGTCTAAGCAAACAGTAAAGCAAGATTGCTAATGGCTCTCAAAGCCCAGTGAGTTCCTTCTGAAGGAGGATGTATTCAATAAATGTTTGTGACATGACCAAAGTTAATCTAACTGATATTCTGAACCATTTTACTGTATTATAATTTTTTTTTTGCATTAACTTTTTGGTCAGGGACTTGAGGGATAAAGATGACAAGCTTTGGGCCAGGCGCGGTGGCTCACACCTGTAATCCCAGCACTTTGGGAGGCCGAGGCGGGTGGATCACCTGAGGGCAGGAGTTTGAGACCCAGCCTGGCCAACATCGTGAAACCCCATCTCTACTAAAAATATAAAAATTAGCCGGGCATGGTGGTGGGTGCCTGTAATAACAGCTACTCGGGAGGCTGAGGCAGGAGAATCGCTTGAACCCCGGAGGTGAAGGTTGCAGTGAGCTGAGATTGTGCCACTGCACTCCAGCCTGGGCAATAGAGTGAGATTGTCTCAAAAAAAAAAAAAAAAAAAAGATGACAAGCTTTGTTTTGGGTACACTGAGGATGCGCTGACGGCAGAAATTTCTTTTTTTTTTTCCCTTTAGAATTATTGTATTAAATCGGCCAGGCGTGGTGGCTCAAGCCTGTAATCCCAGCACTTTGGGAGGCCGAGACGGGCGGATCACGAGGTCAGGAGATCGAGACCATCCTGGTCTACACGGTGAAACCCCGTCTCTACTAAAAAATACAAAAAAACTAGCCAGGCGAGATGGCGGGCGCCTGTAGTCCCAGCTACTCGGGAGGCTGAGGCAGGAGAACGGGGTAAACCCGGGAGGCGGAGCTTGCAGTGAGCTGAGATCCGGCCACTGCACTCCAGCCTGGGCGACAGAGCGAGACTCCGCCTCAAAAAAAAAAAAAAAAAAAAAAAAAGAATTATTGTATTAAATCATAAATGTACAACAGCTTCTTAACTCTACACACGCAATTAAATTTTTTAAAGGAAAAACGTTATGTCTTATTACACCATGATCCTGGCTAATAGCTTTTCAAAACTTTGAGAAAAATCTTAAAAAAGGTTTCACATGTCACCTGAAACTTACAAATTTAACATTATCAAAGAAGGAATGCTTCTACACTCTTACAAAGACCACTAGAAAGAAACAACTAGGGATGAAATAGCTAGGGATGAAGCTCACACAGTGACAGCTAGTAAAATGATGAATAGATGAGACGAATTCTCGGTTAAGAGAACACCAAGAGACAGAGATCTTCCCCACTTAGCACTGAGATAGGTTAAAAAAAAAAAAAAAAGCTAAAAAAATGGGACAGATAACTGCTAAGAACAGACCCATGATAATAATGTAAGAGCACTAGATAGGCCAATTTAAGAGACACATATTAAATTCTAATCTAATCCATTATCCATTTAGTCTTAGAGTTCTGTCATTATTATTATTTCATATCCCGCTAAAGAATTTTCTGAGTTTTATCTCTGTCCCTCCTGCCCCTCTTCTTTTTTTGGAGATGGAGTCTCCCTCTGTTGCCTAGGCTAGAGTGCAGTGGTGCGATCTTGGTTCACTGCAAGCTCTGCCTCCCGAGTTCAAGCAATTCTCCTGCCTCAGCCTGCCGAGTAGCGGGTGGTATGCACCACTACGCCCAGCTAATTTTTTGCATTTTTAGTAGAGATGGGATTTCACCATGTTGGTCAGGCTGTCTCAAACTCCTGACCTCAGGTGATCCACCCACCTTGGCCTCCCAAAGTGCTGGGATTACAGTCGTAAGCCACTGTGCCCAGCCCAAAAACGATTTTCTTACCCTCCTCACAAGAAATTGATAATTGTTTTTTAAAAAATGTACTGAAAAAAGGACACATACACTAGGTGCTGACTCTGTTGACAATCTACCCCCAGTCTACTGGATCTCCGAATAAACATGAAATGTTTTTCATTCTCAAGAAAAAAAAAGTACTGATAAATTATAAAGAAGGATTTAGCTATTGACTCTGGCAAACCTTTAACATGTTCATGCAAAAAAGAATACATAAGTATGCTTGAATTGTATTTTTTTTTTTAATTGTACTACGGCAAACTGATTTGTCATGAAAAATTTCCTGCTTTTCCATGACTTTGAGGATAAGGTCCTTTAGTTATCTGATATTAAAAGGAGAGGCTGGTTACTGCAGTAGTGTATCATGATTTGCAGGGGGTTCGTACATGTTTGGTTTACCCACAGTAGGGAGCATGCTTACCAAAGTCAGGTGAAGCATTCCTCTAAGTCTCTGGATCCTTCTGCGCATCTCCACCTACATACTTTGTAGTCACAGTTCCTAATATCTCACCTTCTATTATCATTGCCTGCTTGAAAACCTGACGGGAAGGTTATTACAGGAAAAGGAAAAGGGGAATATCATTTGGGTTCCCTCACAACTGCTCTTCAAACACTAGTAGGGAATGTTAGAAAGAAAAAGAGTAAGAAACAAATGGAAGGAAAAGCTAAAATAGAGGTGAGGAAAATGGAGGGAAATATGTTCTAACTTCCCCATTCCTATTAATACTGCTTTCATGCCTGGATCAAAAAAGTGCTACCTCTTCATTCATGGAGAGTTTTTGCCTGCTTCCTCTCTTCAGTGCCTGGTCTAGTTTCTGAACGCCTAATTTCATTCTTTTGCTCAACCCAACCAGTCCTGGTCCAGGCTACGGGAGCCAAGAACTAGAAACTAGCATAGATCTAGTAAGTGACAAGACTGAGAAACTTCAAGTCCCCACTCCCAATGTTAGATCTGCCGAGAAGGCATACATGTGCCTAAGATCTGAGGTTCGCACACTGAATACATTTTTTTTTTTTTTGAGATAGAGTCTTGCTCTGTTACCCAGGCTGGGGTGCAGGGCATGATCTTGGCTTACTGCAACCTCTGCCTCCCCAGTTCAAGTGATTCTCGTTCCTCAGCCTCCCAAATAGCTGGGATTACAGGCACACACCACCAGGCCCGGCTAATTTTTGTATTTTTAGTAGAGATGGGGTTTCACAATGTTGTCCCAGGCTGGTCTCGGAGTCCTGACCTCAGGTGATCCACCCACCTTGGCCTCCCAAAGTCTTGGGATTACAGGCGTGAGCCACGGTGCCTGGCCACACTGAATATATATATATATATATATTTAAGACTCTCACTCTGTTACCCAGGCTGTAGTGCAGTGGCATGATCTTGGCTCACTGCAACCTCTGCCTCCACCTCCCGGGTTCAAGTGATTCTCCTGTCTCATCCTCCTGAGTAGCTGAGATTACAGGTGACCACCACCACGCCTGGCTAATTTTCATATTTTTAGTAGAGATGAGGTTTCACTATATGTTGGCCAGGCTGGTCTCGAACTTCTGCCCTCAGGTGATATACCTGCCTTTGCCTTCCAAAGTCCTGGGATTACAGGTATGAGCCACTGTGCCCAGCCACTGAATACATTTTTAAGAGAGATGTTTTCTTCAGTGTGGTTAGGGTGTGTGATACTGTTAGTCTGGTCTTCAGATATAGCACAGGGTAAAATACTGTCTTTCATGGCCTGGCTTGGGAATCTAACCATCAGGGTTACTATTAAAAATCCTTAATAACCAGTAGGGTACAGGAGCCAAAACAACCAGTGTGCTCCTTCTGTATCTTACAACCAAATATCATCAAATAGTTTGGCTACAATCAGCTCCTATGGAAACCTGTTACTCTAGTTTCAAACAAATGACTTGTAGTTGGCTCTGTGGAACCTTTTAGGGACTCCTAATCATAAAATGATTAGCTGAGCAGGGCAGCTTACACTTGATCTGCCCTGTTCTGATAAGAAAAAAAATTTTTTTCAAAATTTTCTCTTTCCCTCATAAAATAAACACCAGCCACTATTGCACTTTCAAACAACTACAACAGGATACTTCATTCTTCGGGGGAGGAGACCTCATTTTAACTGCTGATAATCTGAAATTTACTTCCAACCTCCTGGCAAGTACACAGCAAGGGCAACACTTTACTTGTGGCTTCCCCCCCATCCCATTTATATACTGTTAGACAGAAAAATAAACATGGAAAAAGCTAACAAATGTTAAATCCATTCAGTAGATGCATTTTAGGATGAAGCTGGCAAGTTTCACTTAAACTGTAACCAAAAGTGTCTCCAATATTTAGCAACAACTAAGCTGGATGAGAAGAAAATGAGTTACTGATATATTATGTATTTATTCATTCTCTACATGGATGAGGTACATAAAATATATAGTTGGGATTACTGTATGTATACAGGTTCTACTTTGGGCCTATGCTATCTTAAGATTCACAAAAATGACAAATAAACCAGGGCTAGTATTATATAAATGTAGACTTCAAATAATACAGTAACTGGGCTATGGAAGCATAAATAAACTGTAATACTGTACTTCACAATAAAACAAAAAAAAGAAGAAAATTCTACCATGTAATTAGTAGAGCTATTGTTACTTTAAAACCACTTTAATACATGATTCATCCTCATAAACGGTGATAGTGAGAATCAAATTATATTGCTGAAGTTACAGGCACCAGAAGTCAAGATTTTTGGATTGCCTGTTAATATGTAAATCTGTAGACTTTCAGATAAGGCAATTTTATTTTTTATTTGTTATTAAACATTCCAGTAGCATCAGAAATGAGTTGACCTCTGAAGCAACTATGAGAATACTCTTTGGGTCTATTTTCTTTATGAATAGTGACAGCTATTAACATAATTTAAATAAATTACAGTTTGGCTTTTGATTATTGCAATCCCTCACAAGGGGCAGGAGGAAAACTACATTTTGTTGCTGGTCTTGGGTTATTCTGATGATTTATTAGGGGAGGCAGTTGTGTTAGAGTGAGAACAGATGAGCACATGTTCATTTGTTATGATATACAGTATAAAATGTGACCAGAGCCTTTTCCTCTTTCAGATTTTATAACCTACTCTTGAATTTGTGGTTATATAAAACTGATGAATCAATTCATAAATCCAGGGAACCGATAATCCCTACAAAAACAACAGACCTGGTCATCTAAAATGTTACATTACTGGCAGTAACAAGATTAAAAGCTGGAAATGTTTGAGCTGAATGAAAAATTTTATTAAAACGCAGTTATCTAAATCATAAATTTTTAATAAAATTATTTAAAGAGAGATTTTCTTTAGGAAACCTTAAAGATAATATATATTTAATTATATCTGAGTTTTGGGGCAAAGTCTCCACCATGTTTTCATATGCTGTCTAATTATTACCTAAAAATGGCCCAATTTTTGCTATCAAAATATTCTTACTTCAAACACAAAATATCATTCAAACAATTCTGTAATTCTTCTCATTATCACAAACTTTAAAAATTGAATAACTTTATTTCAGATAAATTACTAGAAAAGCTTTGGTGACATGTTGAGAGAATAGAGAAGATCAATAACACATTGGGATGTTTAGAAGTCACCTGTAGGACCACAAGCATGGAGCAATAGAAAAGGTTCAACAAAGCTTTCTTCGAGACGAGTGATGGGAACATGAGACTCAACAGGATCTAGGTCATTTAGGTAAAGGGATAAAACACAATTTCAACCTGGGAAAGTGACTGAGGAGGAGCATCTCAGCAAATGGTGGTGTTTTTGGTATATTTACCTGTCCTCTAAAATTTTCTGAAGTTCTATGTCTCTGCAATTCCAGCTTTGATTCAATGAGGTCGGTAATAAGTTACAGCAAACCACAAGGTTTATTTTCTGAGATGCCGGATAACTTCAGATTCATGTTCGTATCATTGTTTATTAGACCTATTTTTTTTGCGGCTCTAAATACAAATGAGTTTTTTATTTCCCATGTATCTTAGCAGCTTTCTGGCAGTGCAGAATTTTGAAGGAAGATGGATTTTTCTATTTTATTAGCTAACATGTCTTTATTAGACTGCTTTCAAAGTACATAATATACGCTGTGGTTAAATTTCAATAGCCTCAATCTCTGGATTGAAGATCTGGAATTTGGATACATGAAATGCTCATTTTAAAAGCATTCCAATGGCCAAAATGCTGATGAAAACGTTTTGTGAACAATATATAAATTTTATATTACCAAAAGTGTGTTACTTTTAAAAATTAAAATAAGGAATATGATTTAACACCTTTCAAAGGGTAATCCTAATGCAAAATCCCTCTTTAAATACAACTAATTTAAAGTAGCACATTACTGTTTTGTTTCAAACAGGCAAATATAAATATGAAAGCATTTGTCTTATTTTCCACAGTAACCTCTTTATTTGATAAAATAGTCAAGTTTGGACATTTTGAAACAAGCTAGAATAAGTTTTAGCTTGATTTATATAAAAAATGCATTCAATGAAAGAAATTATGTCTAATAACAAAAAATTCCCAACAAATTAAAATTAAATATTAATAGAGCATTTTATAAAAACTGAGTCACTACTTGTTCAATGCCACTTTCCTTTTTTTTTCTGAGATGGAGTCTCGCTCTGTCACCCAAGCTGGAGTGCAGTGGCACAATCTTGGTTCACTGCAACCTCCACCACCAGGGCTCAAGCGATTCTCCTGCCTCAGCCTTCCAAGTAGTGGGGATTACAGGTGCGCACCACCATGCCTGGCTAATTTTTGTATTTTTAGTATAGACAGGGTTTCGCCATGTTGGCTGGGCTGGTCTCAAATTCCTGACCTTAGGTGATCCACCCGCCTCAGCCTCCCAAAGTGCTGGGATTACAGGCGTGAGCCAACACACCCGGCCCATTGCCACTTTCCCTTTTGATCATTCGCCTCAACCAGCCACAGCTGGTGCCACCACTAAGCTAATGCTAGGAATGTGAGCCTCCTATAAAACTGACTCTATACACGTTGGCAAAGACCAAACACTGGAAGTACACAGCAAACAGGGAATAAGGACAGGCAACTAAAAATCACCTCCACTACACACTTCACCCATCTTCCTTCCTCCCTTCCTCTCTCCCTCTCTCTCTTTCTCTGTTTCTTTAAGACAGAGTCTTGAGTTATAGCCCATGTTGGAGTACAGTGGTGCACGATCTCAGCTCACTGCAACCTCCATCTCCTGGGTTCAAGCAATTCTCGTGCCTCAGCCTGCTGAGTAGCTGGGATTAGAGACATTCACTGTGATGCCCAGCTAATTTTTGTACTTTTAGTAGAGGCAGGGTTTCTCCATGTTGGCCAGGCTGGTCTCGAACTCCTGGCCTTCAGTGAGCCGCCTGCCTTGGCCTCCCAAAGTGCTGGGATTACAGGCATGAGCCATTGTATGCAGTCAACTTCACCCACCTTTAAACTCCCCCGGAGCACACTACATTCACCCTCCTTCTTGTCTTCCAACAAGACAATTCACAGCTTTGTGTCTGTTCCTTTAATTAGGTCAACTCCAAGCTGAGATAAGCCTCAAGGAGGAGGCGTTTTAATGGGATAAGAAGAAAGAAGTCTAGAGAATTTAGGCTGTCAATTTCAGCTGACCCAACATTTGTATTCCCCCCTTTACTTCCACATCTGTCCTTTCTCCCTGTTTATTATGGAATTCCTGAATTCACCTGGTCAGGGATTTCATATTCTATCACTTGTAAAAGTCATGTTATTAATTCAAAGTGATTGAAATAGCTGAGTAGCCTGAAAAACTGTATTATATTTAAGAAGTTCTATTAAGTATTAAAAGTAAGAAAATCTCTATGAATCCCACCTGATGATCCAAATATATGGTGTTCCTTTGGAGATGATGTGAAAGAATTTCATTCTAGTAGGCACCAATTAAGAAAAAAGGGACAGAGAGAGAGGATGTGGAATTCAAGAAAAGGTCAATTTTGGAATAAGAAAAACAGGTAATTTACTACAACCTATTATATCACAGTGCACGACAACTTTCACGCACATGCTCCCCTGTAAATGGTACTGCTGACATATTAAATTATAAAATTATATTTTGTTTTGTAAGAAATTAAGTAGACATGCATATGAACAATGAACTATTAAGCAGAAAAATTCCTTAAAATAGCTCTAGCAAAAACTGACTGTTAGAACTTTTACATGTCAATTACTTCCTGTAATAAAGTACTACTTCTTTCAATAGGATGTTTCTTATATAACCAGAGCTATAAACCCTTTGAGAAATGGTTATGTGTTCATTGCTTTCATTAAAAATAAAAGATATTTTAAAATTAATTTTTAACATTTAAAAGGCAGTTATTATTAAAGCTATAATGAATTTTCAATTCATTGTTTTACTGGAAATTATAGGACTTCTCAATATTTGTTTTACCAGATGTGGAAGTCACAGTATTCAGTGAATAACAACATGAAGTTAATGCATACATGAAGTACTGTATGCATTTCCTTCCTCAAAACCAAAAGCCAGTGGGTGAGCGGGTGGGTAGAAGGCTAAGAAGAAATGCACCCTACCTGCATTTTCTTTCAGTCATGTATAAATAAGTTGGATTCTCAAAGGGTTAATAGGAGATTCTAATGTTGTCACTATAATGATGGTATGGGCTCATGCTCAACACTAATGACGCTGATCATATTGACTAATGAGTGGTTCAAAATAAGTGATGATGGCAGACGACACAGACAAATCTCTCCATAGCTGACCTTTGGGCTGTGGGCCTCAAGCTTTAGCTGCATGAGCTGTGCTAACGTATGCTCCCGGATACTACTCAGTTCGGCTTGCTGCCGTCTCAGCTTTATTAGCAGCAGCGTAAGCTCCTCTGGCTGAAGGAGTACAATTTAAGAATCCAAACAGTGGAAAACAGATTAATTGTTGTCTTAAGTGACAGATATTAAACCAAGATTTCTTGGCAAGTTTCCTCTTATGGTTGACATCAAACATAGTGCCTAGGCACTATGATGATAGGTCCTACATAAATGCATAGATATCTAGAGAAATAGAAGGAACAGTGTTACTTTAAAAGATACAGCAAAACAACAGTATATTAAGGCATTTTCTCAGAACTCATGAGAATATTTAAATGTTAAGTACAAAAAAGCACAATGTCAAAAAACCATTATAAAGGTTTGTACATAAGTGCTACTAAAAATTATTAAAAGATATTTTACTAAGATGTCTAAAAAAATTACACCTTTTTCCAGCAATAGTACAAATACCTGCATGTCCAACTTTCTAACAGAAGGTATGTAAAACAACTTAAAATAAATGTAGGCCGGGCACAGTGACTCACGCCTGTAATTCCAGCACTTTGGGAGGCCGAGGCAGGCGGATCACAAGGTCAGGAGTTTGAGACCAGCCTGGCCAACATGGTGAGGCCCTGTCTCTACTAAAGATACAAAAAATTAGCCAGGTGTGGTGGCGTGCGACTGTAATCCCAGCTACCCGGGAGGCAGGAGAATCGCTTGAACCCAGGAGGCGGAGGTTGCAGTGAGCCGAGATCGTGCCATTGCATTCCAGCCTGGGAAAAAGGGCGAGACTCCATTTCAAAAATTAATAAATAGTAAATAAATAAATAAATAAATAAATAAATAAAATAAAATAAAATAAAATTGATGTAAAACTTGGATATCTTCACATTATTAAACTTGGGATCTGGGTTCTATTAATTATTTCCCAGTTATATTCTGAAATGTCACTGTCAGTGCTTTCATATAGCATTTTTTAGGACCAAAAGATCAGTTTCATTTTTTAAGAAAAAGAGAAAGTTTCCATGGGCACATAAACCTTCCTTCACTCTGGGAAAAGAAGATAACCTTTTTTTTGGGTCCTGATTGGTGACTGTGATCCAAAGGAAAACAAATTTTCAATGGTGGATGAAATTCCTTAATGGGCCAATTTAATATACTTTTCTTAGAAATACAGTAAAGTATGGGCACTGGCAGTCTTACAGCCCATAAAATATTACTTGGTTTCTCAGAGCTTTGTTACGATTAACAACTGAAAGCAGGCTACAGGGAGACTCTCCTCACTTGAGTGCTGCAATGTAGTCTTAAAAATTCCAGGCTAAAAAGTTTTCCTGAGATTGGTTTGTTTTGCCTACACCACACATTGCACTAGCTCTCTTCTGTTCTGTTTGTTATTGCTCTTTATTTTCCTACAATTCTTTTCAAAAACAGAAATCATTTTTAACCATTATCTGAAATCGTATTAAAAATTATTGCCTTCAGACAGAAAAAGTGTTAGTAGAAGTAAACTATAGTTACTATTGTATTCTTTAGATACAACTAGGTATCCACAGGTGAGACAACAGTTTTTTACTGTATATTTAATGGTCAAAGGTTTGGTGTGTGAGATTTAAATAAACCATGTAAGAGAAAAAGAACAGTTGCTTTTGGTCTGATGCCAGTTCTATCTTGTGACCTCATGATGCTAGGAAGGTCCGTGTTTTATGATCATCATCTCCAACACTCGAGGTCTTGCCAGGGAGAAGGTAAGGTGGGGTAAGGGATATAGATATTCTAAGAACCACAAGAAATCAGAGTGATACCACAAGAAAAACTGAAACTCTGATTTATTATTTATGGAGCTAAAAAGATTAAGAGATTTTCAAAAGGATGAAAGATACCAATAACTTTATTTAGATTTTGAGGCCAAATAAAGAGGCACATTTGACCAAAGAAAGAAGGAGAGGTTGTAAATAAATTTTGTGCTAAATACCCACTAGAGGGAGCAAGGCAGAAGAGAAACATTTGTGGTATGCAATTTAGCATTTACTTTGTGATTAATGACTATTCTTCAGGTCAACAATCTAATGTTTTAAAATTCCAACATTTAAAAGTTCTTAGTTTTAATCAAATAATCTTTGGCAAACAAACTGCAGGAAGTTTAAAGCAAGGAAATATTTCCTTTTATCTAAACGTGTAAAAGATAAAATAAAACAATGTTTTTACAAAACACGTAAGATGAATTTGATTACTGCAGAAAGGGAATTTTAAATAATGAACAACGATATACACAGGTGCTAAAATCACATCTTTACAGAAACTTAGGCTATCTACTGACAATAAAGCCAGTGTCCCTGATAAAAGAACACCATTAAAATAAACTGAAGTGAGGAAAAGTCATCTTTTCTCTTTAACTAGAAGTATCCTGCTAATATAACTCCTTTCCAATTAACATAACACTGACAATGAAATGAGAATGGTAAGTACTTTCTTTGCTGGAATGTTTGTTACAGTCCTTCTTTTTCTGCTGATATGCAAATCAATTTCTTTTATTAACAGCTCTAAAGAAGTTAATCTAAAAATCCACATGAAAAACTTAATACACTGGCAGTTTGACTACAAATAGCTGCTTGCTGGATTTGTTCACTAATGAATTACTGCAACTTCTGTTTTAAGGATAAAGGAATTAACAAAGTAAAGAAACCCACTTAGCTTACACAATAAAGTTTCCCTTTTTTTTTTGAGTCAGAGTCTCGCTTTGTTGCCCAGGCTGGAGGGCAATGGCGGGATCTCGGCTCCCTGCAAACTCCGCCTCCTGGGTTCAAGTGATTCTCCTGCCTCAGCCTCCCGAGTAGCTGGGATTACAGGCACGCACCACCATGCCCGGCTAATTTTGAATTTTTAGTAGAGACGGGTTTCACCATGTTGGCCAGGCTGGTCTCGAATTCCTGATCTCAAGCGATCCACCCGCCTCGGCCTCCCACAGTACTGGGATTACAGGCATGAGCCACCACACCCGGCCGTAAAGTCTCAAAATACAATCTTTTATTTGGCCAGTCAGGCACTTAGGAAACGGTATCCACTAAAACACTGAAATGGCTACATGATTCCAAATTCTTCTGATGAGCATCTCTTGCACAAAAGCAGTAATGCTTTAATTCTTTGGGAGAACCTCTGAAAATTCAAACTTAAAAACTATGTTAGATATGTACCTTCCTGTGTAGCACATAAATAAAACATGGTATGGTAAATAAAGATATTACTCACCGTTTTCCCTTGGAGGCTCTGGGGACTAACAGACTGTAAAGTCAGGCCAGCTGGCACTGACCTTCTGTCAGGCACATAGACATGCTAGGAAAGTAAAGGTACAATGTAATTCTGCGGTAAAGTTTTTTTTTCTTGTCAATGTCAGCAAGGAGAAATCTTAAATTCATATTATGAAATACCATTTAAAATTGCTATTAGTGCTTATAAAAGATGATAGAGACTAAAATATCTTGTGTCATAAAATACTAATGTGGGGCTGGGTGCGATGGCTCACGCCTCTAATCCCAATGCTTTGAAAGGCCAGGGTGGACAGATCACTTGAGGTCAGGGGTTCGAGACCAGCCTAGCCAACATGGTGAAACCCCGTCCTTTCTCTACTAAAAATACAAAAAAATTAGCCAGGTGTGGTGGCGTGGGCCTGTAATCCCACCTACTCGGAAGGCTGACGTGGGAGAATTGCTTGAACCCGGGAGGTGGAGATTGCAGTGAGCTGAGATAGCGTCACTGCACTCCAGCCTGGGTGACACAGCAAGGCTCCACCTCAAAAAATGCTGATGTGGATGAGCAGAGTAATTCTTTTTTTTTAAGGCAGAATCTCACTCTGTTGCCCAGCCTAGAGTGCATAGCGAGATCTCAGCTCACTGCAACCTCCACCTCCCAGGTTCAAGAGATTCTCCTACTGCAGCCTCTCAAGTAGCTGGGATTACAGGCGCATGCCACCACACCTGACTAATTTTTGTATTTTTAGTAGAGACGGGGTTTGACCATGTTGGCCAGGCTGGTCTCGAACTCCTGGCCTCAATTAATCTGCCTACCTCGGCCTCCCAAAGTGCTAGGATTACAGGAGACAGCCACTGTGCCCGGCCTGAACAGAGTAATTCTAAAATCTGGTTTAGAGGTTCTCAAAAACTCTTTGGCCTCAGGATCCCTTTATATTTTTAAAAAGAAAATTTAGTGGCAAGAGTGGCATTGTTTTACAGTTTTGCAAAACTTTAATGTCTGGCTGGATTCTTGTATCTGTTTCTGTATTTAATCTGTTGTGATAATCTCTTTAAGTGGAAGTATGTGAAGAAAATTTACCCTCAATATATACAGTTGGAAAAAAGGAAGAAAACTTTAATAGTTTTTCTTGATAATTATAGATGTTCATCTCTGGCACTGCGCTATAGCTCAAAAAAGTGGTATTTTTTTAAAGGTTAGTAACAAAGTGATATCTGAAACCTTATCAAAGAACTTTTGATACTCTGTTACATTAATATCCACTGGTCTATTTGAACTTTAAATGAATCTTGTGATATTAAACACTGGTCATATTGGTTCAGTGAGTTATGCAATGTTCCAAATGTTGACATATGTCAGTATACAATATTAAAACATCACAACTGTTAATATCACCACCAATCTTTAAGCACCGGAAAGCTGTCAAGTTCAGAGTGGCAGATACATGATTTCCAAAATTCTATTTTTTGCTTGAAAACTCAAACGTTGTCATCAGTGACAAATACTGTCAGTTGTTTTCCTTGAAGCGACAGGATAGCATTCATTTTGAGAAAGTGTGTCTATCAAATACCACGTCTGAATATTGATAGTTGTCTTTTGTTCAAGTAAAAATGCATTTCACAATAAAAGAAGCTAATTCAGCTTGCAACTCCATCACGTGTTTTACTGGGAGACAACTGTTAGCACTTTGGTATGCCACAGAAGTGCTTTATGCATTTACCATTTCATCACAAGTAAACAGTAAAAGAATATGTAACAAAATGTTACGGTTCAATAAAATTATTTTCTATTGTTTCATGAATGAGATTTATAAGTGAACCTGATACTTCTATTTTTTTACTTCAAGTATGTGGCAGTGAAGGCTACAATGACCACTAGTATAGTCTGGAGCCACTGCCTTGATTTATGCTAAGGTGCCAGAAATGTTACTCACCATCACTTCTGTACTACTAGCGCAAGTAGGAATACAATGAATAATACCTTATTACGATTATAAAAATAGTTTTGACTCCCTGAAAGGGTCATGGGGACGGAAGCCCCACAGGGTTCCATGAACTATACTTTAAGAACCACTGATCTGGATCAAGGAAGAGGACAGGATAGTTTGAAAGAAAAATTTGGCAATTTTGGAGAAGTCTTTTTTTTTTTTTTTTGAGACAGAGTCTCGCTCTGTCGCCCAGGCTGCAGTGTAGTGGCCGGATCTCAGCTCACTGCAAGCTCCGCCTCCCGGGTTCACGCCATTCTCCTGCCTCAGCCTCCCGAGTAGCTGGGACTACAGACGCCCGCCACCTCGCCCGGCTAGTTTTTTGTATTTTTTAGTAGAGACGGGGTTTCACCGTGTTAGCCAGGATAGTCTCGATCTCCTGACCTCATGATCCACCCGTCTCGGCCTCCCAAAGTGCTGGGATTACAGGCTTGAGCCACCACGCCCGGCCTGGAGAAGTCTTTTAGGAGTAGCAGTAGTAGACGGTCGGGAATTGGGTAGAGAATATAGATTCATCTCATATTTGCTGTCAAAACAGATGATATATTCTGGCCAAGAACAAGAAAAATATGATTAAGAATGACAGCATGTAATTTAGAGCCAATTGTTACACCAAACACATTAATTTGTATTAGATCATATTTTTCTTATGTATTATTACTATTTTTATCAATCATGATTTAGTCTTTGGACAAAGTGAGGAAACACTGAACTTTGTTACAATGGAGTTCAAAGCGAGCCTTTTTTGTGAGGCAAATTAAAACTTTCTTCAAAGGAAAATTCCTGATTAATTTATTAATCTTTATAAATATTTATGGAAGTATCAAGCAAATGCTTTAGGTAATAATGCAGCTGAAGGATTCAGCCTGTCACAAGGGTAAGAAAAGAGCATTTTAAAATAGCATAAAGCAATAACTTATTACTATTTTTTGAGTCAGAGTCCTGCTCTGTCGCTCAGGCTGGGGTGCAGTGGCGCAATCACAGCTTACTACAGCCTCAACCTCCCAGGTTCAAGTGATCCTATGGCCTTGGCTCCCCAAAGTGTTGGGATTACAGGCGCGAGCCACTATGTCTGGCCAAAGAATTCTTTAGTATGAAAAAAAAAAAGTAGTTTAGGATAGACATTAGGGAACTGGCTGTGTACTAGCTGACTAATCAAAGCCACTGCTTTAGCATTATGAAAAGCTGATTGATACAAAGCACTTTGAATTCACTTCAAGTAATCTATACTAAGCAATGCTTAAACCAACTTAATATACAAAGTAAAACATGATCTCCATTTTTTAAATGTATATATACCATTAAGCTCTAATATTAAATTGAGTGTTTAAGGAGTTATCTCAATATGCTATTATTGTTGGTTAGAAGATAAAGTTAACACTTTTATCCTCATGAACAACAGGATGAGCTTGATACAAAATTTCAGGTATGCCAGAAGACAGCAGGTGTAGAGTTTGCAAGTGCATAAAAAGCCAATAACAATGAATGTGGTCTAGGCCAGGCACAGTGGCTAACGCCTGCAATCTCAGCACTTTGAGAGGCCGAGGCCAGTGGATCACTTGAGATCAGGAGTTCAAGATCAGCCTGAGCATCATGGTGAAACCATGACTCTACTAAAAATACAAAAATTAGTCAGGTGTGGTGGTGCATGTCTATAATCCCAGCTACTTGGGGGGCTGAGGCAGGAGAATCACTTGAGCCCGGGAGGCAGAGGCTGCGGTGAGCTGAGATTATGCCTCTGCATTTCAGCCTCGGCAACAGAGCAAAACTCCGTCTCAAAACAAAACAACAAAACCAAAAACAACCAATAAAACGCACGTGGTGTTAACCTACACGGAGAACTTATGAGATATGGTATCAAGCAGAGAATACAGAATGCATCTGCTCAAAAGAACTGCTCCTGTGTTCCTGAGAGATGAAGTGTTGCAATTAGGTATTTTTTATACATGAGATTTTAATGTTGTAAAATATTTTTATTTATTTTTTAAAACAAAATAGAGCTGCCTTGCTTACTTTCTCCTCATTCTTTTGTCTCTCACATTTAAGATAGTATACTAGAAAGAAAACACAGCATTTATAAGGTAGTGAGTTAACATAAAATGAGCAGCTATTTTACCTTAGGGTGATGGGCCCTGTGTCTGCGGTCTATTGTCACATCTCCTCTCTGAATTGGTGAAGACACTTCCGATCTGTAAGTTCGTTGAGGGGAGTATCCCTGATAAGCAGCTATTGACCCGTGGGATGGTGATGTGGGAATAGAGTGCATTGTCTGGTCAGAAATATTTACCATGGTTTTGGGACTACTCAAAGAACTGTGTCGAGGGAGGGTGCTCTGTTTGTTATAAAACTGACGCTGCTGCCATTCGTAGAGCTGCCACATTGTGTCATCTCTCATGGACCTCCGTTTCTCCTCCGCTCCCGGTCCTAACGTCTTGTCATGAGTGGAAGGGGCTACACTGCAGATACTTTCAGGCCTTGTCTTGCTGTTTCTTGGGAGTGTTCTATAACCTTCTGGGTAGCGGGCCATAATCTGGGCTCTGTGGCTTGGCATATTTCTTGGTAAGGTTTGGTAAGAAATTACTCTAAAATAAAAAAATAATTAAAATGTAAACATGAAGGAGAGCTATTTTCCAAATTCTAAATTAGAGTACATTTCTTTTGTTTCAGTAAGTAAAACATATACTAGAATTTTTTTTTTTTTTGGAGATGGAGTCTCGCTCTGTCACCCAGGCTGGAGTGCAATGGCGCGATCTTGGCTCACTGCAACCTCCGCCTCCCGGGCTCAAGCGATTCTCCTACCTCAGCCTCCCAAGTAACTGGGATTACAGGCGTCCACCACCATGCCCAGCTGATCTTGAATTCCTGACCTCAGGTAATTCACCTGCCTCGGCCTCCCAAAGTGCTGGGATTACAGGCATGAGCCATCGTGCCCAGCTTAGAATGTATTTTTTTTAAAGATTGAAATATTATACAAGATATACACTATTAACAGATTTTGATCTTTTTATGAAATTCAATTTAACAAACTTAACACAAGATAAACAGTACCTATATCAATTACACAAAATATTATTAGTTCCACACAATGTACAGTTTGATTTAAAGATGAAAGACTATTACACTTCGTTTGAGAAATCAGAGCACTAGGATTTCTATGTATGGATGAAATATGAAGTGAGTTACACCCATAGAGCATAAAGACAGGAAATAAATTACTGCAAGTATATGTTGACTATTCTGTTGGATGTTTTCTTTCAGGAAGTATGGTTATTTATGTCAGTACATTTGGTTTGAAGGAATAACTTCCTTTCATAGCTTTTCCTAAGCTGAAATATAAAAATGACTTGGAGTTGATGCTCAGAATTCTATTAAAGATAAAATACTTAAATATCACAATATTTCAGATATAAAACTGCAATCTCAGCAATTCTGTAATGTTTTCAGCACAGTAATTAATATTCCACTTCATAGATGGTGGAATATTTCTCAGGAGGCTTTTTAAAGCAATCTAAAAATGCTTCATGTACATTATGCATGCAAAGTATAGTTCTTTTAAAATGCTATTTTTGGGAATTGGATATGTAATTGCATACTAAGCACAGAATACTATCATTTCCAAAAATCAAAGAATACAATTTCAGTTTACTACTTTTAAAAAAACCACTTTGATAAAAACACTATTTTGAATTTATAAAACTATCACAGTGCCTTGGCCGGGCGCGGTGGTTCAAGCCTGTAATCCCAGCACTTTGGGAGGCCGAGGCGGGCGGATCACGAGGTCAGGAGATCGAGACCATCCTGTCTAACATGGTGAAACCCCCGTCTCTACTAAAAAATACAAAAAACTAGCCGGGCGAGGTGGCGGGCGCCTGTAGTCCCAGCTACTCGGGAGGCTGAGGCAGGAGAATGGCGTGAACCCGGGAGGTGGAGCTTGCAGTGAGCTGAGATTGCGCCACTGCACTCCAGCCCGGGCCACAGAGCCAGACTCCGTCTCAAAAAAAAAAAAAAAAAAAAAAACTATCACAGTGCCAACTTCATACTAGGTGAAATTCACGATATAAAAAAGATTTTTAAAAGTTAGTTAGGGGAGGAGTGAGCCAGAAAAAAAGAGTCAATTAAAAACTCTATGTAAAGTTAACACGTGTGTTTTCCTATTATCTTTTCTTTTTGTAGATAGTGTTTTGCTCTGTTGCCCAGGCTGAAGTGCACTGGCACAATCTCAGCTCACTGCAACCTCCGCCTCCCAGGTTCAAGCGGTTCTCCTGCCTCTGCCCCCTGAGTAGCTGGGACTACAGGCACCAGCCACCAAGCCCAGCTAACTTTTTGTACTTTCATAGGTTTTGCCATGTTGCCCAGGGTGATCTCGAACTCCTGAGCTCAGGCAATCTGCCTGCCTCAGCCTCCCAAAGTGCCAGGATTATAGGAGTGGGCGCCCAGCCTCCTATTTCCTTTAGATACAGAGGTGTAGGTATAATTTAAATTCTAAATACAAACATACTGTTTTTTTTTGAGATGGGTTCTCACTCTGTCACCCAGGGTGGAGTGCAGTATAGTACACTGCAGCCTCGTCCTCCTGGGCTCAAGTGATCTTCCTGCCTCAGCCTCCTAAGTAGCTAGGAATACAGGTATATGGCACCATGCCTGGCTGATTTTTTATTTTTCCCAGACATAACCTTTTAACCACCACCACCACAAGAAACAACTAGATTAGAAAAAGCAAGATTAGGCTGGGCGTGGTGGCTCACACCTGTAATACCAGTATTTTGGGAGGCTGAAGAGGCAGATCGCTTGAGGTCAGGAGTTCGAGACCAGCCTGGCCGACATGGTGAAACCCTGTCTCTACTAAAAATACAAAAATCAGGCAGGCATGGTGATGCATGCCTTAGTTCCAGCTACTCGGGAGGCTGAGGCAGGAGAATTGCTTAAACCTGGGAGGTGGAGGTTGCAGTGAGCTGAGATCGTGTCACTGCACTCTAGCCTGGGTGATAAGATAGAGACTCTGTCTCCAAAAAATAAATAAATAAATAAATAAAGAAACAAATAAATAAAATAAAATAAAGAAAATGAAAAAGCAAAATTAAATCACAAGTATTCATCTTATACTATCCATGGGCATAATTTTATATCCTAACATCAAAATCAACATAATTCAATGAACTAAGTGTGTGGAAGGGTAGGGACTCCACAAACTCAGGTTTCCTGATCTCTTCTTTCAATGTTTAGTTAACAACTTTTTCCTAATATTACATGGACCCTTACTGGTTGTGAAAATGTCAGAGATACTGGTAATTACATGGGCCAGAAGGGATTAAAGATTTGATGGGAAAATTATTTGAACATACTCTTAAAAATCGGGGAATCCTTCACTGATAATCTGGATATAAGAGCTCTCTTTTGACCCAAAGACCTGTCAGTAACAATGCACAAATACTGCTATATTATAGTTACAAAAAGATTTCAGGCTGGGTGCAGTGGCTCACCCCTGTAATCCCAGCACTTTGGGAGGCCAAGGTGGGTGGATCACTCAGGAGTTCAACATAGCAAAATCCCATCTCTACAAAAACTAGAAAATATTAGTCGGGCGTGGTGGTGTGCTCCTGCACTCCCAGCTACTTAGGAGGTTGAAGCAGGAGAATTGCTTAAACCTGGGAGGCAGAGGTTGCAGTTGCAGTGAGCTGAGATTGTGGCACTCCAGCCTGGCCAACAGAGGGAGGGCTCTGTCTCCAAAAAAAAAAAAAAAAGAGAGAGAGATTTCATTGTGATGAGGTGTAATGAGTTGAGTGCACTGGACTATGAGGCACCCAATTAATAAACTGCCTGCATAATTGGTATCTACTGGGGTAGTAAAATTATGTTAACTTTATACTAAGGGAAAGTCTCACGTTAAACATACCTTCTCTTTGTGGGTTAAAGCATCCAGAGGGGATATAGTGGGAAAACAGTAAAACAGGAAAAGTGGTTGATCAAAAATCAAGACAGTCAAGTTTTGATTCCTGCTTTCCTATTAAGTACTTAGACCTTAGATGAGTTACATATTCTGGGGCCTTCAGAATATTGGGGGCAGGGTAGGGGAGTAGGGGAGAAAAGACCAAGAGATTTAAAAAAAAAAAAATATATATATATATATATATCCCGGAGATGGAGTCTTTCTTTGTCGTCCAGGCTGGAGTGTAGTGGCATGATCTCCACTCCCTGGACCTCTGTCTCCCGGGTTCAAATTATTCTCCTGCCTTAGTCTCCCAAGTAGCTGTGATTACAGGTGCCTGCTGCCACGCCCAAATAATTTTTGTATTTTTAGTAGAGACGGGGTTTCACCATGTTGGCCAGGCTAGTCTTGAACTCTGTACCTCAGATGATCCACCCACCTTGGCATCCCAAATTCCTAGGATTACAGGTGTGAGCCACCACGCTTGGTCCAAGAGATTATACTTGGGGTTACAGAAAGAGTTTGTGGGCTAAACAGAACTAAAATGCAGGTCTCCTACTTTCTAAAGCAGCACCCTTTTAACTATGCCAGCGATCCCTAAACTTTTGGATTTAAAAAAAAAATCCTTCTATTTTTAAATTTTGCCTAAGATATGAATATTATTTTTAAAAAACCATACTCGTCTATCACAATGACTTAAACATAAAAAGGCATTAACAATTAGGAAGGATATAATCTTATAGTACCAGAGAGCCCTTTATATGCTATTAAAATCTAGCCAATGGCCAACTGATACTGGGATCCTCTTTTTTCATCTAGAAGATGATTTCATCATAAACTTACTCTAGAGCTCTAAAATTCTATGCCTTATTTTATATTTTAAATATTCCTTATTCTTTCAACAATTTCTCCTAAACTAAATTTCCTTCATCATGCTGGTTGTTCTTCAGGATTTCAATGTCTCTACTCAAAAAGAGGTTGTTCAAAATTGAACAAAATGTCTCCAGACAAGAACCACTGCATTCAGGCCAACCATCTGATGCCTTCAGGGGTGGAGAGAGGGAGAAAGGTACCCAATTGCTCTTATATAACCAGCATAAAGAGTTCAATTTCTTGAGGCTTTCCCTCCACGGGTATTTCCCATTTTGTTTCTGCTTGGTCTTCCTCCCCCTCTTCACCTTCTCTGATCACACTAAAGCCAGAAACTGGAAAACATCCAGAGCTGGCAACCCCATGACTATGTGCAAATATGTCAGCTAGGGAAAGCTGACTCCATCAAAGAGACTGCCCTAGTACAAAAGCAATTTACCCTGATGCACCTTGGTTTATCTGGTCATTCACAAATTCAAGAAATACTACAGTAGGCTTAATATGCAAAAAGCTAGAGATTAAGCACTGAGCTATATCATAGAAACATGTAAGGAAGGGGACATACATTATCAATCTAAAACACACCCAAAATTGCTTATAAGCTAATGTCGAAATTATAGTTCAAAAACATAAGTACACTAAAACACTTCTGTCAAGCGCTCTGAAGTATTCATAATGTGTGGGTTGGGCCCTGTTGTAGAGATGTATATTGAACCTGAACTGTCAACTATCATATGATCATTAATAGCAGGATATGTATATTTTTAGTAAGCTTGGTTAATTAATGACATTAAAAGGCTCTTCTGTCATCTTTGGAATCACATTCGGGGAATTTTAATTAAAAATTAAATTATTATCAAGCAAATTTATTTTTATCCCATATATTTCTAGCACTTCGAGACCTGTTTTTCAAAACTACAATTCCCTTTAGTGACTTTTTTCCCCAAAGAAATTCAAATTAAGCAAAGTGTGATTTACTTTTAACTGAAAGCTTAAGAAATGAATACTCCAAGCTCCTGCATCAGATTTAGTGCCCCATTGACCAGCAGCTGCCTGTCAAGCACCATAAAAACCCTTTCCCTGTGATTCTGCCATGCAGAACAATGGCTTAAGAACCATGCATCTTAACAGTGCCTGCCACTCAGAATGAAACTTTAAAGCTTTGTTCACAGATGCAGGGATCTACTATTTGAGTAAATATTAAACCTTTTTCTTCCTATGAGAACTTTAATAACAAAAGGCTTTCATAAAGCTCTTTAAAAAATGATTTAGATATTGAATTACAATTATGTTTCTTTCCACCAATAAAAAATCATTTCATTAAAAAACACAACTATTTTTATGATGAAGTTTATATCATAATGTAGATGATATTTTCTTATGATCCAAAGTGGACTCAAGCTATTTCAAAAGAACATCTAAATAACAGTATTTATAAAAACTGGCATAACAGTTAACCCAAAAATGTAGGAGGAACCCAGAGAAAACCTTAGCTCAAAATAACCTAAAACCAGCCTTCAGAAGCTGTTGGTCTATGTCCAAAAGAAAGAAGTCACAGAAAGACTTTACTGATATTAATTACTTATAAAGGAACCTAAAACCAGTATTTATACTTAACAATTTTTAAAAAATCCTCTAATTTCAAGATATCTGTTGACTCTCTATATACACTTTTAAACTTAAAGTATGATTTTTGGAGAAAAGTGATTCTTCTTTGAAGTGAGATTTAACTTGGTGAGCAGAGACTCAGCAATCTTCTGATTTAGATTTTTATTATTTTCCTGAAAGTCATTACTTTCCCAAGTACTTTCAAACATCCTTTCATTTTTTTTCCCCCAGAACTGCTTCCTGCTTCTGTCTAATCAAATTGTATTAATTTATTTTCCTGCTAGTAATATACGAACTTATTCGTGTTTGTCATTCATCCAACATTAAGTAATCTAATTTTTATTCACCTGTGCCTTCATTAATTCATTTATTTATAATTTTGGTCAATCTGGTAAGTGAAAAATAATGCCTAATTGATTCTTTAATGTGCAATTCCCTGATTACTGCTAAATTTGAGCATTTGCCAGTTCTGTTTTTAAAGAAAACTGACAAATAAGATTATACATATTTATGGTGAACAACATGATGTTTTGACATATATATATTGTGGAATGGCTAAATCAAGCTAATTAACATATGCATTACCTCACATAACCCATCCAACCACTATCTTCTCTTTTCCCAAATCTTTTCTTTGCAGTAAAAGGCACCAAAGCACCCTAGTTGCCCAGGCCAAAAAGGCAGGGTGCTATTCTTGATTTCCCTCAAGAAACTTCCAGATTGGAGTGCAGTGGTGCGATCCTGGCTCACCGCAACCTCTGCCTCCCAGATTCAAGAGATTCTCCTGCCTCAGCCTCCTGAGTAGCTGAGATTACAGGTGAGCACCAAAATGTCTGGTTAATCTTTGTCTTTTTAGTAGAGATGGGGTTTCAGCATCTTAGCCAGGCTGGTCTCGAAATTCTGGCCTCAAGTGATCCGCCTGCCTTGGCCTCCCAAAGTGCTGGGATTACAGATGCGAGCCACCTCGCCCAGCACCAAACTTAATCTTGAGCAAGACGGGTTTGCAGTCAAGCACATCAAAGCAACCAACTAGACTTGTCAATTATATCCTGAATACATCCTCTTCCTCTTCTCACTTCAATCACTTAAGTAACTTTTGAACTTTCTCCAATTTACTCTCCAGATCTCTGAGACACCAATCTGAATACATCTCTCCTAGCTTATGTCTCTAGCCTTGTTCTTCACTCATTGTTTCCCCAGTTACAACCAAGTCATACTGGATTTCTTTTGATTCTTCTGTTCTCTACCAACCCTGGAACTTTGCATATTTAAGCCATAACATGCATGTCATTCTTCATATCACAGCTTGTGTTTTGCTTCCTCTACAAAGGTTTTCCTGGACTCTGAATCCTTAAGATTATGTTGGTTGTCCCGAAATGTGTTCCTACAGCACCCTGGTCTGCCTTCATTGTATCTGTCACACTAAATTGCATCTACTTATTCAACTGTCTCCTCTAGTAGAGAATTATCTTTGTGAGAACCTGGACTGTATCTTTTCATTATTTGACTTTGCAGTCTCACAATTAGCAAATAGCAGTTGTACAATAAATATATTAAGAAAAAGTGCATGCAAAAATGAATAAAAGCTCACATAAATACATTTACTTTTCATTTTTTTTAGAGTTGGGTTCTCACTGTGCTGCCAGACTGGAGTGCAGTGGCACAGCCATAGCTCACTGTAGCTTCCAAGTCCTGGGCTCAAGCAATCCTTCTACTTCAACTTCCCCCAAGTAGTTGGTACTACAGGCATGCACCACTATGCTTGACTAATTTTTAAAAGTTTTTTCAGAGATGGGGTCTTGCGAGGTTGCCCAGGCTGGACTCAAACTCCTGGCCTCAAATGATTCTCCTGCTTTGGCCTCCCAAAGTGCTGGGATTATAAGCACGAACAACTGCTTCTGGCCTTGTATTTAATAGTTATGTGCATCCTGATTTAAAGAAAGCCCAAGAATAAGACTGAAAATTAGGGAGCAGTAGGCCTTTGCTGCCTCCATATTACTTGTCTCAGAAGATCCTTACATTGCACCAAGCTGCAGAAACTGGTAATGGAGGTCAGAGAAGAGGTGATAATGGCAGGGGACAAGACAGGGGTGAGTTGGGAAGATAGGGCTTGCTCCTTCCCTCTCCCAAATAAACTCGATCTCTACCTGCAACCCAAGCCTTTTCTTGTGCTTGAACAGGTAGGATGACTCCTTGCCAGTAACAAAGTTGAGTGACAGAACATAAGAGACAGAGAATAAATACTTATATCTGATCATCATAAACAAAAGACATAGTAATGAAGCTGTAATAGCTAAAACACAATTTAAACCAATTTTTTTTTTTTTTTTTGAGATGGAGTCTGGCTCTGTCTCCCAGGCTGGAGTGCAGTGGCCAGATCTCAGCTCACTGCAAGCTCCGCCTCCCGGGTTTACACCATTCTCCTGCCTCAGCCTCCCGAGTAGCTGGGACTACAGGCGCCCGCCACCTCGCCCAGCTAGTTTTTTGTATTTTTAGTAGAGACAGGGTTTCACCGTGTTAGCCAGGATGGTCTCGATCTCCTGACCTCGTGATCCGCCCGTCTCGGCCTCCCAAAGTGCTGGGATTACAGGCTTGAGCCACCGCGCCCGGCCTAAACCAATATTTTAATTAGTAGCGCAGAAACCAATTTCCAATAACACAGCATCAAAAAAACCTGGGTTCATAATAACAAGACATACTTACCCCCTGGTTTCTTCTTCATGACCCCTCCCCTTCTGGATTTTAATCCACTGTTCCAACTGCTGCATTGAATTTGTTCTCTGTATGACTCGATCAGCCTCTGTGTATAAGGGCCCTGTACTGGGGCGATTTCCACCTCTAAGATCTGCTAGGCTAACATTGACTATTTTGTTCTCTGAACTATTCAAGTTGACTGGTCTGTAGTGTGCAGTTTGAGCAGGGCATGGTGACCCACTCTCATATTCAGATGGCAGAGAATTCAGCTTTACACTATTAATTTTTGTTAACGGTCTATCTTGACCATCCTTCTGAAATCCGTATTTTTCAGCTTCTAATGCCTTTTTTTCTTCAATTTTGCTCATTTCCTTGTTTTTTTGATTGTTTTGGATCTCTGGTTTAATTAGAACTCTATGGTTGGGAATGTTATTGCTTTCCTTAGTTGGTGCATTTTCAGATGTAATCTTGTCCACTCTGAAATCAGAGAAGAAAATCATAGTAAATCAGATGAAATAATGCACATATTACTTCTGGGATTCAATCTAGGAAAAATTCTACTTTATGGGGGTGGGGGCAAGGGGACTGGAAAGGGTCACAGTGGACAAGTCTACACAAATACCCAATGCTGTGATATTAACATTCAAGCACAGCACCAGAATGTATAAACAGAAAGGGGGGAAAAAGAAAACATAAAAGAACTACAGGGTAAAAAGTGATGTGTGCTCCCACCATTAGGAATCTGAAAATAAAGCAAATTAAGACTGCCTTATGACAGTTAAACCACAAAATCTACACTCCTTGTTGACTCATGAGACAAACATGAGTCTGGTTGTGGAAATGGCTGCAACAGGAAATTACAGTCTGATGCTATCAAAGATCTGAACCATATGATTAACTCCTTTTGTCTGTATTCAAGAGGAACTCAGTATGATTTTAGAGCTCTTGAAGTCTGACTGCACACGTCCGGGTTGCAGCTCTGTTCTTACTAGCTGTGTCTTCAGGCAAAGTTCAGAACACTTCAAGTGCCTATGCTTCCTCTTTGGTAAATGGGTATGATTGTGTCACCAAGATCAGAGGGTTCTTGTGAGAATCAGATGAGTTAATAAGTGGCTGGCACAGACCTTACTGCCATCATAATTCTATCACATCAAGCAATCTTTGGGTTAGAATCTGGCATCCCATGTCCACCTGGCCACTGAAACAGAATGAGCTAGTTAACAGCATGTGTCTAGGTCACTTGACAGTTGTACTGCTCACTAATCACTTCCAGACTCTGAAAAGATCAAGCTGAGTGTCTGAATCTGCACGAAACTGCCAAGATCATGCCACTCTAGGAGGCCTCTCAGGAGCCAGCCAACCCTCCATATTCCAATAAATAAAAATGCTTCTATCAGAAACTAGGTTTGGTAATGCTGTCAATGTTTATGATGTGTGGAAAAGATGTAGATCTACATACATATATCTGTAATCAACTATAGATGAAGATATCTAGAAAGTCTGGAATATGGTCACTGAGGCAAAAAAAAAAAAAAAAAAGGTGACTATATTTCTTGGAGTAAACTTAACCCATCCATATATTTAGGTTAGATATAAACCATAGCTTCTAGATTGGAGGCAATATTAGAATTGGGAAAATTTACTAAGACAGACTATGTGCTTCTTTCTCCTGAAAAATAAAAGTTGGCCAGGGGTGGCAGCTCGTGCCTGTAATCCTAGCAGTTTGGGAGGCCAAGGTGGGTGGATCACCTGAGATCAGGTGTCTGAGACCAGCCGGGCCAAAACGGTGAAACCTGGTCTCTATGAAAAATAAAAAATAAAAATTAGCCGGGCGTGGTGGTGGGCATCTGTAATCCCAGCTACTCGGGAGGCTGAGGCAGGAGAATTGCTTGAACCTGGGAGGCAGAGGTTGGAGTGAGCTGAGATCATGCCACTTCACTCCAGCCTGGGCAACAGAGTGAGACTCCATCTCAAAACAAGAACAACATAAAGAAGGCATAGAAAATTTACACTAAAAGCACGTGTATCCTTGCTATTTGGGAGGAAAGGAGTTTTAACATTAAACATAAAATAACTGAAAAGATTTTTAAAACATAATTACTGTAGTCTATCTAAAGCTATTATTATTACTGCCATCATGATTATTACCATTACTATTTGAGACAAGGTTTCTTGCTCTATAACCCAGTGGGGAGTGCAGTGATGTGATCATGGCTCACTGCAACCTCAACTTTCTGGGTTCAAGTGATCCTTCCCTCTTAGCCTCCCAAGCAGCTGGGACTACAGGTGCAAGCCACCACAACCAGTATATTTTTAAATTTTTGGGGGGACGGGGTTTCACTGGTTGCCTAGGTTGATCCTGAACTCCTGGGCTCAAGCAATCCTCTTACCTTGGCCTTCTAAATTGCTGGGGTTACAAGCGTGAGCCACCATGCTTGGCCTAAAGTTATTATTTTAAATTAAAACTGTGGTGCATTTTTTTTTCTTTTTCCCCAAGATTTATCATTGAAAAAGTCATCATCAAAAAAAAAAAAAAAAAAAAAAAAAAAAAAAACAGAAAAAGTCATCAAAAAGACACGTATGATGACTTTTCTCTAAATGGAATAAAGCTGACTCAGAAAAGTATGCTACGGTACCAAAAATAATGTCAAACTTGTGATCTAATTTTAAAAAGTGACACTTAACTTACTGCAGAAAATACACTAATATATATAAAATGAAAATAATGGGCTTAGAGATGAAAATTATTCAGAGAACGCATACTATACTTAGATTTTCTTTTTTTCTTTTGGCCATCAATGATCTGCACACTAGGAGACTATGACATTGTAGGGAACAGGTGAAATACTTTATAAAGTTAGGGAAAATGAACTCTCAAGTTAAAAACTGGATGTTCTATTAGAGTGATATGCTCTAATAAATATTTTAAGTATTTGGGCCATACAGCAAAATGAATGCATTAGCTTAAAATCCAGCAAACAAAATCTCTCTATACTTACTTTCACTTTGAATGACTAAATCTAATGGGGTGGGATAAAAATTCCAACAACTAGGAGTAGAAGAAAACATGTAATTTCTATAGGATAATGGACGCTAAGCTGGGCACACAGGTGGTATTAATAAATCTTGTCTGAATAGATTACACTAACACAGACGGCTGAAAATTGTATAAGCACATAGCCAGTGAACTGTCAGGTTGCCAAGACAAGTCAAATAATTGTCATCTTTATCATCCCAAATTATGAGTAATTACTAGTTTTTAGAGTGGGAAATTTAATAAAATAAAGTAGAAACATGCTGAAATTCAGAGAAAAGTATAATATACAATATTGAAATTATTTGGACATAAATATTTTAATTATTATACAGATTTCTGTATTCTAAACAATTCCCTAACAATTTTGCTTGGAAGTTAAAGTATTGAAGTTACATTTTTATTTTTTTTGAGAGGGTCTCACTCTGTTGCCTGGGCTGGAGTGCAATGGCACAATCACAGCTCATAGCAGCCTCAACCTCCTGATTCAAGTGATCCTCATTCTTCAGCCTCCTGAGTATCAGGGACTACAGAAGTGTGGTACTATGCCTGGCTAATTTTTGTATTTTTGGTACAGACGGTGTTTCATCATGTTGCCCAGGCTGATCTCAAAATCCTGGACTCAATTGATCCCTCAACCTCCCAAAGTGCTAGAATTACAGGTGTGAGCCACCATGTCAGCCTGAAGATTTTAAATGAATTCTTTTCACCTACACGTTTTCTCTTGTTATCAGTGCTAACCACCTCATCTTTATGCTACTCAGGTAATTTTTACACATGTAACTCCAAAAACAGATTTTCCTTCTATCTGCTCTCATCCTGGAATATGCATATGGCAAAAGTGTTTTTTCTTAAAAATAGATGTCCTAGAGCTATATCCTAGACCCTCTTTTCTTCTCAGTTTTTCCCCAGCTCTAATTACTAGTGATTGGGTAACTTGATTTAGACTTGATATTTACAAAAATAGCACAAATACACAGCATCAACCTAAGTCTTTTAGCCAAAAAGCCAAGACTTTATTAAAATGCACACTAGAATAAGAAAAACAAAGGACTAGACATATATTGTAACAATCCCTAATTTCCTGAGAAGAGGCAAAAAAGGCTAAACTTGCACAATAGCATCTTTCTTATATAAGATATGTGCTGAGCTGTCACTGGAAGAAAAATTAACTTGCATCATAATTTTTTCTTCAAATTACAGGAATATATATATATATTTTAAAAAGCACATTATACTACTTGTATTTATGTAGTCTGATAATCAGATTTCCTCTAACTAGGTATATTGAAGAATATTAAAATGATTCATATCTTCATGCAGGGAAAAACACATGGGTCAATTTTAACAGCACTTATCTATATTATTCAAGGAATCTAAGTAGTGGAGTTTCAATATAAAAAAGGCACAATTCATCAAGAAGTAGATTTATTTGGAACCAATCTAAATGCTTGATAAACTATTTTCTGGAGACATTCACTACAAAACAAAAATTAATCAGAAATGTTGAAAAAATGAAACTATCAAAATTTCTTACTGTAATTTATTACACTTTAGAAATATCAACACACTATTACAGAAAAACACAACTTAACTTCATAAAAATAAACTCTCTTAGGATTTAGAATCTTAAAAACACTATCTCAAAGGATAAAAATCTGTGTAGCTTTAAGGTAACAATTAAAAACGTACTCACCGGAAATTAAAGGTAATTCTGTAAGAAGAAAGAACATTCAGTTTGAATGTTAGGATTCTGCATTCACCCCAGTACACTGATAGGTGAAAATGAATAAAGAAGAAAAAGAAGAAAAGTGGAATAAAAATGTAGGTGGTATTGCAAACTAACAAAATGTGTATTAATTTAATTCAGAACAGGAATTGATCCTTGCTTTCTGAGGAAAAAATGATTTCATACCATGACTATTAAAATGATATGTACTATGACAGTGAAATACTTGCAACGCATGGAATAAAATAGAAGTGGAAATAACCATCACTTTTTTCTACAAGCCTTTACCTTTTCACAGGTTCTGTCTGTACCAGGGCAGCATCTAACATGGCTTTCATCCACAACTCCATTTCCTTTCCTGTATCAGTGCAGAAATAATAGGTCCGCATGTTTGGATGGGCTGCCTGATTGAAAATGACACGATCATTTTAAATAAAAATATAGGATTCTGTAAAAGAAAAAGAAAAAAAGATAAGTGATTCCTGACATAGAACACTGCTATCAAATTTCAGAGTAAGTAGACTTATCTTTTATATGAGATATGGAAATCAATCAAGAAAAATATAGTTATTAATGTGAAAAATATATATTAATTTTCCCCCCAACGTCACCCTTTTTCTTTTAGTTGTGTGCACACTCTAAAATTAAAAAATAAAATAAAATAAAAAGTGCATGGAAAGGAAAGGAGGTGAGAAATGAAGTACTTAGTGGTGCCTCTTCCATCTCCACATTTCTAAAAATTTCCATTTACTGCAATTTGCACCTCTTTTTTTTTGAGACAGAGTCTCACTCTGTTGCCTAGGCTGGAGTGCAGTGGCACGATCTTGGCTCACTGCAACCTCTGCCTCCCTGGTTCAAGCAATTCTCCTGCCTCAGCATCCTAAGTAGCTGGGATTACAGGCATGTGCCACCATGCCCAATTAATTTTTGTATTTTAGTAGAGACGGGATTTTGCCATGTTGGCCAGGCTGGTCTTGAACTTCTGACCTGAAGTGATTTGCCTGCCTCGGTCTCCCAAAGTGCTGGGATTACAGGTGTGAGCCACCATGCCCAGAA
This sequence comes from Rhinopithecus roxellana, assembly GCF_007565055.1. Taxonomy (NCBI): domain Eukaryota; kingdom Metazoa; phylum Chordata; class Mammalia; order Primates; family Cercopithecidae; genus Rhinopithecus; species Rhinopithecus roxellana. Next base: position 126,735,019 of record NC_044558.1, on the reverse strand, counting down.
TAAGAATATTTATTTAAGAATAAATATTCTTTATTCAAGAATATTCCCAGCAACCAGCAACAAAATTAATAGGAATGTACATATTATGGCATTTCCCTCCTGCGTTAGCAATTTCTTTAGGCATCAAAAGGCACTGCTGTATTTTATAGAATCTTTTAAAGATACTTACACCCAAACACAAAAGATTTATAAATGATCCAAAATGGTGTTTCCTTTTTGAGCTGTTCCTTAATAAACTGCTCAAATGTTCTATGTTAAGATAATTAAAACCACCTACAAAGTGTTACTGGACTCTCTGAGTGGGGTTTTGGAAAAATAAAGACCACTGCCCCTGTGATCAATCTAAGGAACACTGGGGCTGGTGTCAAGATGATCCAGTTCCATCCATGACTCAAGACACTAAGAGTCCCCACCTATGCTCGCCATCAGTCAAATGGAAATATTTACTAGATGATGTCAAAGTACCCAGTCTAGCTTTAAGTTCCATGCTTGTGTTCAATAATTGTCTATAAAGTTTCTACTTACCATTCTGATAAGCACTTGCATCAATGTCAACAAACTTAGCAGTAAAGCAGCTCACACATTCAGAGGAAACAATACCACAGAAGAGAGAAAGTGAAACAGCAATTACTATTCTTGTTACAGATAAAATTAAAACTAAACCAAATAATCACAGAGAAAATATACTTAACATGCATGGTCACTTTTATTGCTATTTTAGCATTGTAGTATTTTTTAAGAGTCTAAAAACGCAGAAAAAAGTCCTATAAATAGCACAAATTGATAAACATTTGCTAAACTGATAAGTAACAAAAAAATTTAAATTCATGGCCAAATAATAGTGCTACTATCATGCACCTCTACATGTGTACTTCATAAAGTTATAATTTTAAATTTTCAAAGTGTTAACCTTTGTTATAACATCATAAAATATTTAATTATGTTTCCCTGGTTTACACTGTTGATAAAAGTTTCTTTGATAAAGTTAATTTAAATATGAAAATACTCCCCTCTTATCTTCAGGTCTTTGCTCAAGTTACATCACCTTCTCATTGAGGCTGTCCATCACACAACCCCTTAACCTCACCACTATACCTTTCCTGTTCATAGCCGGCTAATTTTGTATTTTTAGTAGAGATGGGGTTTTTCCATGTTGGTCAAGTTGGTCTTGAACTCCTGACCTCAGGTGATCTACCCGCCTCAGCCTCCCAAAGTGCTGGGATTACAGGCATGAGCCACCGCACCTGGCTTTTTTTGGGGGGGGGGGGCGGCGGGGGCGGGGGTGGGGATGGGGAGGGAGTCTTGCTCTGTCGCCCAGGCTGGAGTGCAGTGGTACGATCTCGGCTCACTGCAACCTCTGCCTCCCAGGTTCAAGCGATTCTCCCACCTCAGCCTCCCCAGTAGCTAGGACTATAGGCAAGTGCCACAATGTCCGGTTAATTTTTGTATTTTTAGTAGAGATGAGGTTTCATCATGTTGGCCAGGCTGGTCTCAAACTCCTGACCTCAGCTGATCCTGACCTGCCTCAGCTTCCCAAAGTGCTGGGATTACAGGCATGAGCCACTGCACCCAGCCTGCTAATGTAACATATTAATTAGCAAAAGTTGTAAATCAGCTGCAGTCCTCAGTATTCCTTAAAAATGATGCGAATTTAAAATTGAATCAATTTTATAATGGTATAAACATTTTCATTGTTAACTAGCAGCAGTTCCCCCCTCTTTTCTCTTAAAATGAAATTTCTGCAAGAACCTTATAGTTCTTACTCTAAAACAGACTGAAAAACTAGGTGACCTCTGAAATTTATTTTAGCCATAATCATGAAGCAAAGAATGCAGAATGATTTTTGAAAACAAAAATCTCCAAAAATAGCACTGAAGACCTCTTACTTGAGAGTGATCCACAAACCAGTAATACCACAAAGATTGGTGGGTACTGTTAATCAGGGGGATCTCAGGTCTGCTTGAATTTAATAACAGCAGATTTCACATCTCAACTTCAGTGGTCTCTGTAAAGTACCTGATGATCATGATGTACTTAGACCCAAGAACATCTTGAACATCTTTGCCATTATTCTCTAAGTTTTTCAATAAATGTACATATATGTACATTTACTAAAAAAAAAAAATTGTTGTCTCTTATAGTACTCTTCCTCCAAATTTATTATTAATAATAATTATTATTAATACAGGGTCTCACTCTGTCACCCAGGCTGGACTACAGTGATGCAATCTTGGCTCACTGCAACCTCTGCCTCCCGGGCTCAAGCGATCCTCCCACCTCAGCTTTTTGTGTAGCTGGGACTATAGGCACACGCTACCACACCTGGCTAATTTTTGTAATTTTAGTAGAGACGGGTTTTACCATGTTGGCCAGGCTGGTCTTGAATTCCTGGGTTCAAGCTCTGTCTGACTCGGCCTCCTAAAGAGCTAGGATAACAGGCATGAGCCACTGTGTCCATCGTATTAATAATTTTTTTTTGAGACAAGGTCTTACTGTGTTGCCCAGGCTGGACTGCAGTGGCGTGATCATGTCTCACTACAGCCTTGGCCTCCCAGGCCCAAGTGGTCCTGTTACCTTGGCCTCCTAAGTAGCTGGGACTAGCCACCACACCCGGCTAGTATGGTTTTTGTTTGTTTGTTTGGTTTTAGAGACAGGGTCTCACTATGTTCCCCAGGCTCAACTCCTGGACTCAAGCGATCCTCCCACTTTGGTCTCCGAAAGTACTGGAATTACAGGTGTCAGCCACTGTGCCCAGACCTCAAATTTATTATTAAAAAATTCAAACATAGAGTAAGCTTGAAAGAATGTATAATAATCACCAGGACATCCATAATTATATTCATCAATTATTAGCATTCTGACATGTTCATTTTACCTAAAACCATTTGAAAGCACAGACATGAAGACACTTGACCCCTAAATATTTTAGCACGTGCTTCCTAGAGGGACATTCTTCTATACAACCATAAGACCATTAATTAGTATATTTTAAATACCAAAATCACTATAACTAAGATAGCTTTTTGTAATAATCTATGGCTCAATATCCATTTTTAACCAATGCAAGTTTTGAACACAGAATTAAAGACTGTATTATTTCCTTACCTTAAAAGCATATTTGCGATTAATGTGATCTTCAGAGGTAAGCAAAGCTATTTGAAAACTAGGTAACAGTATGCTTCCCAGGATACCCTCTTCTTTCTCATCTAAGAGATAATTTAACGTCTGATTAGAATTTTAAATGTTCTCATGAAGCAAAGTTTTTCAAGATCTATTTTTGCCAAATCAAAAGGTTCTTGTATGTAAACAAACTATATTCATGTTTAGGCAGGACTTTATAAGGTTTTAAATGAAAATATCAAGTAGCACAAGAATTTATACTTTGGTAGATATACTGCATTCGACAAATCCCCTTTACGTGTCATTCACTGAAAATATACTGGCATGTAAGTAATGGCATTAATCCACCCACATCTCTGATAGGATTTAAATGCTCAACCATTCTAACCCCAGACACATGGCTTTCTTGGTTACACCCTTCAGGCTTTGCTCAAAGGTCTCATCAATGAGGCCTTCCTTGACTACTGTATTTTAAAATGCTATTTATTTAACGTTTTCTCTGTTCTCCTTTGGGAATGTTAACATTTCCGACTCTCAATACCTCCGGCATACTATATGTTTCAGCGATTTATTTATTATCTTTTTCTCCACGCTAGAATGTAAGTTCTATAAAGACACTTGGAATGACAGTAGTAGATGCTCAAAAAATTTTGTTGAATAAATGAAGACACATGTGAATACATACTTAAACTATTGTATAAGAATTATATTCTTTTTAAAACATTTAACTTTGAAAGTTTGCTTTTACTATCATTCTGATACACAATAGTGTGACTAAATTACAGGCCTACAAGGCAAGCACATAAAATATACCTACGAAAATGATAAACATTAATCTTGACACAGTACAGATTCACATGATTAACTTGCTGCTTGGGGGAAGAGATGTTTATGAAACTTGAAATATGTACTTCATTGTTACAGACCTATAAGACAAGTTAATAAAGCTGTGTCATCAGGCTACTAAACTCACCAATGAGAAACCATAAATGGGAAATCTTTTTATTATGCTTGCTGTGTGTGCTTTCTTTTTTTTTTTTTTTCCTAATTATCAAAAACTTAACAAGGGATTTTATTTATTTCGCCCTCGTTTCCAGAGTATCTGGTGAAACACCCCAAAGGGAAAAAGTTATATTAAATGGAGGCTTTTTTTCGGTAGCTTTTCTCATAGCAATGGAACAAAATTTGGTTTTTACTATTCTGTGCTCATTCGGGTACAAATCACTAATGTGTAAAAGAATGAACGAAAGTATAGATTTAGTCCAAAAGGTTAAAAAGAGTTGGAAAGCAGTCACGAATTACAGAGAATGTGACAATTTAAAAGAATAAGTCAAACCCTAATTTTGAATCCAATTGTATGTTTTATGTTTATATAAAGGGTATAGTCAGAAACAGCACATGAAGTCATCTTTATTACAAAACCATTTTAACCAGATAATACATCCTTCTATGTCCCATAATAAAATAATCTTTCCTAAAGTTGCTTCAGAATAGACAGAGGCACTAAAGCACAGGGTGATTTCCCTAGATTACCTAAGGCCCAACACTAACTAGCTGTGAAATCCTAGCCAAGTTATTGATGCTTAGTATCTGTTTTATGATCTATAAAATTGAGGATAATAAGACTTACCTCAAAAGATTGTTGAGGGTTAAATGAGTTAATACACATAAAAAACTAAGCACAGAGGGTGAAGCACTAAATAAATATTGCCATTATTATATTAAAGATAGTGCATATAAAAAAATCTTCACCTTCTGTCAAATGACTGCCCTGAGTTCTTCAGCTTCTTAAACTGCTTCTAATCATGACATTCTTCTGTTTAGTTCTATATCAATCCTGACTGAAGCACTGTCCTAGTTTCTATCACCTAGAGAGCCTCATAGACTGACAAAGAGTAAGTACTGAGTAATGTTTGTAGAATGAAAGAACTCTCCACGGGATCAGCCAAGGCCTTTCTGAGATTGCATGGCAGCCCATTTTCTTTTGTCTCTGCCATTTCCTTCCTTCACTTTGCCACAGCTGATGGTTCCGAGAACAACACTCTCCAAAAAGCTTTCTACATATTAATCGCCATCACGGAGTTTGCTTCCTAGGGAACACAACCTGGGACAGGAGCCAGGAGAATCTCAACATTTTACTGGATACAAGTGACATTTTAGATTCCCCATTTCTACTTAGTTTTAAAGATATCTGGGAATAAGACAAAAAAATACATGCAATTACAACTGGGTAAATATCACTAATTATCATTTATAACCTGGAATACTCCAACACTCTGTTAACTGGTCTTTTGGCTTCTAATTAAAGTGCCAGAGTGATTCTCCTAAAATGTACTCCTGATCCTACTATTATTCTTGCACTCAACATAGAGTTCATTAGAATGGCAAACAAATGCCCTCTGTGCCAATAATCTACCTTTTCATTTTTTTTCTTAAGAGATGAAATCTATGTTGCCCAGGTTGGTCTTGAACTTTTGGGCTCCAGTGATACTCTCTACTCATCCTCCTGAGTAGCTGGGACTACAGGCAGGTACCACTACACCTAGCTCGATCTATCTTTTAAACCTAACCCCTGGTGGGTCTTCTAGCAATATAAGTTCTATGCATAGTTTTACAAATATGCCAAGCATTCTCATTCATGCTTTGCACGTGATTTAGGTCCTTTGCCCAGATCACTCTTCTTTCCTGGTTGCTTTCTTGTACGGACCTGGCCAACACTCATTCAACATAACTGAGAACCTACTATGTCATTCTTTCCAGACTCCTTCAGCTAATCTGTGAGTTCCATAACGATAGGGGGTTTATTGTGTTCATTTTTGCATCCTTACCTAATAAGGCATCTGTTGTATCAAAAAAGCTCACTGCTAGCTGCCACCTTTGTCTAAGTCATTATCACCTCTATGTAATAACTCCTAGCTAGTCTCTCTGTTCATATCCTTCAACTTTACAATCCATCCTTCAATAGCCGCTTGAGTGAGCTTTTAAAAATGTAAACCAAAGGGTATCATTCTTATGTTAAGAACATTCAATTGTTTCCTTATGACATTTGTAGTAGAATCCAAACTCCAATAGACTCCTACATGGTGTGATCTCTATTTCTCTATCCTTTCCTATTGCTAGCTGCCTCCAGCTCAGCAGATGGGTTTCTCCCTGTTCTTTCCACAATTCAAGCACTTTCTTACCTTACAGCCTTTGCACTATTCTCTCTCTTCACCTGGAACACTCCACACCTCTGGCTCCTCCTTGTCATTTAGATCTTCCTATCTAAAAGACCTACCCAGAGTACGGATCCATAGAGATCTTTCCCTTATGCTCACTGTTCATATTATAACCTTACTTTCCTAAAAAGCACTTATGGTCTTGCTTAATCATATGAGCTTATTTACTGTCTCCCTGATCTCTCTGGAATGTAAGATTCATGAGAGCTTTCTCAGACCTTGTTTTGGCAGCACCTGGAATGAAGCAGGTCCTGCTCAATAAATATTTAATATCTGTTGAATGAATTAAGTTCTATGGTAAGTTTAGTCAATAGACTGACTACAGAAAAGAGCAGTCAAAGTGCTCTCTTTATAACAATGGGCTCACTATATGCCTAATACGTGGCAAAGAACAGTGGGAACTTGGGCTTTCATCTGGTATTGGTTGCTAACCTATTGTTTAAAAAAATAGCAAATCAGTTATTTTTCTCTGTCTTAATTTCCATATCTGTAAAACATGGACTGATCTCCAAAAAATTCTGATAGCACACTTTGTATGTCAGTAGACTAGATGCTTTGAGAAATGGAGAAGAAATGAATGGGGCCACTGCCCTCAGCATTTGAGAGAAGAGAGGATATCTGAGTGGCGGCGAAAACTTGTGATCAAGAGAATAGAAACTAACAGTGGAGTCAGAGTGCCTGAGTTTAAATCCTGCCTGTGACACTTGCAAGTTGTGAGACCTGAGGTAAGCACTTTGTATATCAGTTTCCCCTTGCGTGCAATGAACATAAGATTCCCCACATTATCAGGTAGCTGTGAGGGTTAGGTGAAATAGATCATCTATATAACTTGCTCAGCATAGTACTCAACGAATTGTAAATATGCAAAAAAATATATTCAGGCTATTATGATCATCTCACTAAAATCTGATTATTTTAATTTAAAACCTAACATTTCTTATTGACAAAACAGTAAATATATATAATATCATATACTTCTTTCCAACAGTCTGCACAGCAGTCATCTTAAATGAGTTAAATTATATTTCTCTTGTTTCTATAGCTTCTTCTTTTTTATATTCCTCCTGTCTGGGAAACTACTAAAATTAATAAATACACTGCATATAAAATGCAGGTGGTTAATAAGGAATCTCAGACTCAGCATGGCTTTTCTTTTTTCCAACTTCTATTATAGGTTCAGGGGTACATATGTGGGTTTGTTACAAAGGCAAATTGCATGATGCTGAGGTCTGGAGTACAAATGAATCAGTCTCCCAGACAGCATAGTACCGAATTGGTACTATGTTCAGCCCTCCCCTCTCTTGTGTTCCCCAGTGTCTACTGTTCTCATCTTTACATCCATCAGCATGGCTTCTGATTCACTTTTACATTTTTCAAATATGATCAAAAGCTTTCCTATTATACTAAAAGTGATGAGTCCTACCTTTCCCTGAGCAACAACAATAGCAAATTACAAGGAATTCAGTGGGTTTTTTTTTTCTTGCAAATTAACATCAACAAATTCTTGGCTGGGCATGGTGGCTCACGCCTGTAACCCCAGCACTTTGGGAGGCCAAGGCAGGTGGATCATTTAAGGTCAGGAGTCTGAGACCAGCCTGGACAACATGGTGAAACCCCGTCTCTACTAAAAATACACACAAAAAATTAGCTGAATGTGGTGGCACGTGCCTGTAATCCCAGCTACTTGGGAGGCTGAGGCACAATAATCACTTGAACCTGGGAGGTGGAGGTTGCAGTGAGCCGAGATTGCACCACTGTACTCCAGCCCAGGCAACAGAGCATGATTCTGTCTCAAAAACGAAACAAAACAAAACCAAAAAAACCCCAGCAAATTCTTATATTAGAAATTCAAAATATTAGAAATAGTAAACATTTCTTGTTGTAAGTAGTCCATAAATATACTGAAAAAGACGAAAAGAGAAATTATAAGCTTAAGGATAATGTCTGAAATACAACTCCTAACTTTCTGAAAGAATGGGAAAACCCCTAAGGAAAATTGTAGAGTAAGCTTAGCATTTAACTAAAGATAATACCACAATTGCAGCCTAAGGAACATCTCTAGGACAAAATGCAATTTTATAGGGTTGGTTAATTCTGACTCAGCAGTAATTCTCAACTACAGTTTTCAGATGGAAACGATTTAGTAATTCCAAATGTTGAAGGTTAATCTGTATTATAATGCCTCAATACACAACTATAAATTTTGCCACAGGTCTTTTGTGTAGTCAAAAAATGTAAAATCAGTTCTAAAACTCTGTTATATCTTTTAAGTTATACTTCTCAAGAAAAGTCATAAATTATTAATTATGGGTTGACAATCTAATTCTTTCATGATGGTTTACAACCAAAGTTTAAAGTAGAGAAGAAGGAGAGATTATCCAGATTCATGATTTTATACTATAGCTGAGGCAGATTTCTCTGGAGAGCACCACCTAGGTATGCCTTTCATTGGCAGTCAAAAACTTTGTATTATCTTGTAATATCTAAGAGATCCATGTGGCATATGAAAGAACTCTGGACTTTCATTTAAAACTGAATTAATAATTTACTAACCAGAGAAAGGATATCAGTGTTTATTAAAGAAAAGTTCAAAATGAAAGTATTTCTTTGTATTTTATTGTTTTCACTTGCCGTTACATAACAGTAGTCCCTAATATTCTAATATCATTTGCTGGAGAGCAGAATTGGGTGCCTGATGGACCCATAAGCTAGATCTGACAAAACTGACATGTGATAAGAACCTCCTCAAACTAAGGATTGTGTCTATTGAACACCGAATTCAAGAGTAGCATTATAGAGCAAAGATTAGGGAAGCTGACCAAACACGGTCTGAAGCACCATATTTATTCTATCATAACCTCAAAACTCAGAATGATATGTCAAAGAAGAAAAAATGTTTGACATTATTTGTTAATAAAATAGCACGCAGAGTTACAATACTTTTTTTAAAAAAAAGTATCTGATACTTATATTATATATCAATTACAAAATAATACACTAAGACAGTAGGGTAAACTTACCTCTATAATAAAAGAGGCAAAGGTCAGAAAGCACAAACCAGCGTTTCTTCCACAATTTCATGCCAGTACTGTCCTGGATTAAATCAGCATATTTAAGGATTATTTCTCAAACAATAAAAACTCACATGCTGTGCATTTATTTATTTATTTATTTTTATTTTTTTGAGACGGAGTTTCGCTCTTGTTGCCTAGGCTGGAGTGCAATGGCGTTAACCTCAGCTCACTGCAACCTCTGCCTCCTGGGTTCAAGCGATTCTCCTGTCTCAGTCTCCAGAGTAGCTGGGGTTACATGCACCTGACACCACGCCAGGTTAATTTTTTTGTATTTTTAGTAGAGACGGGGTTTTACCATATTGGTCAGGTTGGTCTCTAACTCCTGACTCAGGTGATCCACCCGTCTTGGTTTCCCGAAGTGCTGGGATTATAGGCTTGAGCCACTGTTCCTGGACTTGTGCATTTATCTAAAGTAAACTTTTAAAACAAGGTATGTTTGAGACATGTGTAATATAACCTAACTAAAAGGCCAATTAAAATTTTGGAGGTAGTTTTCTAGGTTCTTAAGATATTCCCAATTAGACTGGTCTCTGAAAATACCATTATGCAAAGGGAATATATTAAGGCAATTTGATTTGGCTTCATATTTGTAAGCAATTTGAAATTGACTCTTCTCAACACAAACATCTGCTAGGATAAGAATAATAACCATGCAGCAGTGCGTGCATTCTGGTAAACCAGATTTAATAAATATGTTAATCGTCAACAAGAAAAATATGTGAATTGAAATTATTCCAAAGGTAATGCAATTTAAAATGACTGTGAATAAAGAAACCTTAATATACAAATACGTTTCATAAACATTTTCTTTTCCTTACGTCTATAGTTTGGGATTTGCTCATCACGCAAAAAAGAAACACTATTTGGCAGCTATTTCTAAGTAATTTAGTTCATTAAAATATCAGGCTCAAATAAAATTAGAATTTTAATAAAAATTACTTTCCCATATGCAATGTAGCAAAATTGGAAGTAAAAATTAAACAGACACCAAAAAAAAAAAAAAAAAAAAAGAGAGAGAGAGAGGCCAAGTTGGGTGTGCATTGATTAGAAATAAATTTATTTCTAGCTGTGAGCAATGACTTTAAAATTACAGAAATTAACATGGGTGAAATCTTTCAAAACAAAAGATTTGACCTTAAAATTCACAGCTATACCAAAAACGAGACCCAAAAAAATGGTAAATGTTATCTTTTTTTTTCCTCGAGACAGCCTCACACTGTCACCCAGGATGGCGTGTAGAGACACAATCTCAGCTCACTGCAACCTCCACTTCCCGGATTCAAGTGATTCTCATGCCTCAGCCTCCCGAGTAGCTAGGATTACGGGCGTGCACCACCACAGCTGGCTAATTTTTGCATTTTTGGTAGAGACAGGGTTTCTCCATGTTGGCCAGGCTGGTCTTGAACTCCTGTGCTAAGGTGATCCACCCACCTCGGCCTCACAAAGTGTTGGAATAACAGGCATGAGCCACCACACCCAGCCATCTTCAATTTCTTAATTATATTCTTTCTTTAATATGGTTAAGGGACACTGTAAACTAAAATGTGTCACACACGTATTACAAAATAAACCCTTTTTTTTGGGAGACAGGGTCTTGCTGTGTCACCCAGGCTGGAGTGCAGTGGCATGATCATACCTCACTGCAAGCTCAAATCCTGGGCTCAAGTGATCCTTAAGCGATCCTCCCACCTCAGCCTCCGGAGTAGCTGGGGCTACAAGTGCGCACCACCACCGCCACACCAGGTTAATCTTTGTTTTTGTTTTGTTTTTTTTTAAAGTAGAGATGAGGTCTCACTATGTTGCCCAGGCTGATCTTGAACTCCTGGGCTCAAGTGATTCTCTGGCCTTGGCCTCCCAAAGTGCTGGGATTACAGGCGTGAACCACTGTGTTTGGCCCAAAATAAACACTTGTTAGAGAAGCTACTTGGTAATACTTTTGCAATGCTAAATTAACCAAGGGATCAAGAAATAAGAACAAGAGCTATTTTAAATAAGGAATGCCATTAGGCTATTAGGCTCAATTTTGCACTGAAATAGTTGATCATAATTTGGACTTTTTAGAAAGGCTAGCTGGAAAATACGGAGAAAATTTTCTGTTAGAAACTGGGCTGGGTGTGGTGGCTCAGGCCTGTAATTCCAGCACTTTGGGAGGCCAAGGTGGGTGGATCATTTGAGGAAAGGAATTCAAGGCCAGCCTGGCCAAGGTGGTGAAAACCTGTCTCTACTAAAAATACAAAAATTAGCTGGGCAGTAGTGGCACACTCCTGTAATCCCAACTACTTGTGAAGCTGAGGCAGGAGAATTGCTTGAGCTTGGGAAGCGGAGGTTGTGGTGAGCTGAGATCACACTGCTGCCCTCCAGTCTGGGCAGGCCATAGAGTGCGACCCTGTCTCAAAAAAAAAAAAAAAAAAAAAAAAGGAAAAGAAAAAAAGAGAAAAAAAATAAACTAAATGTGAAAAAACCTTTTAGCCTGGATAAGCTTAAATGTCAGATGGTTAAAATATAGTCAACCATCTTTAAATAAAAATTATGACTTAATAAATAAAAATCATTAGGTCACCTGAAAGCAATTAGCAATATTTAACAGAATAAATTGGCACCAATGAACTAATATTTAACTTGCTTTGTATCATCTGTACGTATGTATAATCAGAAAGAAAGAAACAAGCCTTGAAGATTGAGGATGTTACCTCAGTTATCTACCAGTCACTTATCACCCAGTTGCAAACTGGAAAGTAAATAGCCTCTATGTAATCGAAATGATGTCAAAATCCAAGGAGGTAATGTATATACATCTTTACTAATTCCAAAACTAATGAGGTTTCAAAAAAGCTTAGATAGCAAGTTCCTCAGTCAGTGCAACAATATAAATCCCAACTAATCAGGATGTCTGAGAGTAAACCCTGTATGAGCAAATTAAAAAGAAAAGAAAAAGTAAAGAAAACATAACCAAAAAACGTAAGAGGAAGAAAAAATAGTCTCATATTATAGAATCAAAAATCTGAAAAAACTCACAGAAATCTGAAATAATTATAAAATCTCTGTACAAATAAAGGGGGGAAATACACAACTATATATTTCTCTAACAACTTTTATATCAATAGAAAAATGAATAACACCCTTGTATTAATAGTTATTTCAATTTTGACTTTTAAAAATATTTGTCTAGATACTTTTACCATGTTATTTCTTATCATTTTCATAGAGCATATATTTAATTTTAAATCTAGAAACACCCATAACAAACACACAATCTCTGTTCTAAGTAATGTCCACTCCTTTTTCTGTCTTCACTGTTCCCTTGATATTTTTCAGGGGTAACAAGCAAAGAACCTAGGTGGCTTCTCCATAGTTCCTTCTTAATTTTATGATTTTATAGAATTGTCTTCGGTACTTTCAGTTTAAAAGGTTCCTTCTAATTTTGTCTTTTGTTTCATAACAAATAAAAAAAAAAATACCTGTTTATAAAGCCAACCTCGTCTGACCACTGGTGCATTAGGATTCCTTTTAATTGAATTTGACCTCTTTCCAAAATTATGAACTTTTTTTGAAGCTCGTGAAGTCTAAATAGAAAAAGAGCATGACAGAAAATGTGGTATTAATGCCTAGAGATTTGAGCTTATTTTCCTCTTAAAATTTAATCTCTTTTCAGATTTTCCCAAGAACTGCGGGACTTAAATCTTTTCAGAAAAATTATTAAAATTCTACTTTTGCTGGGTTAGTTGTTTGAAGTGTAAGAATTCTGCACCAAAATTTTTTCCCCAGGATATCAAAAGTTTTACAATATTTCCTTTAAAATCCGGACAGGATATACAATTTTTAGAAACACAGAGTATGTGGCAGTATTTTGTCGTATCTGCTATATAAAATGAATAGATCATGAGTAAAAACTGTTAACAAATCTTTAAGAATAAACCAAACTACAGAACTTTTCCCTTTATATCTTCATTTAATAGTGCAGGTTCAATTAAAGAAAGTTAACAGCACTCAGTCCGAGGAGAAATATACAGATATTAAATATAAACAAATATATCACATCAAGTCAAAACAAGATGGGAAGGATCTGCTTAATGTGATGTAGTGTTTTCTTTTTTATGGACAACTCTGAACTTAAACCAGACAGATGGGGTTTACTGGATTCTTCAAAGTATACATAAAGATAAACAATCTTTAAAAATACTGGTATGCTTACCATGAAGATTTATTTTGGCAGGAATCATAGTGGTGACCAACAAAAATGAAAACAATGAAGTTACAAAGTAACATAAAATTATCTCTCACTTTTCCACTTGTTTAGAATCTTTGGAAATCTAGCATACTTCATTAGAATTTTGTTTTGGGAAGCTTTTATTAGTATATAAGAAAATTTTAAGGCCCGATATCAACAAAATTTTTCCTAAAGCATGTTTTCTAGATGGACTTTAATTTACTTTCAAACAGATAATGCTTAAAAACAGTATAAAACTCAAATGACATAAAAAGATACACAAAGATCAATCTACTTCTCACTCTCAGGCTCCAGCACGCAGCTAACCCCACTCGCAACTGTGGGGCAACCAATATCACTGTATGTGTGTGTCTATCTATCTAAAATAACTGTTTTCATGATTGATGAATATTTTTCTGAAATGACCGCATATTTTAATATCCACTCTTCTGTTCCATTATTTCTTGGAACTCACTATATAAACAGAATGCTTATTTACCCATACTGTTGTCAATGTGCTGTGTTATGAAACTTCTGACCTTTGGAAATCTGTACGTGAAAATGGTGTCTTTTTCTGGTTTTAATTAGTATTTTTCATATGATGGATGAGGCTGAGCATCTTTTTTCATATATTTAAGGGTAAATTCCATTTTCTTTTCTGAAAACTGATTTCATATAATTTGCCCATTTCCAAACTGGCTCGTAAGCCCTTTTCTTATTGATTCACAGTACTTCTTTAATTATAAGGAAATTATTCTTTAATTGTTAAACGAATTGCAGATACTCTGCATGGATAATAATCACATGTGGTTGAATTTCTCATTATTTTATATTGTTACTTCTGGGTTTTATGTCATATTTAGAAAGCCCATCTACATTCTGATCTTTGTTTTTTTTTAATCTTCCATTGTTTTTTTCTAGTGCTTTTATAGTTTTGTTTTTAACATTTCAACAACTGATCCATCTAGAAAATTTTTGGTGTGAAGTATGAGGAATAGATTCAACTTTCTTTCAAGACAATGACCTAGTGGCTCTCAATTCATTCATCAATTTCACCAGATTTTAATTGAAATATACTCATAAAGCATTATGCTCAGTTAGCCTGTTGGATATATGTTACTTAATAATCAGAAATTATTTATATTATTTGAAAATTTACATTCATTTATAATCTCCTAACAAAATTTTATTTCAAAAACCTTAACAGGCATTTAAATACTATTATTATAATTATCTATTTTCTTACAATAAACATAATTTACTATTACAATGGTTTTGCTGAAAAATGTTTTCTCAATCTATGCATTCTTATAGTCAGATAATTTGATTTCTAGGCTATTACATTAATCATCACCTTTAAAACTTAAGAGTGTCCATTTTCTCTCACAAATATTATATTTCTAAAACTATTCCAAACTTGAAAACTTAAGTCATTGAATTACAATCTTATTACTTTATATTTCAGGCTGCAATTGCTTCTTCTATCAATCACCTCCAAATTCATGTAGTAATAAAAATGTAATGATTATTCTATAATTTTAAGTCCATTATGAGTAACGGTATGGATACTGTTTACTCCTTATCAGTAATTATTTTAAAGCAAAATAACTTACTCTGCCTACAGGGCTCATTGGATGCACTGCATAATCTGAAGTCACGTTATAGTTAGAAGCTTCATTTATCATACTTATAGGTCGTTCCTTCTTTTCTTCAGATGTCATGGTTGCAACAGTCCTGAAAATATATGTCAAAATGGTAGAACTTGCTGTGTATGTAACCCGCTTTACAATAACAGTTCCCTACAGTTAACTATGCGAGTGTCCTACTTTTTCACAGTACGTGGACCCTAGTTACTCTAGAATCAGGCCTTAGTACTTACAACAACTTTAAATACAGCTAACACTTTTCCTAAGTCAAAAATACATTATTATCGTGTTTATTTATTATTATGTTTTAAGACAGGAGTCTCACTCTGTTGCTCAGGCTGGAGTGCAGTGGCGCGGTCTTGGTTCACTGGAGAATCTGTCTCCCAGGTTCAAGTGATTTTCCTCTCTCAGACTGCTCAGTAGCTAGGACTACAGGCATGCACCACCGTGTCCAGTTAATTTTTCTATTTTTTTTTTTTTTTTGGTTTGAGACAGAGTCTCGCTCTGTCGCCCAGGCTGGAGTGCAGTGGCCGGATCTCAGCTCACTGCAAGCTCCGCCTCCCGGGTTCACGCCATTCTCCTGCCTCAGCCTCCCAAGTAGCTAGGACCACAGGCGCCCGCCACCACGCCCGGCTAATTTATTGTATTTTTTAGTAGAGACGGGGTTTCACCGGGTTAGCCAGGATGGTCTCGATCTCCTGACCTCGTGATCTACCCGTCTCGGCCTCCCAAAGTGCTGGGATTATAGGCTTGAGCCACCGCGCCCGGCCAATTTTTCTATTTTTTAAGTACAGTCAGGGTTTCACCATGTTGGCCAGCCTGGTCTCGAATGCCTGACCTCAAGTGATTTGCCCACCTTGGCCTCCCAAAGTGCTAGGATTACAGGCGTGAGCCACCGCACCCGGCCTATCATGTTTATTTTTAATAGACATTATTGCAGATATTCTACTTGGTCATCCAACTGAAAAATTAAAAATGAATTATAAGATTATTCTAATTTAAAAAGCAATAACAATTTCAGTAACTAACTCTGTGAATAGCTCTATAGTGTAATACATTCTTACACATATTTCATTTGACGCTTATAAAACTCTTGTGAAATAGTAATTATCACTATCTGATTTAAGGACGAGAAAACTGAGCTCAAATTACTTTATTAATCTAACCAAGTTTACACAGTTTCTCTACGCTTGCATCCCAGGCTCTTGAGCTTACTGTGTTTGAAGTACTATAAAAACAGCTTCTGAGATTACATTCCTCATGAAAAAATGTTTAAGTCAGGTTTCTATATGACACATCATGAACAGCTGGCATTCTGTTATTATACTTGACTACAAATGTCCAGATAAGAAAGCTATTAAATTGAAATATAAATAACAGCAATTTCAATGCTAACCCAATTTTGAATACAGGCATTCCATGAAACTCTTTACTTACTGTTCATTCACTACGAAAATGCAATTGTCCTGTGATGGTTGTCCTGTGACTGGATGTTTGCAGGTCACTTTCCTTTCATTATGGCTGAAAAAAGAATAAAAGAAAAACAGAATGTGTAGGTATTTAAAATGCCCATTTATTTATTGTAATATTAAAGTTAGTCTACAAAGGAAATGAAATTCAGCCTCCCAGCCTTTTGTTTGTTTGTTTGTTTTTGAGATGGAGTTTTATGCTTGTCGCCCAGGCTGGAGTGCAATGGCACGATCTCAGCTCACTACAATCTCTGCCTTCTGGGTTCAAGCAATTCTCCTGCCTCAGCCTCCCAAGTAGCTCTGATTACAGGCGCCCACCATGACACCCAGGTAATTTTTTGTATTTTTAGTAGAGACAGGGTTTCACCATGTTGGTCAGGTTGGTCTTGAACTCCTGACCTCAGGCGAGCCACCCGCCTCGGCCTCCCAAAGTACTAGGATTACAGGCGTGGGACATGGTGCCTGGCCACCAGCCTTTTGAGATTCCTAAATATATCTTTCCTACTATCTACTGGGAGTGCCTATGTGTGAAAATGTTACTTATATTTTTACAAAACAGTTAAATGCATCCCTTCTCAGTCTGGTCTCAATCCTTTTTCATTATTTTATAAACAAAAGTAAGTTGTAGGCCAGGTACCGTGGCTCACACCTGTAATCCCAACACTTTGGAGCGCCAAGGAAGGTGGATCACTTGAGGTCAGGCGTTCAAGACCAGCCTGACCAACATGGTGAAACCCCATCTCTATTAAAAACACAAAAATTAGCCGGGTGTGGTGGCGTGTGCCTGTAGTCCCAACTACTCAGGAGGCTGAGGCAGGAGAATTGCTTGAACCTGGGTGATGGAGGTTGCAGTGAGCTGAGATTGTGCCATTGCACTCCAGTCTGGGCAACAGAGAGACTCTGTCTCCCCCCTACCCGCCTCCCCTCAAAAAAGTAAGTTGATTTGGCTGTTTGGCTCTTTACATTGCATTGTAAAATACAAAGATTACTGTATTTTATACTTCATAGGTGGGTCATGAAAAATAAGTATGAGTGTCTACCTACCTCCACTGTTTTATGGTCCAAAATGGGTGCATTACAGAGTACTAATGCCAAATTCATAAATGGAAAGAAAACCTAACAGTACTACTATATGGGCACCAGTACCTTAAAAAAACAGAAGGTTCTGAAACAGGAATACTTTACAGTGTTTCTGTTTTACAAAACAACCTTTATATAGACAATGTAATGAGATTAATTTTTTGACACTTGAGGAGTGTATGTTGTAGGAAAAAAATGAAATCTGAAGGAGAAGCAAAAATCTGAAGTAAATGAAACGTGGAAACAACAACAAAAACAAAGAAACATCTGTTATGTTTACTGAAAAAAATGGCTTTGAATTAAGTTATGACTACTTTTAGAGAATAAGATGTTTGCCTAAGAAACAGTATTCTTTCTAGGTTGAGTGATAAGGTCTTCAACTGTTCTTGAATGAAAGAAGGAAAAAACCCCTATGTATTTAAGCCAAAAATATTAGATGCTCGAAATAATATGCAGTATACATTGATACATTAAATAGTCTATAATAATTTTCATTAGGTCATATACCATAAAGTAATCTGTAACAGAGACCTATCATTGACATGCCTGACATTAGAAAACTTACCTTGTAAGGTCTGTATTGAATATTAGTTTTTTTTTTTGTTAATCTTAAAATATTAGTACATATGCTCTGTATGGTGAGAAGTCTATAACCACAACCTGCAAACTTCCAGGTAAATTTCATATGCTTAAGTTCTTTTTCCAAATCCTAATTTTCATATTTTTTTGAGTAACTCAATACCCTGAAACTTAATCCATTAAATAAAATTGAAACTGTATTAATATAAAGATATAGATAAAGTTTTTTAAAAATTCCGTATTGCATGATATAAATGATGAATTGATGGGTGCTGACGAGTTGGTGGGCGCAGCACACCAACATGGCATAAGTATACATATGTAACAAACCTGCACGTTATGCACATGTACCCTAGAACTTAAAGTATAAAAAAAAAAAAAAAGAAAACAATACAAAATACCCTGTGCTCATAGGAAAAAAAAAAAAAAAAAAAAAAAAAAAAGAAATGAATGAACATGCTAGATTTCCCCAATGCTTGAGTTTGCTCTGATGCATCTCTGCTGGGAAATTGAGAAATGAACTACACTCTCTTGTGAGATGTTTCTATGCAACAAGTCTATAACCGTTGAAGAATAAATCATAAGAAGTGAGAGTCTTGAAAGGTCAAGCCATAAGGTTCAGCACTGAGTTGGACTGGGTCAGAAGCTGGGAATGTTATTTAATACTGAGACAGATTGTAAACTTGCCAATCTAATCAGACTCTGCTTTGATGTTATGCTTTTTGCTTTGTAGGCTCTGGTTTATGGTAGTTGATGTTTATTTCCACATATACTTTCCTTTCTTCCTATTTTATAAAATTCTTGGAATTGGTATTTCTGCATCCTACTTAAGGCAAAGCATTAATTCAAGCCAACTAGTAAGCTCCCACCCTCTCTTGGTTCCAATTTCAACCCCATTATTGTATAAAATTTCATGTTTACAACATTCTAACTCTGTGTTAGGAATAACAGCCTCAGTCACCAAGGCTTATGGGGATTTCCACATTACCAAATCAGTCATGAAATAAACATGCACTAAAACCAAAAAAAAAAAAAAAAAAAAAAAAAAAAAAAAAAAAAAAAATTCCGTATTGACTATTGTAAAAGTAGAATCATTAATGAAACATAGTGTTTCTATTATTCCTTAATTCAAGTGGTCTAAGAAACACATAGAGCCATCTGTTAATATTTAGAAAAATTTTAATAGATACAGCACTTGACACCCTGGGAGGTAGCTGGCTCACTGTTAGGTCCTGACCATTGTCCTTGGCACAACAGAGGAGTGACTGCTCAGGACCACAGGAAGGGCAGGGAAGGGAAGACAATGATTCTAGCCTTTTCTCAATTCTACCAAAGCTTGTCCCCTGTATTCTTACAAATTGTATGTTTTCATCTTAGATCTGCCATTCTTTTCCACATTTCACAAGTTGTTGTTGTTGTTGTTGTTGTTGTTTTGATGGGCCTCAAAATCCAGATCAAGAGAATCATCAGTTCTGCTACAATGCTTGCTGGAACTGTTTCAACATGATTTGTATGTTAAAGGAACAATTTGAGCATAACACGACTTGGCACTTGCTTATGCATGATTTTACCTGTAAGAGACTCTAGATAGATGCAAAAAACTGCACCTGACAAAACCCAGCCACACAGGAATACACAAAATGTATATCTGCACACACCTCAAACATGTAGCAGCTACTTCAGTTCATTGCCTGTTTTATGAAACACACTTATCCATATCTGGTGATACAACTTTTTTTTCTTTTCTTTTTTTTTTTTTGAGACAAAGTTTTGCTCTGTTGCCCAGGTTGCAGTGAAGTGGCGCAATCTCAGATCACTGCAACCTACGCCTCCTGGGTTCAAACGATCCTCCTGCCTCAGCCTCCCAAGTTAACTGGGATTACAAGTATGTGCCACTGTGCCTGGCTAATTTTTTCCAGTTTTAGTAGAGATGGGGCTTTGCCATGTTGGCCAGGCTAGTCCTGAACTCCTGGCCTCAAGTGATCCCTCAGCCTTGTCTTCCCAAAGTGCTGGGATTACAGGTGTGAGCCACTGCACCGGGCCTACAGCTTTCAACTCAATTTCAGATAACCTTCCCCCCAAAACTTCCCAATAATTCACGTGCTGAAACCCTTTCAACACCCAGTTACTTTCACAAGCAAACTGTGGGTCTTTTTCAAGGCCAAATGTCATATTTATGACGCTACCATTTTTATTCGGTTCCTATATGTGTCGCTAATGAAGTTTTTGAGTGGTGTGCTCCTAAATCCATTTTCCCCCCAAGCCCTGCATTTTTTTGTTTCCAGATTTTGCACGATGAGGTGATTTTTAGAGACACACATGCTATATTTTTGCTAAATATATTGCACTACTAAATTACAAACTACCGTATCACTATCCTATTAAAAATGCATTAGAATTTTAACAGACACTGAAACAAGGTGTCATTTAAAAAAATTCTTCCCAGATATTTTATGCTTAATAAAAAAATAAGAGCTGAAAATAAAGTATTTTAAAAAATTTGTATTTCTAGAAGAATCCTTATAAAAAGGATAAAATTCACATCTTTATTTTAGCTTATTATTATTATTTTTTTGAGACGAGTTTCACTCTTGTTGCCCAGGCTTGAGTGCAATGGCGCGATCTCAGCTCACTTCAAGTTCTGCCTCCCAGGTTCAAGTGATTCTCTTGCCTCAGTCTCCCAAGTATTTGGGATTATAGGCATGCACCACCACGCCTGGCTAAAAAAATTTTGTAGTTTTAGTAGAGAGGGTTTTACCATGTTGGTCAGGCTGGTCTCAAACTCCTGTCCTCAGGTGATCCACTGGCCTTGGCCTCCCAAAGTGCTGGGATTACAGTTATGAGCCTCTGCGCCCAGCCAAATTCAGGTCTTGATATAAGACATACCTATGGTCACAGGACAAACTAATTCCCACCTTGTCTCTGTAGTCACTGTGGCCTAGGAGGAAGTCCAGACTTTTCTAAATACAGTATCAGTGTTTACCTACTCTTACTTCCAGACTTCCCTTGATGATGTTTTAATGTGTAGGTCTAGATAAGTGGTTCTCAAATGGGTGATTTTGCCTCCAGGGGAGCATTTGGCAATCCCTGGTAACATTGTGAATGTCACAACTGGGGAAATGTTACTGGTGTCTACTGCGTAGAGGCCAGGGTGCTGCTAAACATTTTATAATGCAGAGCAGAGCCCTCCATGTCCAAATAAACCTCTAGAAACATCAACAATGCTAAGGGTGGGAAGCCCTGCATTAGGCTATCATAACCCTTAAAATAACTGACTCTACTGAATAAGGAAAGCAACATTTACTATTCATGTGCCTGTATTTCTCTAAACACAACAGAGGTAGCAGAAAACACTAGTAGTTGAGAGCACAGTTTCTGAAATCAGACTACATAAGTTTGAATCTCAGCTCCTCCACCTAATAGCTAGGTGATCTTTTGCAACTTCCTTTACCTCTCCGTGTCTCAACTGAATAAACACAGCTATGTCACAGGTTATTCCTTCATTTAGTCAACATATACATATATATACACACAAATATTTTCATAAATATAACATCTATATAGACATATATTTATATACGGTAGTCCTCCCTTATCTGTGGTTTTGCTTTCTATGGTTTCAGTTACCCTGAGTCAACCGCCGTCCAAAAATATTAAATAGAAAATCCCACAAATAAACAATTCATAAGTTTTAAATTGTGAGCTGCTCTGAGTAGTGTGATGAAATCTCTCTCCATCCTGCTCTATCTCATCAATGACGTGAATCATCCCTTTGCCCAGTGTCTCTAACCGTCGATGCTACCTGCCCCATTAGTTACTCAGTAGTTGGCCTGGTTCTCAGATTAACTGTTGAGGTACTGCAGTTTTTGTGTTCAAACAACCCTTTTTTTACTTAATAATGACCCCTCCACACACACACCCAAAGTACAAGGTTTGTGATGCTGGCGTGCTGTTACACTTTTATTATTTATTATAGTTAATCTTTTACTGTGCCTAATTTTTTAAAAAACAGAGATGGGGTCTTGCTACGTTGCCCAGTCTGGCCTCAAACTCCTGGGCTCAAGCGATCTTCCTACTGTGGTTTCCCAAACTGCTGGGATTACAGGCATGAGTCAGCATGCCTGGCCCACTGTGCCTAATTTATAAATGAAAATGTATCATAAAGCAGTGAGAAAAACATAAAAAAATCCTTGCCTTCATGGAACCTACTTTATAATGGAGATGTAGAAAACAATAAGCACTCGATAAATGTTATTTACAATTATTATGAACTGCAGGACGTTGTGTATATGTCATCATTATATTAGTATTTGGTCAATTATTTAAATTAAAAGTTTAACTTCGTGCCCACCCAAATACAGTCACGTCACTTAACTATGGTAATACATTTTGTTTGTTTCATCATACTCAATCCCAACTATGGTGACACATTCTAAAACATATTAGGTGATTTTAGTTGTGTGAACATCATAAAGTGTATATACACAAACCTAGTTGGTACTGCCTACTATAAAAATAGAAAATATACTTATATATAAATCTAGGCTATATAGTATAGCTTATTGCCCCTAGGATAAAAACAGGTATGACACGTTACTACATTGAATACTATAGGCCACTGCAGTATAATGTTAAATATTTGTGTATCTAAATATATCTAAACATAGAAAAGGTATATTCAAAAATATAGTATTATGCCTGTAATCCCAGCACTTTGGGAGGCCAAGGAGGGTAGATCACTTGAGGCCGGGAGTTCGAGACCAGCCTGGCCAACATGGCGAAACCCTGTCTCTACTAAAAATACAGAAATTAGCCAGGCATAGTGGCGCACGCCTGTAATCCCAGCTACTCTGGTGGCTGCAGCATGAGAATCGCTTGACCTCAAGAGGCAGAGGTTGCAGTAAGCTGAGATAGCACTAATGCACTCAAGTCTGGGCAAAAAAGTATGGTATTAAAGATTGAACACTCTATCCCCCAGGTCATAATGCAGTGATGTGAACACAGCTCTCTGCAGCCTCAACTTCCCAAGTTCATGCAATCCTCTTACCTCAGTCTCTCAAGTAGCTGGGACTACAGATGCACACCACCACAACCACCTAATTTTTAAAATAGCTACTTGGGAGGCTGAAGCAGGAGGAATGTTTGAGCCCAGGAGTTTGAGGCTGCAGTGAGCTATGACTGCCACTGCACTCCAGCGTGGGCAACAGAGCAAGACCTTGTCTCTCTCTCTCTCTCTCTCTTTTTTTTTTAAGTTAAATTTAAATTTAAATTTAAATTTAAAAAAAAATTTTTTTAAGGACTCCGTTAATCTAGAGCGTCCAGGGCTAAAGAAAACAGGTCATATTTACAAGCTCAACTTGATGATTATGCTCTAAAGGTCAGTATAAAATGAATGAATGCCCCCACCGCCACTTTAAAAAAAAAAAAAGATACCAAGGAATTGATAAATAGCAACATAGTTTGCTTGTGCTTTGGCGTTACGTCTTTTTCCTATTTATTACCAAAGTTTTAATCATTTACTATAATCAGAAGAGTAAATGAAAGGCCTGATACTTTAAAGCTTCTATGAAACTATTATTTCACTTAATAATAATTTGGTTGTGAAGGATTTTAAGACGACTAAATCGGTGTGCATATAAAATGGTACATATATTTCCATCAAATTGTATAACACTAAAATGACATGTCTACTGGAGATAAAATAGAAATTCATTAGTCTAACTAATTCCTTTTCCAATCTTCTGTATTTTATAAACCAAATAATGAATTATGTAGGTAACTACTGGAACACCTGGGCTATGCTGAACTTTTAAGCAGACATCTTAGTTCTGAGCTTTCTGGAAGCTTAGATAAAAAGAGAAAGCTAAAGCACACAGCTCCTATGAACTAGTGATGGAAGGAAGAGCAATTTACCAGGTTTAAATCAACTTTAAGTGACAGGTTTCTTTTATATAAATAACTAAAACTGTATGACAGCACTCTGAAAATGGGGGAAGCTGGTGTTTGTCTCCCTTTCCAGAGTAATTAAAGGAAGATACTTTTCATAGAGTCTACATTGCTATGGTTTTCCCTCCTCAGGAGACATATAAAGGAGGATGCCAATGGCATTCCTTAAAAAACATCATAACCATGCACCCATTCTCTCATGAAAATAAACACATAAAGTGTACATTTCAATATAAACCCCAATTAAAATATGCTATTAGAAAAAAAACTTGTTTGTTAATATGATGTTTCAAATTTCCAGTTAAAATAATAAAAGTCCATAAAAGTGAGGGGACTATTTCATTCTTAATGGAGAATTACTTCAAATTATACAAGGAAAGAAACTATTCAATGCAATTAAGTAGTAACTGACAAAAGAAATTTGGTATTAAAATTCCTGTCATCTAATAAGACCAAAACCATGCAGAACTTCATTGAATGCAAACATCTTTTATCTGATACCTACAGGTAAAATACCCTTATTAGAAGTTATTTAAAAATCAGAATTTGATTTATATAGAAAAGAATCCAGTACTAAATGTACTAAATTTTTTTTTTTTTTTTTGTCTCGCTTTGTTGCCTAGCTGGAGTACAGTGGTGTGATAGTGGCTAACTGCAACATCCGCCTCCCGGGTTCAAGCAGTTCCCTGCCTCAGCTTCCTGAGTAGCTGGGATTACAGGCCCCCACCACTACGCCTGGCTAATTTTTGTATTTTTAGTAGAGACGGGGTTTCACCATCATGGTCAGGCTGGTCTCGAATTCCTGACCTTGTGATCCACCTGCCTCAGCCTCCCAAAGTGCTGAGATTACAGGTGTGAGCCACCGTGCCCAGCCTTAAATGTACTAGATTTAAACATTTAAAAATTCCAGTAATGTTACATATATATAACAAAGCAGTAGGCCGGGCATGGTGGCTCACAAGGTCAAGAGTTCGAGACCATCATGGCTAACACAGTGAAACCCCGTCCCTATTAAAATACAAAAAATTAGCCGGGCGTGGTGGTGGGTGCCCGTAGTCCCAGCTACTTGGGAGGCTGAGGCAGGAGAATGGTGTGAACCCGGGAGGTGGAGCTTGTAGTGAGCCGAGATCATGCCACTGCACTCCAGCCTGGGCGACAGAGTGAGACTTCCTCTCAGAAAAAAAAAAAAAAAAAAAAAGGCAGTAAATGAGATATATTTTTAAAATCACGTATGGAAAGGAACTATTCCTGATTTTAAAATAATATTTATGATTTCAAAGAGATGATGACTCAGGATTGCTTAATACTGCAGCACTGCCACCTTTATTGGGTTGCCCTATGCTTTTTAGTTAGGCAACCTCACAAGCCCCAGCTGGCTGCTGTATCACAAAGCAATACTCTGAACCACAAAGTCTAGAGTTAAAAAGAAGGTTTTGGGTTTTTTTGTTTTTGTTTTTGTTTTTTTTTTGACAAAGTCTCACTCTTGTTACCCAGGTGGGAGTGCAATGGCACGATCTCGGCTCACTGCAACCTCCCCCTCCCGGGTTCAAGCAATTTACCTGCCTCAGCCTCCTGAGTAGCTGGGATTACAGGCACCTGCCAATACGCCCGGCTAATTTTTGTATTTTTAGTAGAGATGGGGTTTCACCATGTTGGACAGGCTGGTCTCGAACTCCTGACCTTGGATGATTTGCCCGCTAAGTTTCCCAAAATCTCCCTGGCCATCTTTCTCAAGAATCTCACTAGTCAGAGATACGAGATTCCATGTCCAAGTCAACTAATGGCAAAATAAGTGGGACTACTATGGTGAGCAAGCTAACTCCAGTCAAGATACACAACTTTGTCTGTGGCCCACCTAGAGGAAACTGAATAAAATGAGGTTATATTATAATATAAGGAAAAAGAGGAAGGAAGAGGCTAAGAAATATTCTGTTTTCTTAGACAAAGCAACTTACATATGGTCCAAAGAAAATATGTGCGCTAGTATATTCAAAAGTAGATTTCTGTGTTTTATATGGTAAAAGAGGAAAATGGTTTTACTAATTTCTTGCTTTGCGAAGGTAAAAGGGTGATTTAACCTGAACTTCAGACCTTTAGAGATTTTGTTTCTACCTTCAGTAATATGTTTTAATGTTTTGGCTACACACTGACTACCTGTCTTAATGCAGTTCTTCCTTGTGGGAGTATGTGTTTTTGGTGGGGTTTTTTTTTTTTTTTTTTTTTTTTTTTTTTTTTTTTTTTTTTTTTAATCTCTATTTCATGGGTAACTTCAGTGACAAAGCAGTTAAAATCCACTCTGCTTTTTAATCCAAAATCCACTCTGCTTTTTAAAAAGAATATTGAAATTGCTATTAACATATTGCCAATAACAGCCAATACTATTCTTCTGAGTGATACATTACAGTCAGGCAAAGCAAGCTGTATTATGCAGTGTTTCATATGTGTAACCATGGTAACATCGTTGAAAATGTATCTACTGTGCAAAACGAGTAATATGTATTTTAGAATCCCACAGAAGAGATTTCAGTTGTTTCTTGCTAAACTAAGATGTCAACCCATTTATGTGATTTGCTCTGAATCATGTATTTCCCTTACGGGAAAGAGAAAAATATTTAATTTAGTTTAAGAAAAACAGAACAGCATATTGGTTTGGCAGCTGCCATTTGGCAATTCTTCTGCCGATCCTGGCAACAAAAGCCAGTATCATGACTTGGACTTTTATAAAGGCCCAACCCACAAAAGCTGCCACATATCCACAATAATGTTAGACTTGAGTGGGGCAGAAGAGGTGTGGAAACTATGGAAGTTATTGTATTCCTCTATGAAGAAAACTATGCAGCAAAATCTCAGATGTATGCTTTTAACTTGTGTTTTCAGTATCCTTCTAGTGAAACCAAGAAGAGTACTATAATTTTTAACTATAATTTACTACATTCTCAAGTTGGCCTTAGTTTCATTACTCTATAAAACAATTATACTCTCCAGCTTGTCTTAAAATTGAAGAGCTTTCATCAATAGAAATCATACAGTGTCTTGTAATTTTGCAACTCAAACAATCAAATCTTAATTAGGTTTAAAAAACATGTTTGTAGCAGCCATTTAGTTATTAAATCAATTCAGCCTATGCTAGTCAAGTAATTTAAAAATTATTATTAAATAAATACAAAATTTCTTAATGTTTTACATAGCTAACTATTTTAATTTATTTTCATTGTAATAAAAAGGAGAAAAATGTCCTGTTGAAATCTGGCTGCTACAAAGACTGTTTCTGCAATTTATTTTTAAACTGAAAATATGCTGGCACAGAATATTGTGCCTACAATTAAAGGCAATGTTTTAAGAACAAAAGAAAAACATTAAAAGTGCTCTGCCTTTCTTGAAACTGAATTCTTGCATCTTGGTTATGTGAAGAAATAACCACTGAGTTAGCAATCTCAAAGACTGTAATTTTTTTTGTGGGGTAAAACATGAAAAGTACATATTTCCTTTCCCCACATTCAGTTCTAAATGCCATTTGCCTTTAACTTAGAACTAACTGCTTCCAGACATCCTGCTCAAACCTCAATGTTTCATTTACCCACCATCTACAAATTCTCCTTAAGGTCTTAACCCTTTATTTTCTATTCTTTCTCCTCTCATCATTTAGAAAATGGGTAACTTTCAATTTGTTGGGGGAAAAGAAGGGAAAAGAAGGTGTGAAAACTTCACTCATCCTCACCTCCAGCAATAAATAGTATGAATAAATAAATAAATAAATAGTATGAACAAATAAATAAATAGTATGATTACCACCATAACAGCTACCACTTAAACATTTCACTCAGTGCTACTCACATATTCAGCTGCCACACAATGGCCTTGACAATCCTCACAGAGCCCATTTGAGGTAGGTGTTATTATTTGCAGTTTATGAATACATAAACTGAGGCTCATAGCATTTAGAAAGTTGCCAGAAGTCATACTCCAAATAGGAGTGCCTCCAAGGCTTGAGCTGCTCTCCTTTTCAGATCCCAACCTTTCAACAGCTGCCCCTTTCTCCAACTCTTCCACAGCCAATGAGACTTCTCAGTTCTGTCTTTCATCTTCTGTTCAACGACACTAGAACAGAATAAAGCCATACTTTCCTTAGAGGCCCTTTCCTTCTTCCACTGACAGCAGATGTGCCATGCACATGCTGCCTCCCTCACTGCTCCTCTTCCCTCCTCCTCTCATCTCACTGCCTACCATCACCCCAGGATCATTTCTATCTGAAGCACAGCAATGAAACCTTTCCCAATTCCGATTTAATTTTAAACCCAATGCCTCTCATCCTTGGAAGTTTCACAATCATTTTCTACTCTTAGCTGTTCAGACAAAATTACCACCAAAACAGATTTAGAAATGTTACTTCACATTTCTACCACTACCGGTATCAAAGAATTTAAATACAAATAATAACAATTGTAAAGCATGTGTTGCACCCAACAGGAACTAAAAATCTTGCTTGACTTAGAGGAGATGACTTAAACCCCAGTGAGAAAATATGAGTATGATGTAACACTGTTAAGTACAAAGCTAAAACCATTATTACAGACATTAAGAACATTTAGGGGAAAAAAATTAAATGTTCAAAACATAAAAGGCTCACATATCAACTCCCGTTTTAGAATTTGGTTTTTCACTGATAATTTCGAAGTTATCTTTCTTAAAAGCTCTCTTGAATAAAACCAGCATACACATTAAGAATCTACAAAATGGGCTGGGTGTGGGTGGCTCATGCCTGTAATTCTAGCACTTTGGGAGGCTGAGGCAGGCGGATCACCTGAGGTCAGAAGTTCGAGACCACTCTGGTCAAAATGGTGAAACCCTGTGTCTACTAAAAATACAAAAATTTGCCAGGTACAGTGGTCCACACCTGTAGTCCTAGCTACTAGGGAGGCTGAGGCATGCATATTGCTTGAACCGGGATGCGGAGGCTGCAGTGAGCCGAGATCGCGCCACTTGACTCCAGCCTGGATGACAGACTGAGACTCTGTCTCAAAAAAGAAAACACACACACACACACACACACAAAACAAAACAAAACAAAACAAAACAAAAACCACCGGAATTTACAAAATGAACACCTTTTAATGAGTTTAAAGCAATTTTGAAAGTAATGTAAGAATGATGCTAGTTAAAAACAAAATGTACCTATCACATCCATCCCAAGTATCATGGCACAGTTACATTTTACATCACTTGATAAATTAAAAGCAAAAGTGCTTAACATAATTTAGATAATTCTTTCACCTGTAAGTCATTTGAGTGACTCTGAACTTAACCATTTAGAAAAAGGGTAGATTAACTAGTACTATATGGTTAAAACAGAAATACGATTCTTAAAATGTACACACTAATTTGCCAAAGTAATTTTCTGCCAAGTATTCTAGAATTAAGTGATATTGACTGCTAATAACATCTCAGCCACTGTGCTGGCACATATGGTTCCAAGACTCTCTTTTAAAAAAATATATATATATTTATTTTTACAATTTATTTTTCTTTCCTTTTTTTTTTTCTTTAGACAGAGTCTCACTCTATTTCCCAGGCAGGCTGGATTACAGTGGTGTGATTTCGGGCTCATTGCAACCTCTAACTCCCAGGTTCAAGTGATTCTCCTGCCTCAGCCTCCCAAGTAGATGGGATTACAGGCACCACCACCATGCCCAGCGAATTTGTGTATTTTTAGTAGAGACGGGTTTTATCATGTTGTCTAGGCTTGAACTCCTAGCCTCAAGTGATCGCCTGCCTTGGCTTCCCAAAGTGCTGGGATTACAGGCATGAGTCATCGCACCCAGCTATTTTTACAATTTATTTTTCAACTGAAAAATTAAGACAGTATGTATTTATCATGTACAACATAGACTCTCTTAACAGCATCCCAATCCACCTCATTGTAACAAGACTCTTCACTATTGAGTTTATCCTCCAAGTTGAGCTTCAACTTCTTTCTGTAGAATAGGAATCAAAACCACAAAACCAAACCAAACTAACCATAAGCAGCATAATAAAACCCCTATCCCTTTAAAAGGATAAATTATCTGGTTATATACCAAGGCATGTTAGCTGGATCTAATAGAGCCCTCACCATAGAATAGCTGAACTTGAATGTTAGTCGAATTAGATTTCTTAAAAACAAGTAAATTATGTCACTTCCTTGCTTTAAATAATAGTGGGCTCTCTGCATCATCTTTAATGTGAAGTATAATGGCTTGCATACAATTATAAAAAAAATTTAATGAATAAGGAACACTGATAATGTGATCCAAGGTTAAAGTTTACTGTTGAATGATACATGGAAAAAGCCCTTATAATAAAGCCACATAACAGAATAAAAATGCTCACAGGTATATTTTAGTGGGTTAAAAGAATACTTACTCGAAAAGTTGCAGAGTCACTTGCATAAAAATATTGTCACAAAAGTCTTACTGACTTTTAAAACTGGGCGACCCCAACTCAGAAACATTTCAATAATCAGAAAGATTCTCGTCATTTAAAAGCAATAATATGGCATTCAAAAATATACATGGCCTGTAACCCAGCACTTTGGGAAGCCGAAGTGAGAGGACTGCTTGAGGCCAGGAGTTTGAGGCTAGCCTGAGCAATAAAGAAAGGCCCTGTCTCTACAATAATAATAATAATAATAATAATAATAATAATAATAATAAAACTTAGCCAGGTGAGGCGGTGCATCCTTGTAGCCCCAATTGCTCAGGAAGCTGAGGTGGGAGGATCCCTTAAGCTTAGGAGTTCAAGGCTCCAGTGAGCTATGATGGTGCCATTATGCTCCAGCCTAGGCAACAGAGCAAGACCCTGTCTTAAAAAAAAAAAATCTCCCTAATGAATGCTAATTTGTAATATTTTATTGTTACATGCGTTAAATAGAAGTTTATTATACCATTGGGAAGGAAGCAAAAGGCAAATTAGTAAAAGTTTAAGAATCTACTCTTGTGTGTGTGGTCACACTCCACTTTAGAAAGTCAACCAAATTATACCCTATACATAAAATACCACACAATTTAAAGAGATCCAATTATTTTACTGTAGATAAAACACATTCTTTCCAATAGAGTCAAACTGACAGAGGAACAGTTCAATTTAAATAGGAAAAAAATTGCTAATCACTTATTCTTTATCGTGCAATATTCATTTTCATATGCTGCATGAGCTTGATCTAAACCATTTCTTCAAGAATAAAAAAGTACCTGACTCATAAGTCAAATGATATTCCTATGATACAAAAAGATTTCGTAAAAAACGGTTGGCTTTCTTTCAAAATAGCTATCTCGTAGCATAACAAATATCTTTATTCATTCTATATGTGGTAGGCACTGGTGACACAGCCTTAGTAATATTATAAATACAAATAAATAAACATGAAGAGTCACATAACCATAAACAAAATACAAAGGGGAAACCGATTAGGGATTGATCTTGCTTAGAAAGGAAAAGAGCAGAGACGGCATTATGGAAGTGGCTACCATTTGAATTGAGCCTGGTGGAATCAGCGGGATTAGTCAGATGTGGCTGGAGTTCAGTGCAGATTGAGGCTGGCTAGGGCACAAAGAAATGTGGTTGAAAATCTAGGCTTTAACTAACAATATGTTTATGTATATAAAATGCACTATATAAGTTTGAAACAATGTATTTGTTCCCCTACTAGGTTTTCTTTTACTTCAATTCCAAAATAATATATTTTTTAAAACCCTGAAAAAACCCAAATAGTAATGCACTTCATGTGATGCACACAGCACTTAATTTAGGTTCAGTTTAGTCAACAAATCATTATCCTCAAGCACTGAGAAATTTCTCACTTGCAGATGAGGCACGAGTGGGACAGAAATCCAACCCAGAATAGCAGGGTAAGTAGCCCAATTCCTACAGCAGTGACATTGTGAGCAGAATGGGCAATAACTAGAGACATGTGGGGAAATCCACTGTCCACTGCAGGACACTGTGATGGCAATATTTCACTCTGGAGACATTTCCTTCCAGCAGAGTACAACGCAGGGCATGCTATCAATAGGCTAGTTAACTGGCAGGTTTTGATCATCAGAGTGAAGATGGAGTCTCTACAATGCAAAGATCAAGATATCCACCTCAGGTACTTAACTTGCTTTGCCAATTCATTTTCTTCTTGTTGAAATATTTAGTAAGCACGCCATATATACAAGGTTTTGTACTGTCTACCACGAGGAAACAAAAATACAGTTTAAGACTGTAAGGGCCTTAAGACCAATACTATGCCATCTGAGTTTACTAGGCTAAATTTCAAACAAAGAAGAGTAGCACAATTATACTTTTTCAAGCAGTCTATAGTATTGGTGGAAAGCGTTCCTCAAAGCATACCTTATCCATTGGAAAACCAACAAGTGCTCTGTTTCACTGCTTTATTCTCGAGAAACACTTTCAGGTTAATTTCAAGTTATCCCCACAGCTCTGCTCATTGCCCTCTTCTTTTACTGTTTTTTTTTTTTTTTTTTTTTTTTTTTTTTTTTTTGCCAGATTTAATTTCCTGTTCATACAAAAAAAAGTTGAAATAGTTTCTCCTCACTTGAACTTTCGCAGCAACCCATGACCTATGATGTCATAATGTCTCAAAAACATCTTTGTTTAAAATGTATACTGAATATTCCAATTCATCATCACCACAGTAACTTACTGATTAAGTTTAAAATACAGACTTAAAGCCATATTAAAACATTTTCAGTGGATTTAAGATAAATTTTTAAAGAGAATAGAAATATTCCTCTGTATACTTAAACTGGGTAGAATCTTAGTTGGAATCTGAAAATTGGGCAACTTAAGGAAAAAATTGTGGATCTTAAATTAAGACTTTCAAGTCAAATAGAGCAAACTTGAAGCCCTACTTCTACATTTCTATGCTTCTAAATATAGATGTATAATATACTGGGAGTCATAATATGACGCTGTTATTGTTAATTCCTAAAACTTGTTATTCCTTTCAAATTCACACATAAAAAGCTGATTTAGATCACTTCAATACCTAACTATATTATTCACAAAAAATATGTACAGCAAGTCATTCTTCAACTGCTTCAGAAAACTGAAGTGAAAATATTTAACATATTTAGTAAGAATTTCCATATCATGTTTTCCTCATCTAGACTTGAAAACTAGAGTAGCAAACACACAAAAAACTACAGTAGCACAATTATAAGAAAAAAACTATTCTTTTTTTATTCTTAAGAAAAAACTTTGTTTGGAAATTCTTCTAAAAGACCTTGAAATCACAAGGCTGCTGCTGAATATGCAAGAAAACAATTATGCCAGAAATGGCAAAGTGTAAGACTTTATAGGCTTTAGTTTGTACAATATAAATAGAATGAAATTACAATGGTATCATTCATCCATATGAAACAGGGAAAAAGAATTTATAAGCAAAATAGTTGTGTCTAAAAACAAAATAAAAAACTTACCCAGCATAACCTACTTCTTAAACTAATGCTTTTAAAACGGCAAACATCAATTTACATAGTACAATTCAAAGAAACATGAATTGATATTATTAATAAATCTTGCCTGGCCTCTACAATTAATAGCAGAACTCTTCATTTCTTTAAAAATTAAGAAATGTCTTTAAATGCTAAATAAAATACTATCTGTAATATATAATCTCCTGCCATTATATCGCTCTTAAATTTTAAGTCAGTAAAGATTCCTATTTTGAATCATATCACTGAAATGGCCCAAATAATTGAAGAATTAAAGAACTAGCAGCTTCTATTAATAAGTTTAGACTAGTATTGATATACCTTAAAAAACATTATATAATGTATAGTGTTAGTACCTCCACAGGAACATCTGAGGAATTA
The DNA here is from genome assembly GCF_007565055.1 of Rhinopithecus roxellana. NCBI lineage: Eukaryota > Metazoa > Chordata > Mammalia > Primates > Cercopithecidae > Rhinopithecus > Rhinopithecus roxellana. The sequence goes on along the minus strand of NC_044558.1, from coordinate 126,700,823 downwards.
TTCATCTAATTCTCTTTGGAGGTCTAGGGGCAAATCAAGCATCTTCTCTGAGTAAGTTAAAAATAAGGTATAATAAGATTTTAAATACAAATCTTTAGGTTTTAAAGCAATTTGTGACTACTATGTATTCATGTAGCCTAAAGTTAAGGAGAGACGAAGACGAAGATATTTCCAATGCTCAAATCTTAAAATGTTCAAGCATTTGAAAACCTACTGAATATATTTATATTTCTACAACAATATAATATTTATAGTATGTAAATCCTTTGCACTAGACATTGTGCTGGCACTAGAGCTACAAAGACTATTTGCCATAGGATCATTAACAGAGGAAAAGGACTACTGTTCAATTAGCCATTAGCTACTTATTATTAATGCATAAAAGTAACAAGAATTACTCACCAGGCTTCATTCACCAAAATCAATTCTTAAAAGGATATTCAATTACAGGCAAAAAGGACACTAGAGTAAAAATAAGACTCAACTCCTTTGTCTTTGAGCTGTTCTCAATGAGCACTATGGGGATGAAGCACTGAGGAAATACACTGTGGTTGTGAGGCTGGCCTGCCACTCTGGAAGTCTGACACCAGACTGACGTCACACTCAAACATGTCATTGCAGCCGCAAACTAAGGCAGCTCCTCCAGGAAGAATCTGTTGTGATTATGCATGCCTTCCAGCCACAAGAGTAAAATATGATTTCAATTCCCTTAAAATTGGCATATAGCATAGGATAAAACACCAAGATATATGGTTGCAAATAGTTACTGAAGAAAGCATTTACTGAGTATTAAAATAAACTTAGCTCTAAATAAATGGATACTTCTTGTTAAACTGTAAGGACACCAACTAAAATGACTCTAAAAAACAGGTTTT